>NC_060172.1:26206269-26263915 GCF_021292245.1 Micropterus dolomieu
TGTCAAAAACAAATCACTCAAATTGATGCATATACAATATTTTATAGTTTCTTTACATTACAAATATGTTTAACATATGATCACCAAGTGACAATATTGAGGGTAGATAACAGCTATACTGACTGCAGCTATACTGCAGCTTCTACTTCCTGTTATTCTTACTCTTTTCATTGAAAGCAACTTTTTACACACACATATCCTGTCATTCGTGCAGCCAGTTGGCAGCTGGAAGACTTGCTGGCAGATGATTCAATTCAATCAACCCGTCACTTGAGCATGATACCACCTGTCCATTTTGTGTTCACCTCGTATCACATTCAAATCAAATCAAATTCAAAGCTGTTTCACATGTAATGTCTGCCTCACCTCCACAACACGGTACCAGCAGCTAACACAAACCACTATAACACTTTGCCTGGTAATGTTTTAAGATGTGATTCCAAGTCCAAATTATCCAAGTGTCCTCTGTGCTACCACTAGACAAAAAAAGGAACTGAAAAACAATCTCTGACAAATAAGTGACACTAATTTGGTCAAGCCAATTCAATGAATTTATGAAATACAATCTCTGCTGTGACAATAACCACACCAGTTGGTGTGAGTGTCAGTGAGAGGGAACATTAACATATTCCTGTCTATCATAAACACATCCAACACAGTTGGCTTCCCCTAAACCACTAGAGGGAGAAATAAGCTGTGATTTACCTCAAAAGAGAGTCAGGTATGCAATATACATGGAGAGGTTAACCTTTCAGTCAGAATTGAAATGTATATTCAATATTGTACTGACACACGCCTTTGCGGGCTACATAATTTTATTTTAGTGGGTAATTTATCTTTAAAAAGGGATGACTGCTCCTTGGTGGCTTTTACAATGTGTGTTCAGCTGGAAGAGACTGGTGCTGGGCTGGCAGTGGGCTTATCAAAAACAAGTTGAGGCAACCCTCCATGAGGCAAGACGGGGAGAGGGATAAAATCCATGTTTCTGCTCAACTAACCATCAAACCTAATTACCTGTGGATAGGACTTATGGGCCACATGTTGGGTTCAAAGTTTCCTGATCAGGAAGTGGCTTGGGAGGGAGCTTTAGAGCGTGTGTGCGTGTGTGTGTGTGTGTGTGTGTGTGTGTGCGCGCATATGAGCCTGGTCAATGTGTCCGTGACAAAAAGATTAGGCTGAGAGACGAGACTTGGTGCAAGATCTTGGCTCTGTGCCATTAGTTCAATCAAGCAGATTTATTTAGCTTTTAGACAATTCGACCAGAACCCTGAGATACCACTTCAGAAAATAAGCTAAAGATTATTCATGGCATGGCAGCTAAGATAGGGATCTGTTGTCACTCTCTAGCATCGTATGCAGTATGTCCGCTCACACACTACATTCTTCCTTTCTGAGGACTAAGCACCCTGTTCAGAAAGCGCACAGACACAAACACGAAAAGAAAAAAGAAATCACAGTAAATCAAACACAGAAGTCAGCAGAGCAAAGGAAAACATGCTAATGATTGCCACGTAGACACGCACATAAATTAGCCTAAGCATCAAACACAACTACAAAGTGCGTCACTCTAATCCCAACCTTAACCTCCCCCAGAACCTGAAGTAAATGCTTTCTGTTTTAACAACCAGAAAAATGTTTCAAGTAATTACTGATCACCTCTGTATAGAGAATCGCTGCTGACTGCTGCATTGCATTAAGTTTATCTTATCTTTGAACCCCTGCCTGATTTTATATTCCACCAGATTACATTTTCTTTATAATACATGGAATGTATACACCTCTACACTTTTTTTAATAGAAGAGGAAAAATAACACTGATACAGTTAACTTGTTTAAATTTATATCAAGGTCTACCTTATCTTCATCTCCGTCATTATCTTTCTCTTGCCCCCTCTCCCTGTGTAGAGACACATACTGGGTTATTAAACAAAAATGGCTTTCACCATCTATCGTTGATTAAAACTGATCAGCTGATACAAGGTGTGACAGAAATAACAACAATCCACTACTCTGTGGATTTCCTATTTTCACCTACATAGCTCTTGTCAGGGATTTATGGTTTAGCATGATTTTGTAACGTTACAACAAAAATAGCATTATCATCATCATTATTCTATGGTGATTTCATTTTTCCTCCCTTTTTATTTACCCATGTGTCTAGTTTCCACTAGTGAAGTTCACCTATTTTCCTGCCAGTGATATCGACAGATGCAGATACAGTATCTAAAAAGCAAATGCCTCAATAATTTTAAGAGACAGAAACTGATGCCAAACTTTGCAATTACATCCAGCTATCCTTGGTCTACAAATATACCACTCGGACCACATAAGTCCACCACAATGATTTTGGTTTTGGTTGAGGATGTTGACGTGGCCTTTGAAACAGCCTCCGGTCTCTGCTTTTTGGAATATTTCTATGAAGGATTTAGTCTCTCAGGGAGGTATCGTGGCCTTATAACTCCAAAAGAAAGCCACTCTAAGAGAGCCTTCCTAAACGAAAAACTGTACAATAAGAAAATGCTACAGACCAAAAATATATATATTTATATATTAAAATTTTGAATTAGATTTCTAAATTGCATTGATTAATGTTTTAGCCACCTTCCAACTCTTGTTACAAGTCAAATGAGTACTTTGATTAGCTCTATTAACTAAACACACGTGGATAAGTGGAATCATTTTAAACTCTTACCAGAAATGTCAGGCACATAATCAGTGGTCAGTGGAAGAGGACTGAGAGAGTTCACTGTATGTGTGTTGCCATTATAAATTAACAAATTAATTGAAACCCACAATGTGTACGCTCTTATGTATAGACACCTGTTTGAAATCCATAGATGAGCTTCTCCAGATGCGACTGTACATAACAATACACCTCATGGACCAGAATTTGTAGAAAGCTACGTGTCATCCACTTTACCATGTTTAGCTATGCTAGGGACTAGGGATGTCATGATCTCAATAACGATGAGATAGTATGCAGTTAAATTTTATATAAACATCGCCAGATCGCCAGTGGATGAAGTGAAAAAACTTTAGTGGGCCCCATACCGTTTCTCTATTGGATTTGGGTAAAATATGTTGGCAACCAATGAATGGATTGCTGCAAAATTTGGCACAGATAGTTCCCAGACGATGACTCCTAATGACTTTAGTGATCCCTGACTTTTTAGCGACATTTTGTCCAGCATGCTAACGCTGTTGACATTGGCTTTAGCATTTAGCCTGAAGCACCGCTGTGCACTGAGCTTCAAGCAAGGCTGTCTTAATTTTTTTTTAACACAGAATAAAAGCTGCCAAAATGAGCACATTTCTAAAATAAATTAGAGAAAGAAGACAAAAAAAGGTTTCTGACAAAAGAGCTGTATAAAATATAAGACAAGTAGAGCAGGTTAGAAACAAAACTGGAACCACTGCATTCACATATTTTTGCTGAAACTACATATTTCATTGCAATTACCCCATTTTGTTTGGCCTACTTACTCTGCCCCAGCTAAACATTACTGAATGTAATGAGTCTGTCACTACCAATGTTGGATTTTACAGTTGTATCGAAATGAAACCTAACAACCAATTTCTAACAACTACATCATTTAAGATTGATGATGACTTATGGCCTTAAAACTAGATAATGTAACACTTTCAGCAGACCTGAGGATATCCAGACACACATAGACACACAAGAGTGAGCAGTAAGTGTTACAGATAAGAGAAACCTTTGAGAATTCATCAGCCCTTCACATCAAACCCCAGCATACTGTGTACATTTTCATGTAAGAACATTTACCCAGTGATTTAAAGGAGGCTATGTGATGTGTGGGAGGCACTCATAGCATGAGCTGGAGCTGCCTGTGGACCTGGTCACACTGCAGTAGGTGGCTGGAGAAGCACAGGCAATGTGCTACTTAAAGTTAACACACAGTCAATCTTCTTTAATTCCCATTGTGCTACTGTATCTAATAAAAAAGGCATGCTGTCAGTGTTGTGGGATGACAGTCAATCATAGCATACTGATGGCAAATTATGCCTTCCTCATTTTTTTATTTTAATGCAAAAGTTCCTTGTCACAAAAAGCAGGCATATTAAGAGGATATTAAATCGGGCTCCAACAACAATCAGCAGTATATCTTTTTCTTTTTACATGTTTATCTAGACTGCAAATTGACAGTCAGTAGAAAAGCTCTTTTTTGTTTGTTTTTCTCTAGATAGCTTTATAGATTCGTTTTGCAAGATCCACTACTGGAGATGGTTGTCAACATTTGAAAAAAAAAAAAGGAATATTGAATTTTCTGTTTACTATACATTTCTAAATTGTGAATAAAGCGTCAGAGTTGCAGTTTGAACTCAAGCCATCACCTTGCTGTTCAGGCATTTGGGATAAATCCATCCAGGAGGACCGCACTAATACCTTTAGCAAATGTCTCAAGATGTGTGTGTCAGCTCAGATGTACAGTGAGCATTGTGCACCGTCAACATTTGAGCTGTACTGTGTCAACTGTCTGTTCTCCAGGTGGTGCTGAGTCATGGTTCATGCTCACTGGTTTCCTGGAGCTCTACAGTGGGGGGTTGTGGAGCACAGACAACTCTATGTTAAGATAAATGTCTGATAAGGATGAAAAAGGTTATTTGGGTTGAAAAGCAGTTTTACATCCTCTTTAAAAAGCCTATTAGATCAAAGTTGAAATTTGACACCATCACTTTGTTTCTCATTTCGCTGTGACATGCAGGGACACAAGGTCTGTCACTCAGAGACAGGCATCAGCTGCTGTGGACCTCACCTCAAATATGCCTGTCTCTGCAACTCTTAAAACACACACTTGAGCCACAGTAAGAAAATACATTCTATCCATCCATCTATCTATCTGAGAAGGGGGAACTATACATGTTCATGTTAGTTTTAAATCTGTAAAGAAGCTAATTAACCCTATCATTCCTAGTCCACTGCGACGGTAACTAGGGTTGTAATGCCATCTTGCATGTTGTTACGGCAGAGTTTTCCATATCCATCGATCCTTAATGGCGGAAGAGGCAGTCAAAAGTTCACTGAACAGTTTATTGGTTTTGGTAACTATTCCCATTCATGTCCGTGTGCGCATCCAAGGTACGCGATACACAGTCATACTAATGGTGTCATACTTTTCCATCTACAGGTGGCGATAATGTGCCAAGATGATCCTGCAATGTGCTAGCAAAGACAGGGACAAAGAAGACTGCAAGCTAATAAACCTGAATGTGAACAAAGCAGGGTTTAAAATACTTTGCAAATGTTTTATGAGGGAGGAAATGCACCCAATACTCAAAGATACACACAGTGTTTTTGGTGAATAACACTGAAAGCAAACTTTTGATCATTTAACAACTCAACAGGGCCCATTTAATTTCATGCTATCACATCAATTTTGAAATATCTTCATAATCTGAGACAATTTCAAGTCAACTAACAAATTCACTATAACAAAACACGTTAAAAGGCAGTTTTTTCAAAGAATACCCCTGGACCTCCCTCACATTCATATTCTACCCCACCTTTCGGGCTCCCACCCTTCATACCATTTATTATTCTCGATTCACACGGTATTTTCCCACACATGATTCCCTAAGGACTAGATTGGAGTTTGACAGGGTGAGGTGGAGGTATGGAGGTGGAGGCGTCCACCTCCACACCAGTCTGTTGGTGAGACTGCTGCAAATTACTCATGACACTTCCTCTGATGACATTTTTTCAACCTCTTCCCTGTTGAATGGCATTTGTACCCCCCCATCCATCCACCACCAACACCCTACTCCAACACACACACATTAATTCCCGCCTCTATTCGTGTAACAATAGCACAGCAGAGATTGCTGCCTCCTGCTTTCACCTGATTGACCCCTTTGAGCAGGTGCTGGATCTGATCCAATCACAGTCAATCTTCTTTAAACATTTCATTCTTTAAGCAGAACAGGGGCTCAAAATTCCATCATTCAATGACCCGATCAGTCGCCGATAACACAATCAAGCCAATCCTGGCTTATCCCGAGGGAGCCATTTCAGGAGGGACAGCTGGGAGATGAGACTACAGGCCTACAGAAAGGTGTCAATCTCCCCTGATCCACAGCTCTCTTTGTGAGCCGCCTATACTGTGCAGCATCTAGTTGTTGGAGGAGACAGTCTGATAGGTATTTCTAAGGATCAGCAATAGTCAAAAATCTATTTAATCTTTTGTTAAAGGTCTGATCCTTTACCTAAACATTCCGTAACCTGCAGTAAACACATTTGCATTAACACACATACACACGTTTGCTCTCTCATACAAAGACACACAACAAAATAATCATGTGAATAGTATAGCTAAATTCTTCAGCGGCCATTTAAAAGCTATTCTATTGGAAATGTTGCTGGGCCACTGGGCAAATAAAGGTCAAGGGGGATATGAAATAGTTTGTCTAACTGGCCCTTTCCCCCAGTGTGTCCCTGCAGCACCACAGCCGTATCCACATTCATAGCCAATTCATTTATATTGCTCTGCCCTTCTCACTGCTAGTCTCAGTCACTAACTACAAGTGACTGCAATGAGATTGAAGCCTCTGGCTAAATCTCCACTGCAAGGCACATGCTCCATCATTGCTGCTCTGATCACTCCTTATAATCACTGGAACCAGACTATATCCTCAACTGATTGGGTGAGTCGCAGCAGAGAGGAAACAATCACAGAATGTCAGCAGATGATGGACACCGCGACGCCAGAATAGCAGTGGTCACCGTGAGCTACCATGTAAATGGCATGCAAATGTGCACCTGCACTGGCTGAGGAAGTGGAATGAAGGACTGTGGCCTTTTGATTAGGCTCTTTCGCTCATATAAAGTGTATTTTTTCTGCATTAATCAGACCTGTTTGCTATTTCAGCCAATGAACATGAAGCAATTGTGTATTTCGGTTTCGCTTTCCTCAGAGCTCCATCACTTCAATCCAAAGTGCGCTTAATGTGCATCTTCACAGTTTTCAGTTCAAGCCTTCTGTATATGTTGTCATTTGTATTGTCATTCAACATAAAACTTAACTCTGCAATCAAATAGTTAAGAACAATATCAGTAAGTGTTGGTGATTTGTAATCTATGCACTTTGTAAGGGCAGATACTATAAGCAGCTCAAGACCAAGTTTCTAATGGCACAATGTAATTTTACAACATTAAGATAATGCAAAAAGGCACACTTATAATGAAGAAAAGTATCAAATATAACAGATTTTACTTGGATGGAATACCTGAAAACTTCCAATGTCGTTGAGGACTAAGCACTTACGAGGTATGCAAAATTAATTCATACAGTTTTTACAGACGTTCACACAGAGTTATTTTTCTGCCATTTACAGAATCTAAGGGCACGCAAAATGTCAGCCGTGGTATTAGATTACTAAAGCCCCAGAACAAATTTCATGCACTAACCAAGGAATCTTTTTGCTTTTGTAATTTCCACTCATCTGCTTCGTCTCAGTGAAGGTATGAGAGAAGTATGCAGATACCTGGCTTTAGGCCGGTCTCTCCTCTGTGCTCTGACATTGATCTCTTTCCATCATCTAACTCAAGCCAATATCTTTCCAATGTCCTCCAACAGGTGTCCTCACTCTTTTTATTTTTTTATAACTTTGAGATCATCGTCTCATCTTAAGACTCGAGGCTCTGCTTTGCTTGTCTAACTCAGTAGTGACGTTTGTGTGTCTACCTTTATCCCTCCTGAGCTCAGTGGCAATGAACTGGTTATGCCGCTCCTCCTCCTCCTCTTGCCATTCAGCTCCACCTCCAGGATCTGGCTCTAGACCAGTGGAGCATGAGAACCAGGACAGCCTGGACATAAAGGGATGATTGTAGCGGCCCAGTGACATGGAAGCAAGTAGCCTCTGATTAAATTAAAAAGTCAGCTTCAGGCTTGCACAGCCAGTGGACAGGAGTGCAGAAACGGAGTCACTGAGCAGGAGTTGTTTCAGCTTAGCCAAATAAGGGCACTATGAGATGCACTCAAAGCCGATTACGATAAACCAATGAGGAAGCATTAGCCACCCCAGCTAATTATGCCTTTAACTGTTGGGAGAGCTCTTTTCATGCAGGGCTCTGCTGGTACGTCACATCCAAATTCATAAGGTGTCATCACACTAACTCCCATTTTTAATCAAGTGCTTGCCTCAGTGGAACATTTTGAGGTGGTGTGTTAACAGGTGTTTCATTTATTAGAAAATAAGAGGGCATTTTATGTAATCATATAAAAAGAAAAAAAGAATACCTAAGAGATCAACATAACATGCAACACATTCCATATTTCCACATAGCACTGGTGCGGCCAGCTGAAAATAAGTAATTTTACCTTATTAACCCTCAACTTTTACATTATATGAAAACTGCACTTTTGCAGGTGTGTAGATCCTCAGACTAGTACAAAAGTCATGTTTTGCAAGAAACTGAGTCCCTATAAGCACACCTGCTGTTCTTTAGCTGCCCCTGACCTTTGACCTTTGGAAATTATACAGACCTTATGCAAAATGCTATCATCAACCCTTTTCAGTGTTTCAGATACCTGGGGGTATTTCTGAATGTTATGCAAACCAGAGACATACAAAGGCAGAGGCAGGAAGGTAAATACATTACAAAATACTTACAAATGACTGTGTGTACTGCAAACAAAACATAATCAGTTACAAACTGCAACAAACTGTCAACTGGTGTGGGCCTATGTATGAACCAATATTGTCTTTTCTTACAATGTATACATCTGAACAATGCACATAATAGCAAAAACCGCACACTGGTTCATTTGACGTTATTGCAAGACAGAAACAGCAATAGCCTCCCGTTAAAGAGTCCTTGAATATAAATGGAGGCCAGGAACTGATGATAAGATTGTCTCATTTGGCTTGCGGGGCTAAGGTGCAGTGTGCTGCCTGAAAAAAGAAAAAGAAAAGGACGGCAGGATGTGGCTACTATTAGGCAGGTAATGGGATCCATCTGAGATGCATTAGAATCAGCCAAACAGAACCACACTTCAGTTCTGTTAAAATGACTGTCACAATCACTTCAAATGCACACCTTCAGCATGTACTGTATGGCTCTGGCTGTGGAGGAGCTCCTCTGAAGTTGTGCCAGGCTCGGGCATGTGCTCTTTCCTAATGGTGACGGTTGGGAGAGTGGCAGTGAGACTGATGTGCATGAGAGCTGTCAGCCTCTCCCCATAACAAATGCCACCTCTCCCCCTGACAGAATGGAGACAGAAGGGAGGGACTGAGGTGGGAGGGAGGGGAGGTATGGAGGTTACAGACAGAACCTGTGACCCAATTGTGGCCACACCAGCTGTTTCCCCTCCACTGCCTCCCAACCACTGCCATCTCTGTAGACCACATCCTGCTAATTGGCCTATGCTGCCTAGCGTGTGCGCACACACACACACACACACACACACACACACACACACTTTTATAAATAATATTGGTGAAATGGCTTGTTCCAAGAGTGGAAAAACATTTGCTGGTGCCTTAAGCTGTAGTTGCGTGATGATTGATAAGTGCTTCAAAATATACTTCCCAGCAATACAAATGACTAGCTGCCCTGCGAGCATGCTGGCTAATGTCCCCCTTGACATGTACATAGGCAGACAGACAGACTGACACACATACTGCCACCAGGATTCTATGGAGGGTAAACTGAATTAATTGGTTTTCCCTTCTGTGGGTAAGTCCTCAGAGTGGTGTGTATATGGCAATAATGTTAGGTTGCAGTGACAGGCAGGTTATTTAATAAATCCTGGGACGTGTAAGGCAGAAAGGAAGGACACACACAAAACAGAGAGAGAACGACACCTCTTTTTGCTCTGTATCTTGTCTGCCATAGCCCACAATATCTACTCTGATTTCCTTTTTGCTGAAGACACTTGCTCATACACATGCACACACACGCACACACAACCCTAATCATGCAACCACACTTAATAGCTGACACACTCACGCATGGCGAGAGCAGTACTGCAGACACATCCAAGCATGCACAAGTAGGCTATAAAAGCACACACAGAAACATGCACAAGATCTTGCTCAATCAGTCTGATTTGTTTGTTTCCTCCTAAGCATTTGAGGATTCCTCAAGGAGGCAAAAAAACTTTGTATAATCAAGTCAATTATGTCATTCAATCAAGTCGAAAATCATTTCGAGCCCTTTCTCAGATCCATTGATTGCAAAGTCGTGCTGAATATTTGCTTGCTGTGTTCTATTGTGCAAATAAGCCATCTTTATTTGGAACGGCAGACCAGGCCATAGAGAGGTCTTTATTGCCACTTCCCCAGATAAAGAGCAAAACAAAATCCTTCACCTTTCCCGCCTTCAGTCAAGGAAATGACACAAGGCTTTACAGGACAGAGCTGGTTGCATATTGTCTCTGAACAAAAAATAACAGTTTCTATTCATTTACAACAGCTCTTTTGTTTCCTTCAGGACATGGTACATTATGTGCCCATGAAAAATCCATCCTCAGTGAAATTGTTTAAGCTCAAGGTCAAGCGCTGATGTTACAGGGACTGTATCAGCTGAAGGTGACCTTGACTGATGTGGAATATGACATGAGGGAAATGGATCTCAGCTCAGTGTGGGGAAATTATCTGTGAATTGCTGCCACTGTATCAAAGCCGGTTTGTGCGTGCACACGCTTGAGAGTGGGGTGTGTGTGTGTGTGTGTGTGTGTGTGTGTGTGTGTGTGTGTGTGTGTGTGTTTGCGCATGTCCTTGTATGAAATGGCGTGCATATATGCGCTCACTCAGCTGGGGGTATTGGTCAGAAGAACAGCATGCAGAAACTGCTGCAGCAGACAGGAACAAACAGCTGAATATGAGCCTTTGCTAAATGAAATGTGTGTGGGTTTTTTTCAGACCACATTCGAATAGTGTTGCCACAATATTGAAATCCAAACTTCGAATCCCTTATATTTATAGTTATATTTGTTTCTAATGTCATACAATAATAGATGAGAATAAAATCATACTTGGTTTTTGGTTTTTGTTTGGTTGAGCCTGCTGGTTGTCATTGCTTGTTTGCTCTGTAAGCAAAATGCATGTTGTTGACCAGGCATGGTGGGCTATGTGAATCAATCACCATACCTTCAGTTGTTTGCGTGTCACAATACAGATTTATTTGTCTTACTGTCAGGAAAGGAGCCACAAACTGGTGCCGCTGGCTTTATTCAAGGCTCAATTTATTTTGATTGTGGTAAAGATTGGTGCACTGTCCATGTGATCTTAACCACAGTGACACTGTTAGAGTGACAAGGGGTGCTGTACATTACTTATTCTTTAATAAATCAAATGATCAAATTAACATATTTCACATTATCTTAATGATCATAAGAAGTATGTCATTTGTTAAAGCATTCGCAACCAATAGTTCTGGTTATTGTGACAACACTATGCAGGGTAATAATAATAAAAAAATAACTATCTTACCTTCCCAAACTGTTCAAAATACTGCTTCACGTCCTCCACTACTGTATTGGCTGACAAGCCACCCACAAATATTTTCTTTGTTCTTGTGACCATCTGGAAAGAAAAGGGGCGAAAGGAGAAGATTAGTGATGAGGTTTCAAATGCATTGCACAACACATTTAATGAGCCTTCACAACACACTGAGTGAGCAGCACCTGTGATGGGGTGGATATAAAGGAGTGAGGATACATTGTTGCTAAACAGGAATGAATGGATTCAAAAACATTTTAACTTTAGTATTATAGCAAGGTTTTGTCAGGAAAAAAATACTCTTGAATAAAAAAAGCAGACATGACATTTCAGAATTAAATCCATTTCATCCATAAAAAGTTTCTGTTTATTGTTGCAAAACAAAAATAAAAGCAACAGAAATAATTTATGGACTTTCAAAAACAATTAATGAGCGCTAGAAGATGGAATCAGAGTGCATTAAAGCCTCATTTAGTTTCAAACAGCAAGAATATTAAGGATTATTACCCACGGCATCAAAAAGGGCATGAACATCTGCTGCAGAGAGTACATGCTAAATTTAGGAGGACAGTTTCTCAGGGAAATACAGTAACAATTCAACCACATCAGTGTCAGTGTAAAATCTGTGAGGGACTATTTCTTTTTCGCCCACAATTAAAAATTAACCAGTGAACGTGAATGAAATGGTGCACCAACATTTAACAACAGGCCAAGTCTTATCCTAAATTGAGACCTCTGGAACATCTGGTCAGCATAGGCATTGACTGTCCTTGCTGACACCTAACATTTAACGTGTAAATGAGACTTTTTATGGTTATTGCTATGGCCTGATCTGACTGATGCAGTAAGATGCTGCTCTAACACCGTGGAGAGAAGGACTTTCACCTCTGCCGGTTTCAGCCGACCTCTCGTAATGGACAGACAAAGGTGATGGCATTGCAAATGATTAGCATGTTTGAAGTTTCCTAGCCTGAGGCCATATCAACACAGTTTATGTCTGATCCACTACTCTTTGTCTTGTTATTGGGAAGCATAGGACTAATGACGTGGGATATTGATATATAATGATTAAAATTCTTAACTAGTACAATAACAGTCTAAACTAATGGTCTTACAAACTATCTAGCTGACTTCTTCTTGTGCCTGTTTGGCCAATAGGGACAGGATGAGCATACTGTAAGTTTATTGTGATTCCAAAACACCTTTTCCCATATATAATCCTTGCAGTCTCCTATAAAGTGCCAAATCCATGCTACAGATTGAGAATTTGCTGATATGATGCGGCATATAATTATGCTTGATGCACTGCTCTGTAATCTAACAAAACAAGCAAACAAAAAAGGAGCAGAAAAGACAGCAGAGAAAGTCACAGCTCTGATCTCCCTCGGCTCGCCAGAATCAAACAAAAATAAACGATGGGGGCAGGATAAACATGCTCCAGAGATGCATAGCAAACTATCAAACTATCAAGAAGGTTGACAGAGTCTACCTTGATCAAAATGCTGACCGAAACACTTTCGATTTATGAAAGAGGCTTAACACTGAGAAAAAAAGAAGCAACATTCAGCTAGAGCTGAAGTAACCATCTGTCAAGTGCTTTCCAGGTGCACACAGTCTCACAGGCACATAGCCTGCACATATGCACGCAGCCTCCCACACATGGGCCCTGTTGTTTGTTTTTTTATTTTGCTTCTGTGATTTTTCATCTTTTCCTTTTTATATTATATTGTTTTACCACACAATGAAATTAAAACAGCTTTTGTAAAAAGGTTTAAAAAAAGAAAATTGAAGCTTTAATGAATACAAAAAAACCATTGTAATACATTTTGGTGGTCAATAGTGAATTAATTAATAGTTAAGTTATAGCTCCAATTTAAAAGTGTACAGTAGGTAATGTAGGTGCTAGCAACTGCAAGATGAACACTTAATCAGAAACTACAAATACTGCCCTGGGGTCATATGTCTCCACCAACCAGGCAAGTTGCAGCCTACATCCATTTCTGTCCAGTTATATAAGTGGTAAATACTCGGAAGGAATTGAATAAAAAGTATTATGTGTATTTTTTGTTAAATTTAATCTATGACTATATTGGTTATATGATTCCAATGAACATACACTGCTGAACTGTTGTGGTATGAAATGTATTGGTTAAACAGGTACACACCTACTTGATTACTATGTAAAGATGGATTCTTATAGAGTAAAGCTACTCAAAACGTGATGCTTTTGTTTTCTCCTGGCATTTTTAGAAGCAAAAGGCACTATACGCATTGTTTGGTCCCACTCAACGTGTGTGAAATCTGGAATCGCGCCACTCATTATTAAATGGTGGCTAAAAACCCATTTTGAGGTCACAATGAACTTTGAGTCAAACATGTGACCTATTCAGTGTCCAACCGAGTGAAATCTGCTCACAATCTCCCCTTCTGTTCCTGAGTTATAGTGTTCGATAACGGCCAAACAAGGGTTTCCTCAGGACATTATGATGTCACAGTGAAGTTGCCCTTCAACCTATTGGGTAAAAATGTGATCACTTCATCATTGTATCCCAGTAAACATCTGTGTGAAATTATGTCATAATTACCGCATCAATTCCTGAGTTATTGCCAAAAACGCGTCTGTCATGGTCATTTTGAGGTCACAGCCACTTTGACCTTCAATTCATTATATATGACCAACTGTGAAATATGGTCATCGATTCTTGAGTTATGGCCAAAAACGTTTTTTGTGAGGTCACAGTGACCTCGACCTTCGACAACCAAATTCTAATCAGTTCATCCTTGTGTCCAAGTGGAAGTACTTGCCAAATTTTAAATAAATTCCTTCTATGTGTTCCCGAGATATCGTATTCACAAGAATGGGATAGACAGATGAACAACCTGAAAACATAATGCCTCCAGCCACGACGATAGCAGGCGCGGAGGAATAGAGTTAGTGGTAGATATCGCAAATGTCATTACAAACAGTCCACAAAAAACATCACTGAGCAACAAACAGTGGAGTGGTGTTAAATAGACTTTTCAAGTTCACGTATCACAAACATTTTAGACACACTAACATGGTTCTTGGTGTGATAAATTCAAGTTCACTTTGGTCCACAGTAAAATATGAAGGCATCCACATGACCCCTCAACTTTTCATCTAGCACCACCAACACGTCAACATTTCCACTTCTCCTACAGGACACGATACTCTAAATTAATGACCATATGCCCTTCATCATATTAACATGGTAAGATAAGCACATTATCATGGTAACTGTTTCATACTAATGTGCTGAACTCATGCTACCACGCTAATGATAACATGTTTAAATGCTAACCAGGTAAGATTATGTTGCATTCTAAATGTTTTGACCTACTAGTGGAAAGGATCTAAGAATAACTAAGTTGTCTCCCGTTTTCATTCATCCAACAGTTGTATTACTAGTTGTGCGATGAGCATTAGTTAATGAAGCTGCTTTTTTCCCTTACTTCTTAATGTTTGACTACTACTGGTGGACATGAACCTGCTGGGTTTAGGGTTATACACTGGCCAGGACCAAGCAGCTGCACCATTCTCTCGCCCCCCTTTCCTCTCACCCCCTCCTCCTCCCAACATCATGCCTCAGGCCTCAGAGGTTATCAGCCTTGGATGCTGCCGCCGGCAACCCCAAGCCAGACAGCTGCTGATAAACTGGCTGTGCGAGTATTTATCAACATCACTCACTTTTATCATTGCCAATCTAGGTAAGAAAAAATAAACAAGTCAATGTTCATCTCTGCTTGCCTCTCTACATCAGCTGTTTGTCCTGCTTCCCTTCTGGGCCACCCATTCCCCGGTCGTTTTTTGTTCCATCAGGCTGCTAGTTTTCAGCCTTGTCTTTATACTTTGACATGTCTGCCCAATAGCTGATGGGATTGCTTGAGTCCTGGTACAACACAATTACTTCCTCTATTTTTCTCTCCATGGTGAGAGCATTAAGCCTTGTAGCTTTATATTGTGTCCCTCTATGCCAATGGCTATATGATACCATTTGGTGCTACCATTATTTGAGATACTAGGAACAAAATGTGAGTAATTGTCTGATCTTTTTGGACGTTTGATGCATTTTAGGTAGTTATGTCCTGACTACTTAAAGAACTGCCTTTTATTTGGTTTCCATGTAAATATGCAGCAAGTGCAACAATACCATGCTGATTAGATGAAATTACTATGGAATTGCATTTAATTTGACACAGATCATTAACATTTTAAAAAAAATGCATTTAACTTGTAATCAAATGTACACACACACACATTACACAATAATAACCACTAGGGAACAGAAAATTCCCTTCACTCCATTTACGCCAACATTAGTTGTAATAATTCGGGCATGGGTAGTGTAGTATTTTAAAAGTCTTTTCCAACAACATTTCAATTCAAGCTGACAGATTGAAAAATGGACCACTCTTCAACCCAGTTTTTCCTTTAACCCAATTTTTCAAACATTCAGTTATTTTTGCACATCCCTAAGAGACAGTAAGGGGAGCTATGAATGTGCATGATTGAGTGCATGTGGGCTTACACATGAATGTGTTTCTAATTTCTTGAGTGCGCGAGGCTGTGTGTGCAAAGGGCTGCAACAATTACTGCCCTAGTGCATTACCATGGTAATAGAAGGCAGTCCGCAGATACAAACAGAGAGGCAGACAGAAATGTAAAAAGCTTCTGATGCACTCTTATCGACACCTGTTAGCAGTTTTTAACAATGACAGACAGACCAAAATGACATACCATATACCTCTTGAAAAAGTCATCAAGAAAAGGCTACAGAAGCTATCTCATGATGTCTGTCACTTAATGAAGGCTAGCTCTAAACCATTTGAATATTTCCAGAAGTTAGGAAAAGATTGGTTTAATTTTATGGCTCTTATAAACAGCCATAATGGGAGCTGCACCATCTTGATTTTAATAAAAGCCTACTCTAACAGCCATTCATTTAATAAAACTGATCTCTTGCAGATCTTGAACTCTGTATTTAGTTTGTAAAGTCAGTGCACATTCACAATCTGTTTGTTGGCAAACTGAACATTCAAGCCAAAAATAGCTGTTCCTTCAACACCAAATCACTAGAAAACACTGCTACATAATCAACATTGTAGAGCTGGTGCTGGTTCTTTAACAGCGTGTAAAGAACGTAAGCTTTTGTCAGTCTACATGTCATTTAGGCTAAATACTGTCCACAGAGTGCTTAAAACTGACTGCTTTGTCTATACACCTCAACAACAATATCCTACTCCTCGCCTGCAGCGTACACACACAGTGAGACACTTTTGGCAGTTGCTGACATCACAGTAAGTTGCCAGGAAGGATGTGGAGGCTAGCATAGTAGGAACACAATCCTGACACCTAGTAAATCCCCTGAGCTATTTAAATTAATCATATCGATCACAAAGCATTTATATTGCATAAACAGCCAAATTCACCAGTTGGACCAAAGATAGATTTAAATCTCTTCTTACACCCTGCAGTGCTTTGTGGTGCAGTTAAAGGACTTGGGGAATTGCAAAAGGCTGTCTTTATGTGTGCCTGAGTGGGACACCACAGTGCAGGCAATTGTACCTGACATGCCGCAGCCTCATTAAGATGTTAAGTTTGAGGCATGTGCAGTCTAATGCCTAAGTCTAATGTTCATGTTGAATATTCAGGATCCACCTAATCCTTTTGGTTTGGTGGGCAGGGGGGCCAAGTGTTTAGAAGTGGAACTTAAGACACAAGTGAGGGACAACAATTTGACTATGTCAGTACTGCAAATGGCCATATGTGATATTCGCATTTTTATCTTGTATCTTAAATCTCTTTAAGATCCAAAGTAACTTTAGGGGTGACTTTTTGGCAAACCTAGATAGACAGAGAAACAAACAGTGGCACAATTCCATGTAAAAACACAGACAAAATCTATGGCTACTTTAATGCACCCCACTGACTTAAGTATGCACTACAAAACTGGTGGATGCTTTAAGTGCTGAGGAAGCTGAAAAAGATAGGTCTATAGCTAATAATGCAGTATACATTATTACTATTATTTGTGGGAATTTTAGGAGTTGGACCTGTAGCAGCACATAAAATTCAACGAGCCTCTGTGTTGCACCTACAAAAAGCCATTAAGTGTTTTGAACATGCATGCAGAACTGAGACGGCAAAAACAAAGCGTGAATGTTATTAACTCCACAAGTAGGATATGAGAGGAGATGAATATACGTATTGTAAAACAATAGAAGAAATATGAGAGAAGCAGGCAGAGTGGAAGAAGAAAAAAAAACATTCAACATATTTATGCAAATCTTGGGATTTTCCACAGATACTCCAGCTCTGATGCTCCAAGCATGTTTTCTTTTAAATTCCATCCAGAAAGGCATGGCAAAGATAGACAGATGGTGAAAAGGATATTTAATGGTTTTACTGGAATAGTTGTAAACAGACACCACTTATGGTGAGAGCAGGGGAGGACGAAAACATTCATTCTTAGATTACAGATCAATGTCTTCCACCTTTCTCTATGCCATCTTTTTCTATCATGAAACTTGTATGTCCATCAGCGTTTCAATGTGGGTAAAAGTGTTTTAAGTATGCCTTACAAGGAAGGTCGTTTTCACAAGCTAAAATGGTCATTATAAAATTCAAAGACATCCAAAAACATCCATTTAATGGATGAATTACTGCTTGCAAACATTTTAACTTTTACTATTTTAATATTTACTAAGCCTGTTGCAAATTACCATCAGGGGAGCAAAATGTTGCATCTCCTCAATTTTTAAATTTAACAGGGTTTCTACAAAGACTGCAGATGTAAATGAGCCCAGACTCAGTTCATCTGATTTGCATAAAGTGCCGCAAAGTAAGATTTGATGCCGGACTGTTTTGACACGTGTTGCGCATGTCTGGAAAGCACTGGAGCACAAAAGTAAAAGTTTCTGCTGCTGAACTTGGAATATTGGTTGAAGAGAAGACACTTTTGGACCTGCAAGAGTGTATTCTTCCCACATGAAGGAGCCTATCCACGAGAAAATATTAGGTAGCCAAATGTCATCATATCAACAAAAAGATCAGTAGTGAAATGATTTAAGAAAATCAATGTCTGTGATTTATGGTGAAATATTTAAACAAAAAAATATATACACACTTAATAAGTAGATGTTACTGGCTGCTTCAATTATATTGCACTGGACTGGAGCTGCTGTGTGCCAACACGAGCCAGTAAAAACACATATTCAAGCAGGAGGCCACAGAGGGAAACCCAACGGTAAAGCTGTGTGAAAAATAACAGGTTGTTACATTGTTGCTCTTCTTATGGTGTGGGGGTGGATGAAGAGCGCTCAAGTTAAGTAACTTTATAATGTAGTTTTTAATTGTCAGGTCTCTTTCTCAGACCATCTCTCTCACTTACTGTTTTGACCTGGCTTCAGTCCCTCACCTCCCCGTGTGTATAATAAAAACAGCGCAGGCAGATTTTACACCTGCTTTTCCCAGACACCAAATTTCAGACACGGTTTCCTTTGCTGCGGTGATAAATCCGGCACAGTGGCTATTTGTATGAATTTGCGTCTCTGAACAGAGACGCCTTAAAATGCAAACTGCAGGAGATCAAACACAAAATTTACAGCAGTGTCACTTTTCTTCCATTTTACCTGTACAAATCCTCAATAGTCCTTTAGTAAATAAGGACAAATGCAATTTGACTGTTGCCTATAAAATGCTGTTAATCCTTAGTAAACATCAGCCTTTCTATTCAGAAAATCAAGGACTAGTTTTACAACGATGGATAAACACTGGAGCATCTTTATAGTTTAGATTGTACGAAATATAAATGATTAATTCTTAACGATAAATTGTACTGTTGATCTGTACAGGTCAATAAAAAAAATGCATAGCTACAAGCATATTTAAGGTTAGGACTTTGAAGAAGGCCACCCTCTGTTTAAGGCCATTCTCTGAGCCAGTTCTCAGGCAGGTCGCTGACTTCACACACCTAGCTATGATTACAAGGTGTAAGCCTTTATCATGGCCCCCACCTCTCACGCAAACAGCTGTAAACACAGAGCCCCAGACAGGGAGGAAGCAGACCGGGGATTTCGATGTCATTTCTCATACCTAAAAATAATGGGACAGATAGAAAAAAGCCATCGCACTTTGTTGTATAAGCCACAATTGTTATCGTTCTAGCAAGGGGATATAATTACTGGCATTCAGATCCCGTCTGTGGCCTTGTTCATAAGCAACCAGAAAGCACCAGAGAGCATCTGTCAATGCAATGTAGTATGATCAAAGGCCTAGACGTTGTGCAGGCACGATGTGTGCACACCTACACACACACACACACACACACACAGAGAAAACATGGTCAGTCCAGGTAAACACTGCCTCTGCTCATTTGCATCACTAGAGCTGACTCACAAAGAGAAAACACAGCCAATAAACAACAAACAACAGCACAATCACTTTTGCTTTGGAGGACGTTCTGCACAGGATGGAAAACAGAAGCAGAGCACAAGATAGTAAAGCAGGATAAGATCATCAGTGAGAGAAAGAGTGAACGCAGAGTGATTAGCAGCAGTGGTGTCTTTGTTCAGCGACAAGTTAAGGTTGAGGGGCACTGCCTGGTCCAGTTCCACTCCCCTACACGCCCTTTTAAAAAGTGGTCCAATCTCAGCTCTAGTGTGCATAAATAGATCTGTAATTGCTTATTACAATACAATTAGGGCAAAGGAGATGAGAGAAGGGAAGATGCTTAGTGCAAATGTGGAGTGACAGGCCCAAGCACCCAGACCCAGGATTACAGTAGCCATTTGCACACAGACAGAAAATGAGTGCAATAAGATATAGACAAAGAGGGAGAGAGACAGGAAGAAGGAGTTGGGGGTGTGGAAGGGCTGTCAAGCACAGGGCAGAAGCTAATGACAACTCTGGCTTCAACTTGCACAGACATCTTTGAAGCCCAGCTCTGATCAGAGCTGTGATTGCCACCGCTGCAGGGCCACCACTCCTATATTAACCTACTCTAACAGCCATTCAGTGAAAGTCACAGGCCCTTTCAAAACCTGACTTCTGCTAGAGCTAGCCATCTGTGGAATGGCCCTGTGAGACGTCCAAGATGTGAGTACGGGACGCACATGTAAGCCACACTGTTTGCATATGGCCTTGCTATAACAGTGACAGTCAGGCTGAACATGGGCCGGTTAGAGCTGATTAGCTGCACTTCCCTCCTCAACCCTCTACAGTTATGAAGATTGATAGAAGCAGCTTAGAGCACGATTATAGGGCCCAGGAGATGCATGGGCCCATACCCAAACAGCACATTCACACTGCATTCACAATGAGCACAGCATGCAATCGCTAGGCACAGGCCAGGCATTAAGCAAACGTTAAAGCAATAAGAGGCAAATAAGAGAAATGGACAATGCCAGAAGTGCTCTTAAGAGAAAATATGAATATTATGCTAATAAGATGCTTGCTTGTGGCCAAATCTGGGACATTTGAGAAAGCACGTTACGAACATTTAACACATTTTCCTAGACAATATATTGTGAACATGACCAGATATCTTAAACTTACTCCAGGGTTATGAGACACAGCATGCCTTCATGTAGCTGTGGAGGTCTATTTAGCATGCAGAGCACTGAAATGAATCTTGTTTGACATGAGCCAGTCGTGTTTTGAAATACAAAACAAAAATACTCTTTAATAATAAAATTGTCTGGGTCTTGCACATGTCTCACAAAAGTAAGACATTTTAGGGAGTTCTTGAAGGGAACACGACTAACTGGCTGTAAGACCTCCAAATTCACTGTATTCTAGTTCGATGTGATCAAAATTTAATCACCCTGTGGAGTTTTGACCACTAGAATTGTTATGAAGCAGGTACCCGTTTTGTTATTATTGTGCATGAGCACAAGAAGCATACACCTGGTTAATGCAACATTCAGTCGTTCTGCCGGTTTCATGCTATTCAGCTGACTGACAGGTGGTGGCCATAAGGTGCAAAGAAGCATATTAAAGTGCATTAAAGGGCAGAAAAGAAGAACAAGTAAACATGGATGTAAACAATGCATTTTAAAACTCTGCTTTGAAATGTTTTATGTGGAAGGAAATGCACTAAACACGCACCAGGGCACTAGCTCCATAGCTCCAAAATGACATAACTTTTCTGTTAGTAATGCAAACCTCCATATTATATTTTACTTACCTGTCACTGAAAATGTAAAGTAATTTTTGAAAACATAAAACATTTTATCAAATGTGTAATTATATATACTGAACATGGGAAGTAGATGAATCAATGAACTAATCCTGCTGACCTTTAAACCCTCAGAGGGCTGAGCAATGGTTGACGCACCGACATAGTTTGATCCTCCTTCAGTCCAGCATGACACACAGAGGACAGAGTCAGGACCCTGCAGTTGCTTTTAACTGCTATATTTGGAATTGGGCTCTGTTCTTTACACTATAGTGCCTCCCACTCTACTTTGGGTCTCTGCTGCCCTCTCCCTGTGTCTGAACTTGCACCAGGTTGAGGGTCCTACTGTATATTCAAGTCAAGTTTACTTAATTTGCATCGCTCAGTTTCACAAACAGTGGGTCAGTGGTCCTTCCAGGCCTGACCTGGCCAAAGCTTTTCAAGAAGACAATTAGAAACACTCCAAAGAAAGAATGTCTTTGCACAAAATATAAAAGTTTAAAGAAACCTCAGGAGGGGAACTAATATAAGTCTACTAAAAATAGTCGAACAAATGGGTCCTGTGGATTGAGTAAATGAAATAAGACCAATGAAAATCCATGAACAAGTCCAATATCAGTTGAAGGACATGCAGTGTAGTAGACAAGGTCAAGGACAGGTAGATTTACAGAGTACATTACAAAGTACCAAAGGAGCCGGTGGTAGAAAACATTACAAACAAAACAGCAAGTGACTGTACACAGAACAGAAACATTTTGTCTATTATAAATAATCTCACCAGCCTCAGCTGTTTGAGTGGCAGAATTTTCAATAAGATGATGTTCTTTCGCATGACCTTTGACACTGATACCAAATGTTAATTTTTGTAACAAGACCTGTCTTCGTACTGACAGTAAGCACTAGAGGGGAAAACAAATGGGATTTTAACTTCCAATTACAATAATGGCTTTTTATTACAGGCCCTCTAACTACGCACCTTACCTCCCTCCCCCACCACCTCCCTCTCTTTCTCTCTCTCTGTCACACACATACACACACACACACACACACACACACTTTGTAGGAAAACAAAGTAGCTTTGATTGACATGTTAAGAAAAGGAGATAAACAGGAAAAGGTAAGGTCACATCAAAGCAGGAATATCCATGTTTTTTTAAAGCTCTAAAACTCTGCTTTCTGATATAACACACACACACACACACACACACAGCTTTGGCTTAGAGTTAGAGCAGGTAATCCACTAATCAGAAGGTCGGTGGTTCGATCCTCGGCTCCTCTGTTCTGCATGTCGAATTGTCCTTGAGAAAGATACTGAACCCTAAATTGCTCCCAATGGCTATGCAGTCGTGTGTGTGAAGGTGTTACTTTCTGTTTCTGATGTGCAGTTTGCACCTTGAATGGCAGCCTCGGTCATCAATGTGTGTGAACAGGCTGAATTTAAAATGTAGTGTAAAGCGCTTTGAGTGGTCAGAAAACTGGAAAGGCACTATATAAGTACAGTCCATTTACCATTTACATGCAGCTACAGGTAACCCTGACATGCAGCTTCTCTGTTGTCCAACTAATTCTTCCTTTTACACAACAGTTCCCCAAAGATTACCTAGATTTCTCCTCCTGCTCCTACATCTTAAATCTTAATTTTGTTCTAATAGAAGCACACTGTCTATTCAAAGTTTGTGACCAATGTAGTAAAAGTGATGAATAGTCAACACTTAAACATTCAGGGGAAATAAAAATTATGACCCTTCAGTAGGTTTTCATATTCATTAACAACAACTACTTGTAGGATGAATTAAGTCTGCCCATTTCAGTTGATTAAATCCGGCATCCATCTTACATACACTACAACAGCTACGTTTTCTTCAAATATCTTTCAAACGTTCTCACCCTTCTTTTGATGTACGACTCAGAAGGCCGTGCAATAATGCATGGCTGGTTGCACGGAGCGAATCGTCAGAGAGATGAGAGCACTGACAACACCTGTTGGATAGATTAGGGAGATAGAACAAAGCTCGACCAAAATCTTGACATTGTACTTTGAACTTTTCTCTCGGCTATCATTGAATTCCTTCAGGACTGCCTGTTTTCAACAGCCTCACCCAAAAACACCTGGTTGCCATGGGAGCAACAAACTATTTAGATGCTATAAATAATCAAAACATATTGTTCAGTGTTGAATACAGGATTATTTTAGGGAAATTGAATTAATGCTAGAGATGAAAGGATTAGTTGATTAATGTAGTCATCAATTGACAGACAATTTGTCAGTAATTATTTTTGATAATCAATTAATCAGTTGAATCACTTTTCAAGCAAATACGCAACATGGTACCAGCATTTTAAATGTGATTATGTTCTGCTCTGTTTTATATCCTTAAAAGGGGAATATCTTTTAAACAAGCAATATGAATGTCACCTTGGGCACTGGAAAATGGGCATTTTTCACAAGTGTCTATCATTTTAGAGACAAAAAGACAAATCGATTAATCCGGGAAATAACAGCAGATTAATCAACGATAAAAACAATGATTGGTTGCAGCCCTAATTAATTATGTAACCATGTAAATGCTTTAAGCAGACTTTTACTCAAACTGGCATTAGCACCATTGTTGTCTAAATATAAATGCAGCCACATATAACTAACTGAACTCAACCTTGTTAATCATTTATAAGTAAACAAACTCCAGGCAACTGCCAAGATGATGGAAACGCAATTCATTGTACTACAAAGTTAATTATGTGGATCATTGTGTTCTAAAAATAAACTAAGTGTGAATCATTATGACTGGCTACCAAGGTCATCAGGCATTCAGTATCTTCAGGAACATGAATTCAACTTGCTGTTAGCGGCATCTCGGGTGTTTATACATTTATGTTTGCCTCAAGGACGAGTGAGTTTTCTCTAAGGAGGAAGCCAGTCAGGACTCCCCTCTCTATTAAAAAAGTCGGTGCACCATGGTGTGGTCTGCACTTTGTGTCACATTTTATAGGCAATCACAGTTGGTCGTTTTAGCTTATTATTTTATTTTTTATCTATTGACCATTTGAGCTATTTGTTTATATTCACACAAACGGAATAACATACATTTATGTCATACCACTTCACATTTCTCTATTTATTTATCATGCATATTTAGAAACTCCTGCATTTATGTTCCAAATACTTACATACTACCTATTTCAATTATCTTTGACATTGAGAACTATAAACTGCAGTCCAAGGACAAATGCATACAAAGATACACAGCCTCTAGCAAAGTAAAATAAATTGACATGATTTACTAAGCTTCTTTAAAACTTTTGGCTTATCGTATTAATCTGCTCAAGTACTGGACACCTTACAAAGAAACATTGTGTGCACAGTGTATAGTAATGCTTTATTACATTTTTGGCTAGTAATTACTAAACCAGTACATACAAATACAAACACACCAATCCAATCCAATGCTGTGTATTCAAGAAAAGTCACCCAAAAACAACTTACAACCATGCCTTTAATATAGGCGCTTCATTTATATTAACAATTATTTACTGAAATAAAGCAAGCAGAGAGTAAATTATACTATTATTATTATCATAAACTAATAACAATGATACAGCTTTTATACAAATAAACATTACAAAATAGAAGATCAGTAGCACCTCCAGGACTGTACCTCATGTGCTCTGTCAATGCATTTTTGACAGTGTTTTTAGTCATCCTAGACAATGGTTGTGGTCTACTTAATTGATGTAATTAATGTTCATCATGGTGAGTGTTTGCTGAACGACTTCTAAACCCTGAGCCTCTCGGCTGCTCTCAGGAGGAGAATTGGGTGAGCATGAAGCACTCGAGTTTTTTGTCATGCTTCACAGGAACCTAGAAATGAGTGGAATAATTCTTAGCTCTTAAGCGTGCTCAGAAGAGCTCAGCAGCGGGGCTCAACTAAGTCATTCTCCATGGCGTGGATAGCTCCCAGGCAGTCCTGACTGTCCAGCGTCCAGTTACCTGGATACACATCCACTCACCCCACAATACACAATCATTTAGCGGTAGGTGATGCATGGTAGAGCAAGCACAATGATCCTGACTAGATGTCAGGTAAAAGGGGACTGTTTACACTCTGTTGCACTGTGGCTGTCTGTGTGTGGTGATGCTGCAATGCCTTGTACTGTCCTTGATGCACCTGGGTAGTGCTGTCTGTAGGTGATTGGAGTAAAGCAGAAGAGGAGGAGATATAGAAAAGCCGGGAGGAGGAGGGGGGAGTAAAATTTTACTTTGTGTGGAATAAGATATTTTGTTCTCTCATCTCTGGAATTATATAAACTGCTTGTGGCTAGTGGAGGCCTCAGCTGCGGTGAAAAGAACTGCCTCACTCCCTAACAATCTATTCCACATCTCCAAATCTTCCATCTCTGCCCCTAAGCAGTGGTAGAAACAAACATAAACCTCTTCCTCTCCACTCTTTGTCTGTATTTCATTTCCTCTGAGGAAGAGAGCTCCCCTAAAATATTCAGCCACTTTAAAGTGGCATGTCACACTGACCAGGCTATCTGCTTTGATGAGCTCTAGTCCTAATCCTTCAATGATACATCTTCTTCCAGCTCCATAATTCAAGTGAGGTACCCTACAGAATAGTTATTGGTTGAGGAGTCTGTGGGAAAAAAGGAATTGTTGGGTTTCCAAGAAGCTCTTACACATCAGGGGTATAAATGGAGCGGTGTGACACTATGGTCAAATGGATTTCGGCACACAGTCCACACACACCCTTAACATGCTGCTGGGCTACAATCTCAGCCCCCAGCCTTGGCTCAGCCCACCTGCCCCACCTACAGTGTAATTCACTCTCCAGCTAAAGCTGGGTAGTAGGCCTGACCCCCACAGCTCTGGCCGTCACTTACTGCTGACCTCCAGCAAGGTGCCAATGAAACATGTCCATTGAGTGGAGAGCAGAACAAACTGCCTCACCTGGTCCCTGCTGACAGCTCAGCATTTTAAAGAGCAGTAACGGATCAACACAGGTTCACAGCCCCACAGCCAGGCTGCCTTGCCGCTGGCCTGAGAAATGCACTGCAGCAAATACCTGCATGGAGAGGACGAGGGGGGTTAATTTTGTTGCTTGAAAGATATTAAACCAGTCAAAATACTGATTTACTGGCAAATTCTACAAAAGAGAGCGAGAGAGAGAATGGTAATTAATACTGGCAAATATGGCAGCCAGAAAAGGCCCAAATCTTTTTGACATAATATTTTGGACAAGTGATAAAACTATAGAATTCAACAGGGACTCTCTCCATACACTGCCCACTGCACTTGTAGCTGCAAACTGTGTATAACATTAATTTTAATGCATTACCATTGTTTAATTAAGATGTTTCCCAGCAAGTAAATGTAATAGGGCTTGAGCAATTTTTGCTCAATGCTTTAAGTGAACTCTCACCAATCTATTGTTCTGGCTAGCATAGTAGCTAACAATTGTCTTCTTACACATCCCGCAGCCACACAGGGATATTGACATCCCTTTGGCCTCCTTTCTCTGGCCATCTGTTGCATTTAAGTTTAACATCGTTCTTCATCACTCATCTGCCTACACTTGTACTGTGCATGTTGCCGTTTACTTTGCAATGACTCCCGGTCTGTTTTCCACCGCCACACTCCCGTGTTACATTCGGTATCAGTCCCAGCTCGTTACTGGTGCATGCAAAAAAAAAAAAAAAAACTGGTCTGATGCGTCGTCTGTATTTATTTATTCTTACGCCAAATCTTCTGTAACTACAGAATAGACCGGATCATCAGCGTTAACAACCCCTTCACGTAACTGGGAATCTAATTTTAAAATATTGCAAAACAGAGCTCAGAATAGGTGTATGTGTGACTTTGTGATAAATGATTCAGGATGAGTGCATCATCCAACTTTGAGAAAAAAGGGTGTTAATTCAAAGTGATATACAAAATTTATATTTTTTATATACACTTGTTGGCTTAAAAATCAAATCAACTTTCCTGAGTCACTTCATAAAAAGTAGTTTTTAATTCTAGAAAATAAGTGTGCTACAACTAAGATTACAAAAATAGGAACAAAGTGCGCATTTTTGTTCTTGCAAGAACAAGACAGACTGCCTCTTCTGAGTGTTTCAGTCATTAAAATGATTTTTTTTTTTTTTTTTTTTTTTTTTTTACAGAGCTGAGATCCAGTAATATTTAAACAAATGAGAATAAAGCCTCAATTTTACAGGGTCATAAAAGCTTATTAGAGCGTTACCACAGCGCCCCTCTGCTCTTTCATTCTTCCTACCTTTACATCTCAAATTCAGTGAGAAAAATGTGCCTTTTTGTCCTGCAAATATTTTGACCTTTAAAAAAATGGAGCCAGTGCAACTGCAATACTTCCAAAGATTCAACTCATCTTATTTCTGAATACACTGTTTCTTTGTCACCTCTTTCTCTTCCTGTCTGTGCTCTCTCAGCTGTGCAGTGAAATGTCATTTACATAAAGGCACGTGATTGAACAAAACACCGCAACTGGAGGACCCGGGCAGACTAATAACGGGTCAGTCTGCATCTGACAGCTCGCTCTCCATCAGGTGAAACTCTGGCTGTAGTCTGACTCGGCTTGTACCCACAAAACAGCAACACCAACGTCAACAATTCAGAGCGTGAGAAATAGGAGGTGCGGGGAGAGTGTGTCAGATTAGAGTCCATTGCATGAGTCTCACGCTCTCTGCGGGAGATTTGGCCTAGGGCCATGTTCCAGATTTGGGAGAGTTCCAGGTGTTACTCAGCACAGTTATCCAGCTTATCAATCCTGCTTCATGAGTCAGGCCTCTGCTCTTGCTTACCTCACAGCGAGCAAAACAAATTCAAATACAACTACGGTTAACGGATACCCAACACAAGCAGCACTGCACACAAGCTAAAAATGGAAACTGGCTAGTAAATGGTAATATGTTAACTACCCTGCAGGTAGTAAGAATCAACAAGACCACTCACACAAACTGAAGTTCAGAGCAATGTCAGTGTTTTTAAACTCTAAAACCAATCGAATCAGTGATTTGATATTTTGCATTATTATTTATCCATTGCCTGCATCACAAAAAACGTGAACCAATTGCTGCTGAAAAGAGAAAAAAGTTTTTAAGAAAACATTGGATATCATCATTAAAAATAAGCTCATGTCTCTTTCAGAACTTCAAACTGGCTCATTTACAGCACTTCATTTCCAAAGGGGTCTATTTAATGAATTCAATTTCCTTTTGCATAAGAAATGTGATAATAAATGTGAAATTCATTACAGAATATTACATTTCTGTCAGGTAACAGTGGCAGGAGATGTATGCCATTGTTAACCCATTCATTTTGAAACTGAAATGTGTAGTGGTATTTCAATTCATGCTAACAAATTATTGTGTATATTTTAAATGTATGTCCGTGGTGTGCAAGGGTCGCGTTGAACTGAATATTCTCCGTCATGGACTGATTTTTTGACAGGAAAATCCAAAGGCCATCCGTCATTTTCAGTAAGACTAAGGGCAATCTTCCATAATGTTAGGTAACCCACATGCAACACTGTCAGTAACCACATTTAGGCCACCTATGGACCCCCTGTCCAGCTGGTGGAGTGTGTGCATATTAATGAGCTATTGTCGAGTAGTCTTGTCTTTTATCTCACATGCATGACCTCTTTGTCTAGCTGGCTTCAGCCATCGCACTGGCAGGCTATATCGCTGTATAGCCTAGCTATCACAAAATGTCACGCCAGCTGAGTGGCCGAAGTTCCTTTAGAAAGCCCAATAATTGTGATGTGGTTGATAAACGAGGTGAAAAAAGAAGGTCTGATGCGGTGGAGGGTGAAGGACAAGCAAGTTAAACTGATAACGTTTATCAGCCAGCGGCAGCTAATGTTACGGGGGAGGCAAGTGGCAGCAAGGAGGTAAAAATCATTCATCTGCTTTGTGTGGTGACATGAAAAGTGTCTCTGTTCATCTTTTCTCTCCATGCCCTTTGAGTGGGGTTTTTTTGGGTGGGTGTTGCAGTGTCTCCCAGTGTCCTCCCAAACCTCCCACACTGGCAACGTCATTGCGTAGCCTAGAGGCAAGTACATTTTCTCACAATTTTGACAGTTATTAAATTGTCTGTGCAAGTACTGATACGTCAAATAGACTACTCAACTATAATGACTTTAAAAAAAGGAATCTTAACAAACATTTCCCATAAAACGTTACTACATGTGGAGAAGCAAATACTAATTTTTTTAAAACTGCAATTGTTGCCATTTCTAGCAATTTCTAAGATTTCTTTCAGCATCAGTTAAAGAGGTGGTATTATGTTCATTTTCAGGTTCAAAATCCTATTTTAGGGTTGTACCAGGACAGGTTTACATGGTTCAATTTTCATACTGCACATTGCTGCAGCTCCTCTTTTCACCCTGTGTGTTGAACGCTTCGTTTTAGCTATGGAGTGATACATCTTGTCTCTAAATGATCTTTGTCTTTGTTGAGTTGCACATGCCCAGTTCCTAGTTAAGGACTACTGGCCAATCAGAAACAGAGAAGGTCAGGTCAGTGGTATTAATCTGTAACAAAAGTATCTTTTCATAAAGTTTTAACTGAATTGTCTCTACATCACACTAACAACTTTATGTCCACTGACTGCTTGGAGGGTAGCTAGTGTTTGGAATGGAGAGGAGGTGTGTCCCGCAGCTCAGAGTTTTTCCACCGGTTTTTTTGAGGGCTTGTCGGACTAGACGCTTGGCGAGCGTTATGAGGCGCATTTAGCTTTCATACCTGTGTCGTCACAAGGATGAAAGGGAAGCGGCTGGACTGCAAACGAGCTGTTTTCAGGCAGTTCAGAGCAGAGTTTTCTGTCGGAAAAGGGAACTCACTTTGGGGTGGGCTTTGGGCTTTTTCACTTTGCAAACCTATTGCATGCACACAAAAGGTATATAACTCAATAAAGGAGAGGGGAAAAAGCCAAAAAGCTTCTTTTTGGCTTTCACATTTAAAGCATCTACCAAAAAGTGTGTCAAGTTGTGCAGTTCATGGAAATTGTCTCAAAACTAAACAAAACATTTCTTAACAGTTCCCTGTGGAGTTTTAGACCTCCAGTAGCCCTGTGGAACTGTTTCTCTATGAGTCACATTCCTGCCAATGGTTTCACAATATTCCACTGATCTACAGGTGACGCTAACATTCCAGGATATGCAGAAATGCGGCAGCAGAGGCCGGGAGGATGAAGACTGCAAGCCAGTCAACATGGATGTAAACAACGCAGGATTTAAAATACTGCTAAACTAAAAAATATTGGCTTTGCAAAGGTTTTATAAGGAGGGAAATGCACTCGACATGCTTGTTAAACCTCAAGGATATACAATACGTTTGGGTGAGTAACACTGCATGTAAAGACAAACTTTTTTTGTAAGAAAACTCCACAGGGTTCCTTTCATCCATTCTTGCTTTTAAAGGCAGACATCTCTGGAGCAAGTGCATTGTGACTTGTAGGGTAATCAGACATTTCTGATCCCAAAGGGCAAAGCTAATATTAAGAATTACTATAATTCTTCAGTCCCCACCATTTGTTGTTCTTTAATTAAGTAAGATAGTAGACCTGTAGCTAACAATTATTGCCATTAACTTTGCCCTGAGTAAAGGCTAGCCTTAGGCTTAATTTTATCTATATGAGAAGAGGTCAAAATAACGCAGTGTTAAAATCTAAGGCCTGGGCTAAGTTTTGCCTTGGGCTTTAATATGTGTAATGTAAAAAATATTCTGAATATAATCCAATATAGTGAGTTAATCATGTCAACAGCATGTTTCAGAGCCATAACATACTGTTCAAACCTATCCTACATGTGGTTCGGCTTAAGCCATTGTCATTTCTATTCACGGTGCTGAATCTTGAGATTGGTACATAATAATTACAGAAGAGTTAAAAGCTTTCTAAATTTGAGGTAGCGTATGTGAAAGATCTGGTAAGCTTCAAATATATCCCCTTGTCGCAGGGCATGTGCCAGCTCATCAAGTGCTAATACAACACATCATATCATGCATTTGTATGGCACAAACACACGCATCTGAGCAGTCCCACACAACAGTCATTTCTTGTCTGTCTGCGCAGTAGCCAACCGTAGGCACCACAGAGCTGCAGAAAACAGGCTTAGACACACAGTTCTACATGAAAACCCTTCTTTTCCATGAGCTGATCCTTCTTTGTTCTGCATAAATGCCAATTACATAATTCTCTCTGGCATGCAAATCAGATTAGACGAGGCCATGGCAGATCACCTATACCGCTCGGTCTAGTACTGCTTCCAAATCCACAAGAACAGAACATTTTGCGACACCACATTTTTTATGCATTTAACAATATAATCAGTTTTTCATTCAAGATGCAATTGACTAAATACCATTAATTTGGGTTTATAGTTATATCATTAATAATAATTGTATCAATAATAATTTTCACAAAAAGGTACAAAGGTTTCAGGTTCATGGATGGTACCATTTGCAATGCAGACGGACATTTAAGGGCATACGCATGGCGGTATTTGATTAAAGAAAATGCAATGTGAAATTTTGATAGTGAAATACCAAGGGTATTATCAAATGTTAGAGATGTCCAGGAGTATACATGACATACTATATCAGGGGGATATTTGTATGCTGAGAAGAGACACTGACATTCAGCTTGTGGGCACTGATACCCAGAATCATGCTGGGAAAGGGAACCAATGCAAATTAGAAAATCGAAGGAAAGTGACACTTTGCTGTTGGCTGTAGGAAGTCATCAGTAAAATGTTGCAGCAGTGCACAGTGCAGTCAAGAAAAGCACAAACGGGCTCTCACTATGCCTTTCTGTGTGCAAGGGTGCATGTGTGTACTTCCCTGTGTGTTTGTCTGTGTTTGTCTGTGTTTGTTTCAGCCCGGGGAACTAAAGTGCAGAACAAACCAGAAGTTGCCTGACAGCACAAGGCCCTACCCAATGTGAACTTTGAAGATGTGGGGACAGCTGGTGGAGGAGAAAGAAGAAGGAAAAAAAAAAAAAGAGACCCGAAATGGAAAGCAGAAAAAAGGATGTTGTGACGGCAATGCATTACTCATGATTTTGGGAAAAGTTTGTGTCAGAAACCTCTACTAAATGACACAGAATACGCTATGAATGTGTTTATTCGTTAACATATGTATGTATGCGTGTAGTACAATGTGTGTCAGACAGAGTGGACCTACAAGTAGCACAGGCTAAAAGGGCACCTATCCACCACAGATGTGTGTGAGAACCACTGAAGAACAACAACAAGCACCGACACAAAATAATGTTGTGCTACAGGCTGCATAATTTGGAATTCAGCATCAGAGTGTAATATGTTACTCCTTCTGAAATTATTATATATTGAAACAATTTTTCGAAATTATACATATTACAGCATACAGGACACATGCAGGTGCATTTCAGTGACTCTGAGGATCCAAGCATACATGTTCTAAGTGCGCAGGCTAGGCAGCAATATATGTACATTTTGCATTAATAGATGCAATCCCAGTCCCACATTCCTCAGGGCTTTCTTTTCTTCTAATGGTATTATGAAGCACACAAGACCAGTGACATTAACTTGATATTCAGTTTCCATCTTAGCACATAAGAATGCTAAAAATATATAGAGAAAAGAAATGACTGTCAATGGCGCCCTGTTTTAGATAAAGAAGACGAATTTGATTTCTTAATGACGTAGTCCATCATAATATATGTCATTTTTATATTTAAACCACTAATGCCATTTGTATAGAAAATCTATTTCCTTTAGGCAATAACATTCTGCATTTGAACACATCACCATCCTTCCTCCTACATCGGCCCTCAGCTGAAAAAATGGGTCCTATTTTTGTGAGCGTTTAAAATGTACTTAATAATGGGGTTACAATGCAAGTCAGATGGAATCAATTTGTCAGCTTCTACATCCAGAGACAAACACCTTTATAGTGACAATTCCTGCCAGTTGTGAGCACATCGGAGTTGTACACATAAGGTAAACATCCTTAACTCAGTAGCCAGTGGACATACAAAAAAAACACAATAATAGGTTTGATGCCTCTGTCCCCCTGCGCTAAACTATCAAACATACCAATATGTCCCTGCTCTAGGCCTGGCCTCTGGGTCCTGGGGACAGATATAGAAAGATACAGATCTATAACCTGCAGTATCAGGGCCTAATTGATGTAGGGAAAATCGACATGACAGGCATCAGCCACGTGTGACAAGCTTTATCGGTTTGTCTGGGTCTTCTGGCTAGGAGGAGTTACACAGACAGTGATGTCAACACGCATGCGTTATGCACAGCTCATTTATATTGTTTTTGTCATTTCTTTGTTTAACAGTGTATGAAATTGTCGCAGGGCTTTTTCTGTTTGTGGAGCCCGAGGTAGGCGGAGCTTGTCAAAATGACAGCGCAGATTGTGGTAGCAAATCCTGCTTGAGTAGCAAAGCCCCGGCAGTGTGAATCTGAAATATCTGCTTGGAATACACCCCACAGATCAGCAATGAAATGTGTTAAAATTTGCGAGAAACATCTGAAAAACAGATGTCTAGCGAATGTTTCCCATAACACTTCCTCCTTCTCTGACATAGTGAGCTGTCTCTCATCTATTCATATGCTAATGCTCAATCAGGCTGTCCAATCCGGAAGCATTTCCAACCATTTTTTTCACCAAGCAATCAATTTACCTTGGAGAGAGATAAAAGCTTAAAGAGTCACATAAGATGCGAGCTGGAGCAAATGGTGATATGAACTGAAAAAAAAAAGGAGAAAAAACTACCAAGACGGGAAAGAGGCAGTTGGGGAATAGCTGGATAATGTAGGTATAAACACACAAGTCTGTGCCTAGGAAGGCTCGACTGAAGCTCATTCTCATCTAAGCTGAGTTTCCCCCACTGCAGGAGGGACTTCCAACACCTTCAGCTGCAATATAAATGTTAATAGAGTTCAGGGAAAGAAAACGAGGCGTAAACAAACAAATGTGGTATTCCATGCTTTGGGGCAGCAGGAGGGCCCTGCCATTGAGCAGTATGTCTGTGCGTGTTTGTATGAGAGTGCATGTGAGTGTTTCCGTATGTATGTGCTATGGGAATGAAGAGAGAAGAGGGAATAATGATGGGGCTTCACACATACTCAGTATGAGCTAGGCTGTAGCGGACCTCCAGCAGTGGAGCGCCCCCCCCCCCAAACCCTTCCTAAAAACTCCAGTGAGACTGCCATAAGGCAGCCAGATCATTTTCTACATCCTAAAAAAAGACAGCTTTGAGGTTGAGAGCCACTCCAAATGGAAATCCACTGTCACTGCTGCCACCAGAAACTACACACACTCAGCATCCAAAACAAAACAAAAGTAGGGCTCCCAAGAATCGAGTGCTTTCTAAAATATCAAAGTACATCAAGGATACAGTATTTGTCTGTTCCATACAGTATATGGCCCTTCGTTTTGAGGTCATTCCCAGTACACAAACGCAAGACAGTAAAAAAAAGACAGATGAAGGGTAGGTGGGTGGTAAACACTCACATCCTCATTCTGAGCACACCAGCAGCCACAACTCTCCATCCTGACTTGTTCAAAGGGTTGGCAACCTTCAGACCAATTAGACATCACAGGGCAGCCTGCACAGCACCCAGCTTTCATATAAACGGCTCTCCATGAATTTTTAATGAGCTATAATTTAAGGATTTAAATAAAGATCAAATTCTTCCGGCTGCACCGCAAAGAGGTGTCTGCCTGTGTTATGTGTGTGTGTGTGTCTGCATTTTTATGCAATCAAATAGAAGTGAGTTTGCATGAATGTATCTCTCCCCCCTGCCCCCCAAATCCTTAATGTTTCCTCTTCTTTCTCTCTCTCCCTCTCCCCAATCCCACCTGCCAGTGTTGTGAGCAAGAAGCCCGGCAGGTTGTCTAACCCACAGCAGAAAATTTCCTGACTGACTGGTTGACTGGTTGGCTGGCTGAGTGGCAGCATGTGAAGAGCAGGAGACAGATCTGCAGGGAATCACTGACAGATGTAATTAATGAGGTCATACTTTGAGTTGGCAGTCCCCTTCATATCCAATTCCTGCCGATCACAACTGAACACACCTGCAGCTCTAACAGCAAGAAAAAACAAAAAAAGACAATACCCCCCCGACAGAGTAAAGGGAACAGAGACTCGTTTTTAGAACACATTGTCCCTCCTGAATCTCAGATAAGACTTGACATGGCACAAATCCCAAAACATTATCTAAACTGCAGTGACACAGTAAAATGTATGAGTGGCTGAAGATATTTCTATTTAACAAAAAAATTGAAAGGAACACAATATGCTGCCCATAATTTAGGAATGTGCTGTGTTTTTGGGTTCAACATGCTATTTCTGGGTTTGCTGTTTTGTTTTTCTTTTGATTTTAGAAATTTGCTAGCCTCAAAACACAAAGAAAAACAACTAACATGCATAATGAAAACACACAAAAATAAAACACGGGCTACTTAGCTAAATTTAGCTTTTTTCCCCCCCTCCTTTGTATGTTTGGGAACATTTCCCACATAACTGAATGTGACATTTCATTAGCGTGTGAGATAAACAATATCACATGAAACCGTAATAGAAACACAGATCTAGAAAAGCCATAAACCATGATACAGTGCCAGCAGTAGCCGTATGTTTAATTATGCTGAATGTCAATGAGTATTCCTCCATTTCCACCTAGACCATATTATACCATCTCATGGCTTGCATTCTTACTTCATGGTGGTGAGTGTTTATTACCTGTAAACAAGTAGGAAAACAGGCCTTATCACGTTTCACTGGGGCTCCCTCACTCATCACTAATATGTGAAAATATGTATTCAGGTCAAACATTTCAGGCCTCCCTCGAGACCCTGTCAGTCTTCAGTCTTTCTTATTACAAACATGCAAACAAACACATGTACCAAAGGGCACACGTTGCTTGTAAATACTGTATACTCAAAGGAGAATACGCATACAGTACACGACACACAGGTATGGTCATCGTGGTTTGCATGAGCGTGTCTGTGCTTTTGTGTGCACGCTTACATTTTCCCCTCTCTCTGCACATGAGGCTGACCAGCCATTAGAGCTCAAATGGAACACTTACTAACCCTGAAAACAAAGGAGAGCCTTGGCAAGCTCTTGTTATCCATCACCTCTTCAGTCTTGCATAAATAACTCTTAATAAATAGCATCATCATGTCAGAGAGCTTTCAACTGCGTGGCCTCCCCTGCAGCTCCAACCTATTTTTCCCTTCACTCTGCACTTTTATCCTCGCTTATTTAGCATTTTTTGTCTTGCTTAGCATTAAGGGATACACAATATTTTGAATCCGGGGTTCTGGTGACTCTTGGATGCAAGATGTAATTTCCTGGGATGGTTTAGGTATACTCATCCCTTTGGAGGGAATGGCAAGCTGTTGTGAATTTAAAACCATTCTGCCTGAACCATCTTTGCCCTACAGCAAGGTATTACCAACCTGATTAGAGTGGTCTATTTTAGGATTGCAACACTCCCATCTACAAGGCACAGACAATCAGAATGGTTGGAAGAGCATGAAAACAATATAAACCCTATATAGTCACAGTCACAGTCAACATGTCTGAATTCAAATTAATGATTACAGCGGATTTGCACTGTTTTTATTTATTTTACATAGTGATCTTGTTTGTTCCTTTTTTTAGAGTTTTTGCAACTTTTTCCCCCCATTTTTTTCTGTCTGTGTGACTAAATTGTACACATTGTAAAATGCAATCCGCAGGTGCAAAAAAAGAGTTTTTAAAGAGTAAGATTCTTTTTTATTTAACCAGAAACAGTCACTATATTGCCCTCGTCAAAGCCACCAGATTCCCTTGTCAAACAACGTAATTTTAACTAGTAGAACAGGGGAGTTGCTGGTCTGTCGCTGCCTCGGTCAGTTGGTTTGTTTGCATTTTGGTGTTTTTAATGGTTAAAAACACCAAAGTCTTACTCTTTAAAAAAAGGTCAACAATCTGTGTCTGTCGGTGGCAAAAACAAGCACGTACGTACTTTGATGGAGCGCAATTGCCCGCAAGGATTACGTTGCAGCCCTGTTTCACTGCTCCCGACTGCAGTGACCTTGCTCAATACTGGACCAATTTCAAAAATGTTGTCCCAATTAGTCACATAGACACAAAACATGGGAAAATACGGTCCAGGTTGCAAAATACTGAACTTACCGTTAAACTTTCCTGCACCGGTACCACTACAACTACCTCATCCTACCTTATGTTAAAACATTTGAGCAATCCCTATTCTTCTGCTTTAATAAATGTGTGTTTCTAAGTGTTAGTGTATCAATAGGCCTCACGTGTTATAGCTTGTTTTGGCTTTTTTGGTGTGTTGCAGAGTGCAGCGCTCCAAACAGACTGAAAGCACTACAAAAAGCTCTACAGTAAAGTAATTAAGTTACTTCACTGTACTGTATGAACATAATTACTTCTAACTGTTAACCAGAATGATCCTCTAAAAGAACAACGGCTGTGCGTAAAGTAGGTCGACCCATTCAGTATCGCTTATTTTGTCTTCTCTTCTTATATTCTCTGTCTTTTTGATGATGAAACACTCACCAGGAACAGTAACACATTTCAAGTGTTATCATTGTTTTAACAAAGCTTTGGCCTGGCATTCATGTTTCCTGCTTTTTTACTTTCCTTTTTCACACTCCACCTCAAAGAGCAGTGTCATGTTTTATCTGACCATCTCACACAGAGCCTAGAGAGCCCATCTCTTTTATCTGACCACCTCTATCCGCCTCTCTTTTTCTCTGTCTTTTTTGCAACAAAACACACACAGACACACACAACGCTGCCAGGGCAGGATAGGAGCCTACAAAAACGTTATTTCTCCCTAATAGCCAAAGAAGAGCTTGCTGTGTCTTTTGGTGGAAATAAGGTTATTAATAAGGTTATGGTGCCCTTCTAGGAAAAGGTTGCCTTGAGATGTCATGGCAACAGCCTTCGGAGAAAAAACTAAATCAATCAGCACTTAGGGTAGATGAGATTGAATGACAACAGAAAGGACTATACAAAGAGCTTAAATAATGACGTGTGGCTGAAATGGTGGAGACAACCTCAGCTTCACCTGCGCAAGCACTCGGTTCCTTCCCTCCAGGCTTTCCCCATTCCTCTTCTTCCCTTATATAGAGTGATTTCTTTCACTGTGAAAGACAGTGGTTAAGCCCTCTTGACTATACCCAAGTTATTTATAGACAGAGGGGTTCCACAACAGATAACCATTTTCCAAAGTAGGAAGAAGGAGGATAACTGGTTATTTAAACCAAAAGTGGCAGTACAACTTAAGACTACAACAAAACAGACTGACTTAGTGCCTAAGCAACCTGCTCACAAGACCCCTTAATGTTGCAAAATAGACAATGAGACTATATTAAGTGCTCAACAATGGGGTTTCTAAAGTACAATGAATCCCACAGGGTGCACTACAGTTAAAGGCTGTAAAGGATTCTGTCCATTGGTCTGTGATGAATGATGTGGTACCCAGCATACTTTAGCAATGATAGCTTATAGCTCCATTAGCCTGTAACTACAGAGAAAGGGTCAGAGAAAACGGTGAACTCCCTGGCAACATACAGAGCATGGGCTGGCTGCAGTTGCCAGGAAGATTCATTAATCTAAGATGATGAGTCTGGTGGTAGGTGTAATTAGGCCTCCTGACACAGAGAGCCTCGCTAGAGTTGTGTTTAAGCCCTCTATGGCAAAAAGAACCTACCCTGATTGTGCTAGCAGTGGTTAGCTTTGGAACAAATAGAGCAATGAAGCTGTTTACAAGCATGTCTCTGTATTTTCCTTAGGTGCTGCACTGGGTCTGTGGGAGTTAATCATTCATAGGTAGCGGGTGGCTTTAAGACACAGTTGCAACTCTTGCTGGCACCAGAGCTACCAGCATCACCCACACTTTCTATATATAACTCTTTTTCCATGGCTGGGCCATTTGTGGAGCAGAGTTCACAAGGACACTTGCCAGAGGAGATTTCTACTCTGACACTGGAGCTGGACCTAAAGAAGAACTACAGTAAACACCCTCTTTCATAAAAAATAATATTTTTATCAACACTTTATGCACTTTATGGCGAAATGGCCAGAGCCGGGTGGAATTTGTTGTGGGGACATATATGAAGCCTATCAAAGTCTGTCTGCTAATCCACAACATTATGTTGACCCACATACAAAAAAAGTCTAAGGGGAAGGAATCTACCACAAAGCTAAGGACAAAAAATAAATTGTGTTTATACTCAATTTAAATGGTATATTAAGTGATATTTGACCACCAGGAGGCAAAAAGACAGACACTCAAATTCATTAGGCTGAACAGCAAACGGACTTAAACATCCAGCAATAACAGAGCAACATGTTCGCCCCATTGGAATCCCTTTTTCTAGCCATCTGACAAATGTATCATGACAAATATACCGGTCTGTAAGTAGAACTCCAATCTTTTTTTGTTAGGACTCTACACTCAAGCATGCTGGTTTTGAAATGACACTAAGACTTGCTAAAGACCAGACTAAAGACAGTATGTATATTACATACTGTATGTGTAATGTACAGTATAAGATAGATATACCTATTTTAGTCGGTTTCTGCTGGGCATGCAAAAAGGCAATTATTTAAAATTATAATATAAATCCTACTGGTTGGTCCACAGTGTAATGCATTCGAGGTCAAAACTCTATAAAAATAATAATTAACAAATAATTTTCTGGGTGGAACCCAAATTCACATTCCAAAAACCGTTGACTGAACTATTATCCCAACATGCAGACATCTGCAGCTGAAACACAGATTGCAGATTTAAAGTCAAAGCATCAATCATTGACTCCAATTTACAGCAAACACACAATGCACAGCTTTGTACTGTGAAGCACAGCCATTTAGGCAAAGGTTACTGCTCATGCCTGGAAAACAGTATCATGTCCCATTTTCCTATGTGTTATGTTGCAGTGATTATTAACTGAAACAAAACAAATCCTGTACCAAACAGAATGTCCAGTTTGGGAGAAATACATGTAGCCTTGCTAAACAGTGATAAGCTGTGGTGCATTCAGAAATTAAAACTCGCTCCACTTTGCCACTCTGTATTTGTGTGTTGTTGATCATGTTTCTGTAAAATAAAATACATTTATCAGTGCGCATCCTCTTTGGTAGGAATGACTGATTTATCTGAAAGCATCACTAAATACAGAACCTTGCTGATGACACTTATGTGAGAGCCCTCTTAATAACCACTGCCAGCAGTGCCCTAGGTAGCGCAACAAGCCACAGCCGAGTGCACCAACTGGAGACCCATTCCTTAAAGAACAATTAACAGGGCCATTTAAAAAAATCATCCTGCCCACACACTCAATTAACACAACCCACTTTTGCACTTTCCCCTCTATTGTGTCCTAGAATAGCCCAGTTGAATTGGCACGATTAAGCTGTGCTGGTGATGACTGCATCATGGTAGGCCCTTGTGCTATTCCCATTGTAGCCCCTCTGCTTGTAGCTTTAAAGAAAAGATTTAACAGCTTTAGGGATCACCTATCAAATGTGTGTCTTTCAGGGGTCTAAACGAGATGCAATTACTGTCTGCTTTTTTGTTCCAGGACAACAAGACAGACTAAATACATCTGTTTTACAAATTAAGTTGAACACAACAGAAAAACTGAAGCTGGGAGATAAGAGAGCAGCCCTTGTGCAAATATGTATTTGAAACAGAGCAAGAAAGAACAGTGTGGTTTTGCGGTTGCTTCCAGTGCCCTTCATGCTGGGTAACTTGAAAGCTTTGACTCAATATTTATGGTCATCAAAAAATCATGGAAAAATCCAGTGCTGACTAATAAAATGTTGGCTGTCCAATACTGTATATTGTTAAACACTGTGTCAGAACTGAACGGCAATCAGTTCTGTGTACAGTGAATCTACTACAAAAATGCTTCCCCAGTCCTCTAAAATGCAAACTGTCCTAAAAATAACCCTTATCTTGCAGCAGTCATTATCATTGGGAACACTTCAGAAAACAGCAGCCCCAGTGGTGTGTAAATAAACAGTGAAAAGTGGAGGAAGAGGAAAAAGATAACATACAGCAAGAATTCTATCAAGAGGCAGGGTGGGATGACTCATGAAAATAAGTGACTTTGAGTCTATGTGGGGAAGGACAATAAGGAGCTTTGAAGCTCTGAGATTACAGAGAGGTAGCTGATGGAGCAAACTAGGGAGGCTGGGTGTTACGGCAGCAGTGTAGCACATACTGTGCACCGGCTCTGGTACTCACTCTTCCGGAAATACATGTAGGGCACGGCTTCATCAACCCCCTGGAGGGATGCAGCCATTACATTAGCACAGCTCACCTAGCGGGCAGAGGGACAGGCTAGGGTCTTTGTTGCAGTGCAAGTTCATCCTTGTCCCAAGCCAATACTCTCCCCATTCATTGGCTATTTGTCATCATGAAATGACTGGATGTGTTCTTCCTCGGATTATATCAGATAAAATGAAGAAACTGTAATTGGTGTAATTAAGCAAAAAACATACACTTGAATCTCAAAATGCTCATTTATAGATGATCAAATAAGCAATTCCCTTAACACCTTGCACAAAAAATGCGCCTCATATCCAGATTGTATCTAGATATGATTTTAATCTGATTACATTTACACCTGGTATCAATGTGATACTACCGAGATCCGATCTCTCGGTCCAGCTCAAACAAACAAATGTTGCTCTGGAACAATTATTAGACTGTATAATAATTTTCTGAAGCTTCTCGACAGCGTTTTGTTGTGCAATCCGTTCACCCAAAAGGCATTTTAATGCAATGTGTATAGGGGTCAGTGAGAACAACGGAGAGCACTGCATGATCAGCTGAGGGTTTGTAATAGATCTCACTACATCAAGCTCCTAAACCACAGGAGGAAAACATCTGGTTCACACACAGCACCAGTTTACAAACCATTATGTTGCCTAAAGCCCCCCTGTGACTGAAGGATTGAATGTCTATTTTAAATTTTAAAATTCCGGTCTGCTTGCATGCACAACAAAATAGCTCATACTAATGTGATCAAAGAATGCCTGGATCAGTCCTGATTCCTGTGCCCCTACCTAATCAGGAAATCCCTAATATCAGTAAATATATTCCCGAATACAAAAAGGTTCCTACAGACTTAGCCACTCACTTTTAGGTATCTGTGCAGTGTAAAATTGTATGAGCATGCTTAATCAGTCCATTCTAGGGCTGAACGATTTTGGAAAATAATGTAATTGCAACTTTTTTGTTTTAAACCAATATTGCAATTGCGATTTTATATGCGATTCATTTTTAAGCTCTTTACCTTCTGTATTATTCAAAATGGATAAGCAGTAAATCAGTGTATAGCTTAACCAACACGATATTAGATAGATTAAACAAACACTTTTCTTTCTTGGGGGTCAGGCCTGTGTTATGATGAAATTAGGTGATGCATGAATTATTATTATGAGCAATGGTGGATAAGAAGTATCAAATTTTAATAATATGATAAAGATAATGGCATTAAATAAGATGATATAATATCATCAGGTCGGCCTACCTACAGACCACAAGAAAAACTATGTTCACTACAGTGTGTTATACAAAACACACAGTTTAACCAATTAATCAGTCCTTATCTCAGTTCACATCTCCTAGGAGTCCATCTTTCTATATCCCAGTATGCAAACAAAAAATACTCAGTTTGAGGTTCAATTCAGTTGGCCAACGAAAATAAAACCAAGTGACGCCTCATGTTTAACAGACAAGCTTAGTAATTCTCCGACAACACCGGAGTTCCCCACCCCTGCAGTCTCAGATGCTAGTAAGCAGTGCAGTGGCTGTAACTCGGGAAAGACTGGGCCTCTTTTGGACTGCGTTCGGTTTGAAACGCCGTTTCACAGATATTTCCTGAGATGACTGGTGGCTGTCATTGTGGTGGATTTCCCCCACCACCACCACGTTGCGGTGCTACTTTCATTCCCTGTGGGACACTAAAGTTTCTGTAGTGTCAACTTCTGTCAAGTTTAAGTCCATTGTACAACAAAAAGTCAAGGTACAGCATAATGTGCAAAGTTGATGCTTCATCTGCAGACTGCTTTACTCTTGGGTGTCATGTGACCAGAGTGTAATCGCAGCCTTTGCGATTGGAAAATCTCGTTTTTTTTCACACTGCGATAATATCGCAAATGCAATTAATCGTTCCGCCTTAGTCCATTCAGTGGTTGGCTCTTTAAAGGGGAAATGGTGAATCCTCTCATATATTTTTCCTTGGTGACTGAAAAAGCATTGCCAAATTTGGCTGTCTGGAAACAGTGCACAATGTCTGTCCTTCCTTCTCTGGTTTGCTTACCAGGTTCAACCTGTTTCACAATACTGTATGTTTTGTTGTTATTGGGCCTTAACCCTTTAAGCCGCAAAGGGCAAAGATGGATTACTACACCCTGTTGGAAGTAGAAATATGATAGCACATTATTGTTCTTTGACAATAGGCCACTAGTATGCCCTTTTATAGGGGTCAAAAGCCCCCAATGAGCTGAATGGCCTGAGCACATATACATGCAAATTTCACAATACAAAGAAATGAGTGGATAAGCCTGGTGTAGAGCCTATAAAGCCCTGTTAGGAAAGTCTGCCTGTGATCATAGAACTAGGGTTACAATATAAAACCCTCATACCATACATACCGTCCCCCTACGTACCTTTGAAGCTTTTTATAGCTCTGCTGTATTGCTTATTTTTCTCTGCTAGTATGTAGCAAGTAAGTGCAATATGTGTGTCTGTGTCTGCATTGCATATCAATGACATTCTCCCTCAATACTCATTACTTTACAAACTACTCAAGAAACCAGAAGTACGTACACTTCTTTTCAGAGTCAAGAAATATGCAATCAAAGAGATCACATTTTCGAAGTAATCTGTAACACAACCTACCAACCACACCACTCATTAGAACTCTTCAAGTCCTGTTTTTGAGGCGCAATATGAATTTCTAAGTTCACTGCGGTCTAAAACCTTTCAAAATGATCATGCAGACAGATTATATGTTTGCAGTGCAAGAAGTCGGCATTAATCGTATTTATATCCCACCAAGCATCAAGGAAGAAAACCATGTCTATGTATGATTGAAAATGATTGCTGGTTTAAAAAAAAAAAAACAAACCCAATCAGCACTGAAGTGTTATAACTTAGCAGGCTGTTTGTACTATGTTTAACATCTGAAAATGATGTGCAGCAATCTGTGAACAAGCTTGCTTTAAGTGTGGCCAAAGACTCAGATAACAGTCAACATTAATACACAGCTGCACACATACAAATCACACTGGAGAAAAAAAGCCAAGTGTGAGAATTTAACTGTACTGTTAGCCCCAGTGTTGGGACAGTATCAGTCAGGGTCAGCAGTGAGTGCTCATGAGAAGGGCAGAAAGGGAACTCTAGACCATGGGTTCAAATAACAAACTCACACCGCAGGTGGTGTTCAGCTGCAGTGCACCCCTAGGCTCTTTACAGCATGCATGATGGCATCTGTCATGTAAATGAATCAACTAATGAAACGGAAAGAGACTCCAGTACAGAAAAGACCAGATTGAGATGGGAGGTTGAGACCCGTTTCATAAAAAGAGAGAGAAGTTTAAACATATGTCTTCGGTTGAAATATCAAACAACATGGCTCAATAAAGATGTTCAATTTTCAAGTGTTAGGTCACAAAATTATTATTGCTTAGTTGATATTGTCTGTGCCAATCATAAATAAGTCCTGAGCAGTGAAGCAAGAAACTGAGGCATAAAGTTTGTTGTCAGTGTGGTATCACTGGGTATCATGTCATTTGACATAAATGGAGGCTGAGATAATACCTCACTGAAAGGGAAAAACAGGTGAATCTTTGGAGCTCAGAAAACCAAACTTGATAAATACTGTATAAACCTTTGATCATTTTGGTGATAGCACATAAGAGAGAAAGAGGTTGTGTCATGGTATTAGAATAACTAGTTGTACTGTATTTTAAAACTTCAAAAATTTAACAAAGGGGAAAAAAAAATAAAGGATTATACTGATATAGAGAAAGAAATCTGGAGAAACTGTTAACATTTATCATGGCTAATAAGAAGAGAGGGAACTACAACTTCTAAGCAAGTACAAGGTAATTTTATTATGCCTTTAGGGAAATTCTGCCCACCATGTGTGATAAAAAAACAGGGCACTGCAGATAATACAATAAAAAAGCAATTTACATTCACCCTCACTCATACTCAAATGTCACCCAAACACTCATTACTGCATGCCCTGGGCAAATATTTTGACATGCATGCAGACAGATACGCACTCTTTTGTGTTCGATACATTAGAATTTGAAATGTATTTAAAACATGATACATTTTGAAAAAATATTTACAGATTTAACATATTACAAAAAGTTGGTAAACTTAAATGTCAACACACAAAGAAAAGGATATGAAACTGTAGAGCTATAACACAATTACAGTTGTAACGTAATTCCAGAAAGAAGCGGTTATTATCTACAGTTTACCTAACTGCATCATTTGAATTGTTGACTATACTGTACACAACCTATGGCATAATTCAGACGATAGGCTAAGTCAAGCCAGAGGTATTGGTGTTGGGCTTTTGAGACACTCACTTTTATGGCAGATTTAAATGATAGGATTTAGATTGAAAATCAGTAAAATGGCCCTTTAAGTACTGTTGGACCATTCATTTACTTCCTCATTCTACTTCCAAATTAGGGCGTTAAACAGGGTTGGGACAAAAAAATCAATATGGTGTTATATTACAACATTACAATATTTCCTCTTTCCTGATGTTATCGATGTACTTGTACCAAGTAACAATATTTTTATCAAACTAAGAGCGCTGTAAATGGATTTTCTCACATTAGGCCTGCTACTACTTTGGCTTACAGCATCACTACCTCACTTCTCCTCCTTGTGGTATCAGATGGATGATGGAAAGGTGAAATGAAAAAAAAAATAAAAAGAGTGAAGGTAAAAAAATAAATAAAAGAAGAACATTGTGGAAATGGCTGATTGCGGTGGGAGAAAAATCAGGCATCAAAACATTATATCGATTGAATGCCAAATTCATAACCTGTCATTGTATTTCCACATCTCAGTGAGTCTCAGTATTGAGCACCATTTGCCTTAGATGTTGTTTCAAAGCCTACTGTATGCACAAGAAAACCATAAAAACACTTCAACTCTAACAGTTTTAAACCTGTTCTTACAAACAAAACTTTAAGCCAGGATTTTAGGCCTTTTTGTGCCATACTGATTAAACTCTAAGATCAGGATTTGCTGGCTCAGCAGATGTGAGGTTTAGAGCCAAAAGTTGGCATTTCTTATCTATCATAGTCTTTTGCCTCGCAATTACGTTGCAGAGCAGTCAAGGCTTCCAAGTCTGAAAATCTAATTTTTGACCATTATCTGCAGCTTATCTCTAGTGTGTGTACAATAGAGGAAAGGGAAATCTCCTAAGGTCTGTCAAATGGTATGAAAGGCTTTTCATTTTCAAAGTCTATTAAATCTAATAAACCAATAAATAAATAATAAATAAATAAAATAGCAATTTCCTGGAGAAACAGCTTTGGATATATATTAAAAGAAAACTGATATCATCTTGACAGGCAAATTTCCTCTACAATAAGTCAACCACATTCAAAATGAGGCATCGCCATAGAAAAATAAGTTGCAAAATTATTAAAGATTTTAAAACCCAAGTCAGCCAGTTTCCTTGAAACGCCTGGCTCAACACATCATCTTGACAGTGTAGTCTATTTAGTGTGAGACGACTCTTAATTTGTGGTTCATATATATATAAAACATCAATAAAGGACAGAAAACCCATCATGCACGTTTGTATTGAAACTGTCAAACATATTTGGTCTTAACCTCAAATACATTTCTCCTTTGTAACCATGGGGACCAAGAATGTTTGATGAGCGTTTTATTAGTACTGACTTTCAACACAGTAAAAAAGAAGCAAATATTAGCCCCATTATCTTAGATGTCAGACATTATACTGTAGGAATCATTTAAATTTTTGCATTTGGCCTGTCTGATTACAGCTATTTGCTTGTATTTTTTAAGCAATTAAATGCTGTTTGGTGTATGTACCCACTATATGTACAGTATATTGTGCACAGAGCTCTGGGTTAGGTGTTTATATTCAAACAATGTGAAGAACTGCAGCTGAAAAGACTGGCTCAGTAAACAAAGACAACAGCACATTTTCTCATTACCAGGATGCGTGAGGGAGGCCAAGCCTTAGAAATTAGCGAGCAAAACTGCAAGGAAAGCAAACCTACCAGGTCATCTGCAGTGTTTGGCACCCACTGATTGTAATTTCAATATTACCGTACAAACAACAAGAGAGGAGTGGATTACACGATAAACATGCACATCATCCTCCCCACTAGCCACAGATTGTGGTGTTTATGTTAGTGACAGACCAGCTCACCTTGGAAAATAATTCTTTATGCTATTCTAGGTAAAACATGAGCTCCAGAAGAAGACTAAAACCATAGTCTTACTATTTGCCCATTGTTTGAAGCAGGACTATACACATAGTATAAGGGGCAAGGCCTTGGGAGAGAAAAACGGCAATCCCCATGGTCACACCTGCTTATCCTCACATCCCCCCCAGGGAAACCCGAAAACCTTTCCATAGATATTGTCAATACACTACCCAAAACCACAGTTTCAATATCTGTTCTCACTGTGTTTTTGTACACAAACACACAGTTTCTTTTCTCCAGATGTGTCAATTGTAAGAACTTCCTAAAGTACATTAGCTATCATCATACCATCAAACAGTCAAAAAAAAGAGTTGGTTTTCACATTTGACATGTTGCACTGCATCAATAACACACTGTAAATGTCCACTCTTCCTTGCCCTCTGATCAACCAATCTCAGAAAATCCATCTACTATTTCATAGTAACACAGTCTGTTTTCACTTAATACTGTGGCTAATATCCTGCAGAGCTTCCCAGCATTGTAGTGTTGTATATACAGTAAGGCTATACCTGCCTGAGGTTAACTGCTAAGCACTGAACAAGGAGTATGGGAATAATGTGCAATCTTCTAAGATCATGCTCTGAGCAAGCAACAGGATTCCACTTTTCACCCCTCACTGTTTCAATAATGCCCGATAGATACAGAAGCAAATAAGCTTCTTTGGCTCAGCTTCCACCACGGTGGGTAGATTCTTCTTTCTTTCTTTTTTAATAGCCAAACTGTGTGAAAAGAGAATCATTTTCAAACAATGATTGCTTTAGCTGTTAATTCAGAGTAGCAGCATCTGGTAGTGGCTGGTTTTATTTTTTAACCCAACTCGTGTGATTAAGATGGTGAATAAATATTTCTCAGAGAATCTGCTTAATACCACACGCAACTTAGCCCGAGTTTAGACATTAGCAAAACCCTAATGGCAAGTTAAACATAGTCAATGATGAATCCTTGTTGTGCAGTTATACATTTGTTATGAACAATATGGCACAATTTTCAAAATCTCTTTCAACGCGTGTCAAAGTGTTTCAGAGGAGTCAGTTTAAAGTCATATCAGATCTGCTTAGATAAGCCAAGCTGACATTTATTCCTATCACACATCACACTATAAACTACAGCTGAGTGAAAGTGCGGTGTGCAGAGCACAGTGCTATTACACAGGCAGACACCCACCGCATCATTTATCCTGCCCATAAATCAGCCCTCTGCTATCCAGCAATACCTGCTCCTCTTGTCCCAGCAGATCTCACCGACGTATCATTATATCTCATAGACCTCCACTAAAATAACCTCTACTGGGCCTAAGAGCTTAGGATGTATGAAAAGGAGAACTTGTCCGCTCTCTCTGTCTGTCTGCTTGGATGATGCTTTGCATCAGAGCATCAATTAGGCCTGTGATGTTCACTTGTTGTTTTACTGCCTACTATTTTGTCTCCGTCTTATGGTTGGGATGAGTAATGTTTGGGGTTGTATAACGCAACCATCTCTTCATAGCAAGTCTAATCTTGTGTCTGTGGCATATCACTGTGAGAGTGTCTACAATATGAGAACATCCTGTAATAATAGGGATAATTGAAGGGCTGAGCTGACACTTGGTCCTACATCAAGCTCCAGATTGTCTTTGCTCCTTAACTTATGTGGCACTCATCCCTGAATTTGAATTCAAAACCCATACAACCCACTTACATATGGTTAAAGATGGACACCATCCTCTCTGATCCCAGCTTGGCTGCAATGAGTACATCTCATCTGCAGCCCTGTAGCACACTTCGGGGGCCCATGCCTTTACTGAGTCTAGTATTAATGGATTTCTTGGCAGCGTGCAGATGATCTCAAGGGATAGTCACAAAAATACTTTAAATCAAGATTAAAACACATCAATATCCACTATATATTCCCGTTACATAAAACTTTCCAACTTAATCAATAAATGTAAAGACTATTTTATTTTTGTGCAATGCATGTTGACATTTATGTAAAAAAATTTAGCATTAAGAGTATGCGATGACAACTGATAAAGTATTTATTCGCAAGTGTTTGTATGCAACTGTAATACAGTTAACACTTTTTTCAAGAGTTTCCAGATTTATGCATTATAATTAAACATGTGGTTTTTCCAACATGCGTTTCCTCCACTACCTAATGTCTGTGATTTGTGACATTTTCCTTTGCTTTCTGATAATGTGCCAGATGTGAATAGTAAAGGAGAGTGAGTAAGAGTAAGAGTTGAGTTTGAGTTTTAATGATTGAGGAACTGGAGGAACAGGACATCATTAAAATGGACAAAATTAGTGAATGCTTCATCTGCTTAATGGAGATGACAGAAGCTGCAAGGGTTAATATCTGTAGGGATTAGAGATGCTGCTCATCAGACAAGCAGGGGGGCTGAGTAACGCTGGGTCCCCTATCAGCGGGGGCTGAATCAAGGCTCTGTGGAGAAAGGCAGCAGCACCACTCAGGCCTGTCTAGAGCAGACTTGCTGTGTACCCCTTCACTTAGCCAGCACTCAACTTCTGATTCAAGTGACAATGCCACAGAGAGAGAGAGAGAGAGAGAGAGAGAGAGAGAGAGAGAGAGAGAGAGAGAGAGAGAGAGAGAGAGAGAGAGAGAGAGAGAGAGAGAGAGAGAGAAGTTAAGAGGCTGTCAGCACTACAGTGAAAGAGCGAGAAAACAGACAATTTTTAGTGGAGGTGAGAAAAAAAAAAAAAACAAGGACCAATTTATTTTTCCAAACTGTGAAAACTAAAATGAAGAAAATACAGGGCTAACGCCTACAAATATGCGGGAAAGTTTAAAAGAACACAGATTTAACTTAAATTCTGCATCAAAAGAACTATTTTATTTCTACTCAACTCCACGTATTCGCTTTTCTCCCCATGACTGCCCATGCCTCCCCCATTATTTCTTCACTCTCCCTCGCTCGGTGTCTCTTCCTGTCTCCACTTTGAAGAGCAGCGGTGTGTTTGTTTGAGAGGCTCTTGCATCACACCTGTTTGTTTAAGCTGTAAATGACGCTAGAGACAAAGCGTGCTCATCTCTGCAGACTGCCCAGATATAGCCCGTGGTTGCCAACAACACAGGACTCCCTCTGCCTCTCGCCCCTTTCTTCGTTCTCACTCACCCTCTCAGCCACTTTCTCTCTCGCTCTCTAACAGGGGAAATACAGAACATTGAGCCATAGTAATAATTCCTACAAGCACAGCAGAGCCCTAAACACTCCCAGAGCACCTCAGGTAAGTCCCATGGATAATATGAGGTAAAAACACTAAGTGCAGTTGCACTCTGTCTTGTTTAACTTCGACTTCTCACCCCAATAATACCAGCAGCCTAGCATAACAACCAGTAAAATAATCAAGGCAATCACTTCTAAGCCATTTATTATCATCTAAAATAAAGTACAGCCTACGAACTGAAAAAATATGGATCACAGTGCAAAGCAATAATCCACTGTGAATTGTTTTTATTTTTTTACCTAAAGCCATTTAGAATCACCTGCACTCCAGTCTTAGGCAGCACCTTTACATACCTACATACAATTCGATAAGCAACGGAGATGTGTAATTTATTTTACACAGCATTATCAAAGAAAATGCCTAGCACTTCTGATTTTACACTCACAATAGGTTACGGATCAAAGCCCTGCTCTCAGCAGTCGACATTATTCCCAAACAGACCTGAGAGGAATCACTCCATAACCACTGCAGTGCATGTGATTTTCTTTTTCAGTTGCATCACACATAAGCAAAATTCTCTCATATGAGACAAACAAAGCTGCAGAACATGAACACACAAATGGTCTTTTTTTATTTGCCCTGTGGAACAACTGTGTGGGCAAAATGGGAGGTCAAAGGTGAAGGACATATATTCACGGTCAAGGTTAATATTCCTGCTTGTTTTGGCCCCTGAAAAGGACTGAACAAGCCATCTCTTTGTTGACAGACCTTAAAGCAAAGAGTGGCAGGCAGGCAGCTATTTCATACGACAGAAAAGTCAAGTATGACTTTGTAAAAGGGATATCTGGCATCTGACGGCTGGGTGGGCGTCACACTGAATATTAACAGCATTTTCTGAATGATTTTGTAGAAAATATTAAAGGCGGCTTTATTTCAACAATGTTAAAACGTTTTTTTATTAAGTTAAGTTAATTCAACATTTTGTGTACAACTGGCTCAAGTCTTGCTTTATTTTTTGTTTCTTCTTTTTCATTTTTCTGTCTTTCTTTCCGTTGCTGTGTGTGCCCCTCAGCTTTGTGTCTACCTAACAAGAGTGGAATTGAAGTCAGATGTGTACCCCTGGAGGCCTCTCTTTCTTCATTGCTCGGGTGAAATTTTCTCCAAATATTTTGTCACTTGCCTCCACTGATGCACACATCCACAGTGAAAACAAATAACGGGGTCTCTCTTGTACTGATTTAGTGCAGAGGTGACCTACACTTTGAAGCTGTAAATACCAGTCTTCACTCCACAACTAAAGCCTAAATTCAGATCTGTTTTCAGCAAGTGTGTGGAAGTGTGTATGTCCATTTTCTAAGGGTGTGGTAGCTGATGGCAAATAACATATTTGCTCTGTTCACATTAATATTCAGCTGCAACATTTACACTCTTATACTGGTAGCCAACACAAGTGTAAATAAGACCATTTGCGGCTTAAACATGCAACTGTTCCCATGCCGCTTGACATTTAGTGACTAGGCAGGTCGATACATTAAAACAGCACATTATAAGATCTACCTCAGTGCTGAAAAAGGGCTGGAGTAACTAAAGTTTAATACCACACAAAAATGGTGGAATTCATTTTTATAAAGCTGGGTATTTGGGTTCTAATTAACTACTTCAAGTAAAGCAAACTCTTTGCATTGAAAGCATACTATACTTCCCAACACACACACAAACTTACTGCGTACCATCCTTGTCACCATTTCCACATGTGCCTTCATAAATCGGCCAAGAACAACTCCCGGGTGCCTTCTCACTGTCCCTCCAGCTCTCCTCTTTATGACTTCCAGATGTGAGTCAGTCCCTTCCGAGATCAGGCTGCATTATTAAAGCTTATTTTAAGTTGAGAAGAAAGGAACAACAATGTGCTTTTTTTTTGTAAGAGGTGTGTTCGAATGGCACAATCTTATCTAAATTCAAGCAGGAAAAGGCACTCTGGGGAGAGTGTTGTACGTGGTTTCAATTGCTCCAATCGTGTTATCACTTCAAGCACAAGATGGGAAGGCAGGTTGACGGCCAAAGCCCTGACCACCACCTGCTGTCCACAGACCAGTCCCCCTCCTCCGCCTCACCCTCAAAGCTGTGGTGAAAGAACTTTGCCCCTCTTCTTCTCTTGCTCCTCATATCACGAGAATCCCCCTCCATCTGTGAGCCTGAGGGAGAGGATACCTGCGACGAAAAGCCAGTAACATGGCAACCGAGTCAAAAGGCCTTCATGCCTGTTGCACGGCAGGGTGCTGGCATTTACTTCCTCCATCCGCTCCCTGTTTCATCCTCGAGGTCCCTAGCCCCACCCACAAGCCTAAAAGAAATCCACTGTCTTGCTTTCTCAGCTGCCTCCCTCTTCCCAAGTTAGGAAAACAATATTCCACAAAAGAGAGAAAGAGAACTTCCTGTGCTTTTGTACGTTGTGCAGGCCAAAGGTGCTGTTTATTGCTCTCCGCTGCGCAATTCCTGCTTCTACACACAGCCTCTTTTTGATGGGAGAAAAAAAAAAAGTTAACCTCTGTATTTGCTTTGTATTAACTTGACTACACAGGCAAATGTACAGTAAGAAAATAAGATGTTGGCTTTCAGGGACTGTTTTCACAACAAAAAGAGGTGAAAATGTATGTTTGTAAAGGCCTTTAGTTTAGATTTAGGTCATGGGGGATGTTCCATTCTCTGTGTATTTCCATTTGGCCTTATTTTTGCAGCCAACAGTCAAAGCGGGATGCATTGTGTCAGAGACAGTCTTTGACCAGCTGCCTGTTGCTTCACAGTATGTGGGCAAGATTTCCTCCAAGGTTTTAACGGGTCACATTCTGACTAAAGATGTAAGAAGTTATGTTTGCACACTTGGATAATCCTGACTACTTCATACATTCTGATTATGATTTTATCTCATTTTCAGGAAACAGAACTGGTGCATCAAGCTTCTGCACCTGAAAATAATGCACTGTATAGCTACACATTCACAAAGCACTGTTTCTCAAATTAGCACCAAATCAAAAGGTCTTGTTTTGATTCTTAATGTCTTACTTTTACTGTAATCTCTATATACATTTTTACAACAAATATGTTAATGTGTGTGGAATATGCCAATATTTAGTGCATTACAGTGGCAATATACATAAGATAAATAAATGACCTTAAAATAATATTCCAGGCATTAAGGCAACATGTTGTGAATCTCATTTATTGTCATCAGGGGTTAGGTTGGGTTGAAATAGCTCCATGAAGTCATTAGGTGGAGCTCATCCTTGGTGTATCTGTCAACATTAAATGTATAACATTTTTCTACAGTGGAAAAAAATATTGCTTGCATATTAGTCCCTTAAATGAACAGCTACTTTTCTTAGTTATATTTTCCTCTCGTTAAAAATGACTGACAGTCACTACACTGTGCTGTTTTCAGAATGACACAACCGACGAGTGTGGACAAGCAGAAGATCGAGCGGGGCCAATCAAAAAGACAAACACGTGTCAATCACGCAGAGCTAAGCAAAAGCTAGGAATGAAAGGGCCAATCTTTGCCTTTAAAAGGTTGCCTCATGACAACAATACAGCATACAGCCAGCTTTGTCGTTTCGCTACATATCACAGTGCTTTACTTTTGAGATCCTTTAATATTGTGACTCGATATTATAAATTTTGTGAGTTTTGGATAGTTTGAATACTGCACTGTAATTAAAATTAAAGTAACAGTTAATTATTTTCTACATCAGAAGTAAATTGTTTCATTTGGAAGCATTGTTTCTTCAATGTTTTGGTTGTATGTGGGCTTAATTTCTCTGATTAAAAAAAAGTGATTATATACTATAAATCACTTAAAATAATGTGTCATTTTAAGATCTTAAACCCCAACTAAAAACTGCGTGGGAAAATGTAATATTCAATAGAAGGTCTGTTGACCAACTGCATGTAGACAATGATGTCCAGCTATACAGAGTTCAATTTATCAAGCTCTCTGAGATCAGATTAACTGAGACTGTCGACTATGCAAGCGTGTCACTAAGGACATTTTCTGAATAATCAAATAAATGGACTGAGTGTGTGAATTATAACAATTTTGTAAAGCTCATTAGGTCCTTATAATGCTATATGGAGCTGCATTTGACACAAAGACTACTGCTGCTACATAATGGTACAACCCCTTGCAATTACTTGGATAAATCAGCACCCCCCTTCCCACATAACAAAGCTCAATTTAACCAAGAGATTTCAAACCAAATTACCTCAAAATGAGAGATAATCATGATGATTCACTTTGAAGAACTAAAACGATATTTTAATGTTAAGACTTAAAAAAGTCAGTACCACCAGTTTTCCATTGATCTTTTAAGCATTTTTTTGTATTATTTTCTTTCCCACTGCATTGTGTGAGTTTGAGGGGACTAAATTACGACATGTCTATATCAATGAACTGTATGATTATCAAGTATGGAAATATAGCACTGTGATATATGATTATCTATGTTTAATTAGTGCAACACAGGATGGCAAGAATGCAAATCAAAGACAACAACATCTTGATTCCATTAAAGGGAAACTTGGGCTGCACTAAAATCATGCATCAATTCTGAATTTACATATTCAATGTAATCAGTGATGGTGATGGCTAAAGCCTTAGCGTTAACAAACCTGTTGCAGTATTGCATTATTGTGATATATTATTTGTCACGTTGATGATTTACACTTTTCCTGCTTTGCATCCAACGTAATGCGGATTCCTCCACTGCCTAATGTAAGACTGTATCTTCCGAGAAGGAGAGGTGCTGTGCTAATAATCTTGCTTAGGGAGGTGCTAACCTCACCATCTTGTAGGAGTCCTCAGTGACAGAGGGAGAAGGACTTACCCAGAGTGAAGGAGCCAGTGGAAAGCTCATCAATCAAAGACTGGGAAATGTCAGACACCAAGTACAAGACAGAGTTTTTATGCAAGCCTCACGTCTGCTAATGCTACACCTCACAGGCAGTTACTATGCACCCCCTATTGTTAAAAAATGTCAAATATAAAGCCAGATTTAAAAAATGGACATTTATACCTATAAGCGCCAGCGGGTAAAATTTGTAGAGAATACAGTCATTTTAGCGCTGTTCATGTCGCGCGTTTAGATAAACATTCTATGTTGCTATTACTCACTACAGGCATTACACTTGCTCAGCGCAGTGAGTGAAGGAGAGTCTGACGGTGGGGGCTGAGCGATGTGTCCTGGGTTGATTCTGCATCTGACGGGTCATTATCTGACAGCAATCCACTTGTATGAAGTAAACATGCATAAAAGCCGCTGCTCGTAGGTTTTGTGTAGGCTACATGATCATCAAAACTAATGCGGCAGTAGCCTAGTTTTTCCCTTTAATAAAGGTGTGTTCTGCGGTCCCTTCAAGAGAGCGTGCAGCTCCCTCGTGTGCTTTTTGACCGGCTATAACTTTTCCAGTGCTATGTATTTTTTAGTAACAGTGATCATTAGGCCTATACATTTTTCCGTTGGGTAAAAATCTACTATTAATTTTGGAATTGATAATCTTTTTTTTTTTTTATAAATAGCCTACTTTTATTTGGACTTTCAAACTTTTATAGCTATGTGTTACTCTCTGGATGCCCGATGGAGTCCGAAAAAATAAGCAGAACAGTAAGAACTAGGGGATGGTGTTTATAGAAAATTCACAGCCAATGTGCTAAATGTTTCCCAAAGTGTGTTGGAGCAACATGTAGCAGAAATAATCACAAAATCACGGCATTTTTATTGCGGGTAAATTTTACCCGCAATGGCAGTTATAGGTATACAACGAACCCTGGCGGTTCTAGTGTTAAAAAACACAATGTAACTCCAAGTCAATCATACTCCTGTGAAATCAAACTGTCCACTTAGGAAGCAACACTGATTGACAATCAGTTTCACATGCTGTTGTGCAAATGGAATAGACAACAGGTGGAAATTATAGGTAATTAGCAAGACACCCCCAATAAAGGAGTGGTTCTGCAGGTGGTGACCACAGACCACTTCTCAGTTCCTATGCTTCCTGGCTGATGTTTTGGTCACTTTTGAACGCTGGCGGTGCTTTCACTCTAGTGGTAGCATGAGACGGAGTCTACAACCCACACAAGTGGCTCAGATAGTGCAGCTCATCCAGGATGGCACATCAATGCGAGCTGTGGCAAGAAGGTTTGCTGTGTCTGTCAGCGTAGTGTCCAGAGCATGGAGGCGCTACCAGGAGACAGGCCAGTACATCAGGAG
>NC_060172.1:26264015-26270399 GCF_021292245.1 Micropterus dolomieu
ATAAATTTGATTTCCATTGATAATTTTTGTGTGATTTTGTTGTCAGCACATTCAACTATGTAAAGAAAGGAGTATTTAATGAGATTATTTCATTCATTCAGATCTAGGATGTGTTATTTTAGTGTTCCCTTTATTTTTTTAGCAGTGTATTTATATGTTTTTCTACCGCTGCTGAAGTATTTCAGTGCAAGCTGGTTTGTTATGAGGATTATCTGGTGTATATTAGCTTATGGACGTGCTGCCAGGCATTTGACTGGCAACCTCTTAGTAACCAAGGCGAAGAATGGAATCAGGTGTCAGAACCACCAAGAATTTCTAAACTAGCATCATAAAAATTTACAAGAAATGTAATGAAATGGCTAATTGTTTGCAAGAATTTGGAATACTGCACAATCCTTGCTATATTTCCACAGAAACAAAGGCAAATTAAAATATCATTGCTAAATTATTGCAAAAGACTATTGCAAAAACACCCATTTCTGAAATAATTACAAAAAAAACGCCCGCCAACTCTGTACCACAAACAAAACAGACCACAAATAGACATAGTGTTGAAATGTTAGTCTGCACACTTTGAGGCAAATCATTCAGTGAGCTTCAGTCCCCTTTTTCTCCTTGGAAGTTTGCTTTTCTCGTACTGAGAGGCACCTGATTCTTTGAAAAACATTGATAATATGTTTGGGGTAAGCATGGCACAATCATTTACGCAATGTAAGGTCGGTTGACTCACTGGACAGCAACCATCTGAATAAGCAACATGTCTTCAGCACTGTGTCTAACAAAATTAGCCCAATTCTTAACTGTGAGGATTACAATGGAATGATTTTTCTATATCCTAAAGATAGAGATTTGAATACATGAAACAAAACTTGTGCGGTTTAGACATATGATTCAGCCATACACTACTGATAATAATTTAAAAAATATTAAATATAATAAAATATTGGCTATTGTGCTTTTCTGTGAAATATCTGCCTGGCCTGACTTTCTCACGGACTGACACTGTTTACCTAAAGGCACCTGAAATGAATCCGAATCTAGCAAATAACTGCTCTGTGAATCCAAATGGCAAACTAATTACTATCTCTCCTTCGGAAAAATGTACAGTACAACGTAGCCGAGGGCCACTGCAGGATGCCACTTTACTGCACAGGGAGAAAATATTCCACCCTTCATTATCAACGTAAACAAGAGGCAAAGACAGGCTGCAGAGGAGAGGATAAAAGAGAAGTATTACTGGCAACAGGCAGATAAGAAAGTTATAAAAGCAGCAAAAAAGACAGAGGAAGATAACAATGAGAGAGAAAGAGACAGAGGAGCTAGTCTTCTGTTCAAACCAATCCCTGGCTTCTGGAGACACTACAGTGAGGAATGTGTGTATTGTTCAGTGGATCAATCCATCAGTATACTGTACAGAACAAGGCGGAGAAACTGCACTCTAATTACAAACTATTTTGGTGCAGACATGAGCTTTACAAAGTACACTAACATATCTACAGGAAGGCATATTTTGCCACTTCCCCAAGCACTGTGCTCTTCACAGCATACACCATGTGTAATAAGCAATATTAATAAGTATTTAAATTGAGCATGAGAGTAAAAACAATATATAGAGATTTCAATACATTTAAGAGATTGTCACAACAACAGTATGACAGTGTTTTCTATTTAATTTAGCTTGCCATAAGTGGTGCAGCTCCACTGGTAAATACTTTCATTCCAACTAAACATGCAATGTAAGAGCTGACTAAAGATCAGAGAGTTTACAGTCTCATGTCTGGATTTCCATTAAACAAGACAAACATCTACAGTATAAAACTCATAACTTGCTATATGGAAGGGCGGCACCACTTTCAGTCGTAAACCCTGTGTTTCTTTCAACCTTAACAAATAAATATGTGCAGTTGGCCAAATCTTGTGTAGTTGCTCAGAACCTTCTCTCTTGTTTTGTCTCCTCTCTTGCTCCTCTCCTACACTACAAAATAGCACAACTTTGTAAATGCGTGTGCATCCCAGTTCCTTTAGCTCATGTGCAGTTTAGTTACAGATCGTGAACCATCTGGAAAGCGCAATTTTTTTTTTTACTTTGTGAATAAATGTATGTTTCTTAAAGTGTAATGTCTATGTTAAGGGGCTTTGACTTTTTATTTTTGCTAATGTGTTAACCTGTGGCTAACACGTCTCTACATTAAAGTGAGATGAGCCCAGGTTATAAGGTGCCACTGAAACCACTCCAGGATGGACACACATCATTTCTGCAACAGTGGGTTGCCATATTGTAATCAAACAATGTAAGGGTCTTACAGTGGGAAATATGAGTGTAATGAAGGCCACGCTCAATGACACCACGTTTGCAGCTGTAATTTAAATGGCAAAGATATTCTATTAGAACCTCAACAAGCCCCTAATTTTATGAAACACAGCCCAACTGAGCTGAATGATGTAATTTGAATATGCTGTCAGTTTAAATGTGGCATTCTGGGACAAGAATGTGGTCACTGACATTTAATTGGAGGACAGAAAAAGTTATGGCAGCGACAGAGAGACAAAAGACAGAGGGTAATTTCTGTGACAACCTCACGTTTTTCAAAGAGATAAATAAAAGATGATAAACATGGATTAGAGAGGCCATTTTGTCTGTGGTCTTCTCTCTTTCTAGTCCTGGTGCCGCTGAGAAATACGTCTCTAAATTTAGCATCAGATTTATCAAGCAGAGGCAATCCAGGGAAAGAGAGGGACTTGGGAATAGAGAGAGCAAAAGAAAGAGACAAGGTTGAAAGGTATCTAAAAGACAGGTGCAGCAGACAAAAAGATTGAGGGTAGTAAGGGGGAGGGGGAAGGGGGCATTGTCTGTGAGATCCTGTCCATCACTTGCCACTTTTAGAATGAAAATACATCTCCACTAATATCCGCCACACACACACACCACACCAGTTAGACACATCAGGAGAAAGAGATGTGAATTTCAATTAAGCAGGTAAGGAAATTAAACTAGTGTTACAGTTATAAAGTCAACCAAGCAGATAAAGACTCCAATACTGCAAAGCGGGTGGATAGATGAGACAGAGGGACAGAAAGACAAACTCATTCAGACAGAGAGAGAGAGAGACAGAGACAGAGAGAGAGACAGAGAGAGAGAGAGAGAGAGAGAAATATGCTACACCAAACAGAAAGCCAGACAGACAATAGAATGAAGGTCAAAAGAGGTCAGGTGTAAATTTCTAAATTTCCACTTTCTGTCTACTAACTGCCCACACTGTGGAGTGAAGTGGGGGCCTCATTAAGTGGTGCCATATATAATTACGAATAACGTTAATGAATTCTTTGCCACTATTTACTTCTAATGCATTCATAGATGCAAGTGTTTGCTGTTTTTAATCACCAGTGGAGGTCCTGTCTACTTTATGCAAATGAACTGCGTCAGACAACATAACTTGCTACTTTTCAAATCTCTGTATTCTTATGAACAAACTTTTAGACAGACCAGCTAAGTTTAAATATGGTTCAGAATTCAGCCACAGTCTTATTATTGTATATTTCTTGGTTGATTTATCACCAGACAGACTGTTTTCAGTGGATCTTTAATAAGCAAGAGAGAAAACATTTGTCCAATTTGAAAATCAGGGCAGACAAGATTCGGTTTACTGACTACCTGCTGCCATTTAAATGCTAAGTACAGGTCGACTTTTAGTAGCAGAGAACTACATCAAATATAGAGTGTTTTTACTGCTCTGGCTAGCCACCCTTGCCTGCTCTTCATTGCCGTCTTCCATTTGCAATGAATGGAATCTTGTCATTCACTCCTTTGTTTAACTTGCGGGAGTAAATTAAACCTCTCTCCCCTCCTCTGGTGCCAAATGATCTCAAATTGTCCTTGTTTAGATGCAAGATTTACATGGTATGCAAATTCTCAAAAACAGCAACGCTCCACAGCATAGCACTGTGTACACCTGACTGCCACGTCTCAGACAAGGACTTTCTGTCATGTTCAGTCAGTGAAAGCTCTGCCACACTGTGTCAGCATAAAATCACTCAATATCACAACAACAGTTACAGTGTAATGTTTCAAGAGTAGCCAAATTATTTGGCTGACCATGACTGCATGTGGTGCATGCTGGCACGCATGTTCATACAAATTCAATATTCATTCAATGGATAAAGTCCAAATGAATACTAAACACCTCATCAGTTGGGATTCATCTAAAGTTGGTGTTTATTCATTCACTAATATACATCTGCTCAATATTACATGGGAGATTAACTAGTTCCATACAAAGGATTTATGTGAGTGGAGAGTCATCATACACCTGGATTCCCTAACGATGTATGTAAGGGTTTCCTCTCTTAGTCAATTAGTCAACTAAGTGGTTGTTATAGCCTCATCCCCTTCGCATTCTTTATTCACTTACTTTTTTAAATATATATATTTTCTTGTTTATGTTGCATAAGATTTGCTAGAAAATCTCTCCGGGGTCAAAAGACACAGAGGATATTACATTCACAGATCATTTAATAGCATGTAATCTATGGAAGATTTTATTGGACTTTAATATTTTTAACCCACAGAAAACAATCCACAAATGACTACTATGATGCGCAAATATTTCACAATCTACAAATATGTATTTTTACATTTGTGATGTGTAAAATCACGCTTCTACACACAAAACAGTTGTTGCACATTTGCAGATTGCTTTCTGTCAATTTGTGGGTCATTTTATATTTGTAACTTTCTTTTCACACATTTGTGGAATTTTGTCCAATGTTTACTGCGGAGATCTGTGGGAAAAAAAATATACACAAATATCTCACTACCCAAAATGTGTATTTTTACATTTGTGTTGTGTAAAATCATTTCCACAAAATACAGTGCAGTTTGCAAATATGTACAATTCACTCTGTACACACATTTTAATTTGTTATTTACAAATTTGTGGATCTATTTGTACACACAAAACAGTTTTAGCACATTTGCGGATCATTTCCTGTCAATGTGCAGGTCACGTTACATTTGTGACTTCCTTTTTACGCATTTGTCCACTCTGTACCACAGAGATCTGCAAACAGAGATCTGTAAATGTGAGAGCAGTTTATTAGATACACCAGCAGGTGGCAGTAGCGACAATGCCTCTCATGAGTTGTAAGAATATCTGTTGCAGTACCCAGGGTCATCTGTAGGAGACAACAACTTCTGCTTCTGCTGGACCAATGACCCTCAAAAATACAGTCAATGTCCATTTTTCGTTGAGCTTTTGCATGAAAGACTGTATTTTTTGTAAGGCTCATGAGTAGGGTTTACATGACACCTCAATTCTGGAGATCTATCTTGGGGTGTCGTTCCCAACCAACCCAAGACTGACATTACTGGGGGACCTCTTAGACAACATGAGACAACAGGCTAGCCCTATTGCAGCTAATAAATGAATAGCCATTTGCTGGACCACCAGGGGTCCTTAAGGGTAATAAATAGTAAATTTAATAAATTTGTTATTTAAAATTAACAGAATAAATAGTTGTTCCACCTTAATTCCATCCATAAGTAACACAATGACAGAATGTATGACTATTTGGGTCATGGGTTTCATACACTTTCTGTAATAAAACATCTAAAAGCAAAAATCCTATCTGATAAGCATGTCTGGGACAAAATCTTTTCAAATGGAGATCTGTGGTCTAATTTGTGTCAGTTGTGTCATTTAGGTTGATGTGAAAAATTTGAATACCACTCAAGATTTGGGTAAACCACAAAAAGAATAAATATACTACTGTGTACCTAATGCTTTGTCCTGTCAGTATGTGTATATCTTGCACAAAGTTTCATCTTTCTACTTTTTTGCCCATATGGACTTCGTTTATTTACACTGTTTGTATGTCACTGATTGTATTTTACCTTTTTTGTGGGGAAGAAAACATAGAAATAAAAAGTAACCTTTTTTATCATTTCATGTAAAAAGATGTTATAACTTAATTGAAATGCCTAACCCTAACCCTAACCCTTGTACAGAAAGATTTAGACTGAGTAGAGTCCAGTGGTCCAGCAGAAGCAGAAGTTGTTGTTGTTGTATCCATTGCAGTACCCTGGGTACTGCAATGGATATTCTTACAACTCATGAGAGGCATTGTCGCTACCGCCCATTGCTGCATTTACAGATCTCTGTTTACAGATCTCTGTGGTATAGAGTGGACAAAATTCCACAAATGCGTAAGAAGGAAGTCACAAATGTAACGTGACATGCAAATTGACAGGAAATAATCCACAAATGTGCAAAAACTGTTTTGTGTGTAAAAATAGATCCACAAATGCGTAAATAACAATTTGTATGTGAAATTAAAATACGTGTGTACAGAGTAAATTGTACATATTTGCAAATTGCACTGTATTTT
>NC_060172.1:26270499-26338961 GCF_021292245.1 Micropterus dolomieu
CAAATGGAGATCTGTGGTCTAATTTGTGTCAGTTGTGTCATTTAGGTTGATGTGAAAAATTTGAATACCACTCAAGATTTGGGTAAACCACAAAAAGAATAAATATACTACTGTGTACCTAATGCTTTGTCCTGTCAGTATGTGTATATCTTGCACAAAGTTTCATCTTTCTACTTTTTTGCCCATATGGACTTCGTTTATTTACACTGTTTGTATGTCACTGATTGTATTTTACCTTTTTTGTGGGGAAGAAAACATAGAAATAAAAAGTAACCTTTTTTATCATTTCATGTAAAAAGATGTTATAACTTAATTGAAATGCCTAACCCTAACCCTAACCCTTGTACAGAAAGATTTAGACTGAGTAGAGTCCAGTGGTCCAGCAGAAGCAGAAGTTGTTGTTGTTGTATCCATTGCAGTACCCTGGGTACTGCAATGGATATTCTTACAACTCATGAGAGGCATTGTCGCTACCGCCCATTGCTGCATTTACAGATCTCTGTTTACAGATCTCTGTGGTATAGAGTGGACAAAATTCCACAAATGCGTAAGAAGGAAGTCACAAATGTAACGTGACATGCAAATTGACAGGAAATAATCCACAAATGTGCAAAAACTGTTTTGTGTGTAAAAATAGATCCACAAATGCGTAAATAACAATTTGTATGTGAAATTAAAATACGTGTGTACAGAGTAAATTGTACATATTTGCAAATTGCACTGTATTTTGGTGGAAATGACTTTACACAACACAAATGTAAAAATACATATTTTGGGTAGTGAGATATTTGTGTATATTTTTTTTCCCCACAGATCTCCGCAGTAAACATTGGACAAAATTCCACAAATGTGTAAAAAGGAAGTTACAAATGTAACATGACCCACAAATTGACAGAAAGCAATCTGCAAATGTGCAAAAACTGTTGTGTGTAGAGGTCACTCTGTATTTTTGTGGATATGATTTTACACATCACAAATGTAAAAATACATATTTGTAAATAGTGAAATATTTGCACATCATAGTAGACATTTGTGGATTGTTTTCTGTGGGTTACAAATATTCAAGTCCAATAATATCTTCCATAGTAATCAAACAACTGATGCAACAGGCTATTATCGATTAATTTGAGTCCCACCATATTTTGTACAGTGCACATATGGATTACTATGTTGTCAATGCCTGTATTCATTTGACAAACATTAATGAGGCAAGAAGGTGAAAATAATTCGGAGCAATATAAATGCAATGCGAACAGAAGGTCAAAGTTGGACTAATTAAAAGTGCTATAAAATTGTCTAGTGCTATAAAATTGCTGCATGTAGCTATCAATTAGAAATCACAAAATGGTCTTAGGCGGTAGCAGCAAGGAAATGAATCTGTCAACACTTTTCATTATTGTATGATAACACAGGAGAAAATTAAGTCACAAAATAAGTGTTACAAACGGGACTTGACCTGCTTATGCATTACCTCTGTTTGAATATTTCCCATTCTCCACTACTATGCAGTAGCAACACAGAGGAAGGAGGCTTTTTTTCTTTGTGGGGTTGTTTTGCATTTTCCAACAGAGTGTCACAAGGGGTCTTCTTTTAATGAATCGAGGTGAAAGCACAGGCAGCAGTGGAAATTCACAGCAATAACACATGTGCCATGTGCAAGAACACATTTTTGGTAATTTTGTCACCAAAGAAGTTGGCACAGCAGTGGCACACCTGGGGTGCAGTTGAAAAAAAAAGAGGTTGGATTAGACGGAATAAATTACCAGTATATGTGGTAGGCCAGTGTCAATCACAGTAAATTAAATTAGGTCCTCTCATCCGCACCATGTGGCAAATACAGTTTCACCATAAATAAAAGTCCAAACTGGCTGCCCTATAAAACCTTCTGAACAGGTGAAACCTGTTGATGTCTTTGAGGTCCAGATTTCAAGGTGGTAAGACATTGACAATGTGCTGCCAAGAAGTACGATATCCAATTTAAAGTTGAATTAATTTTGCTGGAAATATTGAATTTTCACAATTGGCACAATAAATCAAATCTGTGAACAGCCAAGCTTGACACAGACATTAACTCTGACAATGGATAATGTGCAGTAATTACGTCAGTTACGTGTTGCTTCAATTAAGCAGAGAGCATTTCAGTCCTATCTAAAACAGTAGTGAACATTTTCTTTTGTTAAAAAATAGTGGCTAGTATTTAGGATCAGTGGAGCGGGTGGTGTAGTCATACTGAAAGAAACTGAGTTGTATAAAAAGGTCACTGACTCAAAAAGACTCTGTGTCAACAACTGATGTAAGGGTGGAGGTTATGGGTTATTATGTTTTTGTTTGGTGTTCTGTGGAGATAATTAGCACTGTCACACATTTAGTGCAAACAGTATCTAGCCAATGCTTTCCTTCTATTGTTAGGAAAAATGTATAAAGACATGTTGTCTGTCTATAATAACCACTGTTACACAAATTAAACATCAATTACGTGCCTGTTGTACACTTATACTCCTGTTGATTGTGCCAGTGCAGCACATAGTAGTCACATTTTTAACATAAAAAATGAAACAGACACAAAAATGACTGCTTTTGTTACAAGGTCCATTTTGTTATTTGCAGCAAAAGCACTCAAATATAACAAGCCGTATTTCTGACTTCTAAGCAAGGGCATAGGTTCGGTGTCAACAGTGGTAGGGACACAACACATAAATAACAACAACATATAGCGTACTTCTCTGGCAGGAAAGTGCTGGGGAGTGCTGGGATGAAGTGCTTGTGCGGTGAGAGAGAGCAACTACTATATGGACACAAGCCCTAAGGCTACTGTTTCAAAATCAAAGAATACATTTATTAATCTGAGCACTCCCATAAAAACGTAGCACTGGCAGAGTGCTAAATATTTTTTTAAATCGAATGAACGAATCTCTGTCAAAATCAGCAGGGGGGAAATGCGTCAAAAAATCTGTTTGCGGCTTGCAGCTCTCTCTCTCTCTCTCACCCTGTCTCTCTGTCCATTGTTCTGAAACAACAGCATAGCATTTGTCACATGTATCTCAGCCAATAATTTGACTTAGACTCTGAGAGGGCAACACGGAATTATCTAATATGACTTCACTCCAAAGATAATGCAAACAACTTTGCTGAAATAATGGTAGGGACAATTCTGTCCTCTCAAAATATTGGTATGCATCCATTCGCAAACCTAAGCCCTTACTTCTAAGCTTGCAGCCACAGGCGTATACAGTATGAGGTGCACTTAGACAAAACATCGCTATTACATCTGGCTGTAAAAATCAGTATTCTTTATGAAAATTTTTCAGACCTATACATTAACACCTTTAATTTAGTTAAAGGTCAAAATGGTTCAGATAGTTGTACATAAATTGATTGTATTTCATAGTGTCTACCTCCTCTCATCATGCTCTCAGTCTGTGCATCATTGTTGTTGATTTGTGGCATTATTTTGAGTAAACTCACTGTTTATTGACTCAATTTCGACACACACATGCATTCATACTCACATTTTCTACATACTAAAACACACTATTCATTCATGTTACATATCATTCATTTAGCAACGATATTAGCGTTTTCCCCGCTGCTACCAGAATGTATTCACCTCTGAATTATTCTGAGTTGAATTAAATGCAAATTCTAATCTCTAGGACATGCACATAAACAGACAAATACAAATTATGGGGAGCCTACATGCAAACACAACACACAAATTTATCCAGATGATAAAATATGATGTGGCTGACATTGCCTCCAATGAAAAATTATTGGCATGAGCCAACATGTCAGCGGTATAATCATGAATGATGTGCAGAAGAGAAAGGTCACAGCTGAGGACCGAGGCATTATGTGGAGGAACAGCTAAGCTCTTTAGCGCCCTGACTTAGATGTAATTCAGCATTGAAGACCTGTAGTCTTACACATTCATAACGTATATTTTTTTTTATCATACAGTGTGACACATTGCAAGAGATGCAACATATCATCATATAAAAACAAACATGTGACTTCAGCTCAGAGCAGGATTTTATTCCATCTCCATTTAGGTAGAAAAATTGTACATTAACTTGGAAGTGAAAGACAGCCCTGCACGTGACTGCAGAGAAAAAGCATGAGGGTCCCATAAATGTTGAGCAGCATGCCTGTTTTTACTCCTGCACGTCCATCTTGCCATGCTTTGTTATAGCTCAACCCTCAGATTCTATCTAGTTCTTCCTCTTATCAACAATACCATGCAGATTTTCTGCCACTGGGGCGGTTTGGGAGCTATTAGGCAGTGCCTGGGCAAAGCACATGCATAACAGTTGCCTTTCAGTGGTTCTGACATCAGGCAAAAATCACAGACATAAAGTAAGAGGATAGGAATGGACTGAAATTTGGGGCCTGTGATTCTTATTTGTTACATTGGTTTATGTTAATACTCTTGAAACACGTATATCCTGTCAACCTTTTTATCTTTTATCAAGACTCATTTGTTTAAGTGAAACAAATAGCAGACCATTAGGGCATATTTTAATTAAACAACAAAGAATCCCTGTTCAAAATGCGTTCAGCTAATTACATAATATTTATACATCAGAGTGACAACAGATACACCATAGTCACCTTCTAGTTAAGATATTTTAGTGTGTAACACAAAGAAAACACATCACACAGCTGCTGAGAGTGACAAGTAAAATAATAGCTCAAGTTCTGAAATATGTAATTACAGCATAGAATATATTTCCGTTTGCTGCTTGTTATTTTTTGTCTATCCAAGTCATGTTTGGTTATTATAGAGTATTGAATGCCTGGGAACAGTGACTAAACGAAACATTAGATTGGTTTTGGTGATGTCAAACTATGACCCTAGACCTTTAAAAGTGACATAGCCACATCAGGTACAACAGAGTAGTCACATGATCCAAGCACTGAGCAAATGTATTTTTTTCAATTAATTAAAAGGATGTAATGTTGCAACTAATTCAAAGCTCCAGTATGGATACAACGACATGTTGCAAACAAGCAGTTGAACCAGAAACGGGCAACAAAAGCTATTAGCCATCACTATTAATCACACTACCAACAACGGCACAACCTGACAGGCTTGTCTTACTGAAGGAATATCATTCTTAATCTGAGAGGTTGGTGCCCCGGAAAAATAAAACGGGGCAGCACATAAAAACTACAGAGCATGAACTGTCACACAATGTCAAATTGAGAAAGAGCAATCTGGCCTGCGAGATTCCAATATCTTACTCTACAATGACAACTGGATCCAATCATGGCAGAACACTTCAGTGAGCTGGTCGGGCAATCCCCCTATCAGACAGACACGTCCAACACAAAATGATCAGACTTTAGCTTTACTTTTCCAATCACAAAGACGCTACAGATACGGTATGTTTAAAAAATTGGAGTTGATGAAGTAAAAGAAACTTACTAACAATAGACATATTTACGAACACATATTTAACCAAATGAGCATCTGTTACTCTGTTTTTTTAAAAGACACAGCCCAAACACTGGCTAAGTTCTGCATCAAGATCACACTTAACCATTTATGTTTTCTTAGTGAACATATAATGTTTGAGCATTTTATTTTGCATATTTATGGTCAAGTTCATGATATAATACATGTACATTATACATTTTTTTGCTAGTTTAGAATACATAGATAGATGATAGATAGATAGATGATAGATGATAGATAGATAGATGATAGATGATAGATAGATAGATAGATAGATAGATGAATGTCTGTTGGTAATAATTGCACTCATCTTGACACACCTGAGCCTCTCTTGCAACGCATAGCACATTTAACTCTTTGTTCAACAGGTCCCAGACTGCGTGTTTGAAAGCAGAAACACAGGGGTGAAGGTGGTGAAAAGAATTTAAAAAAAACAGGACAGTAAGGTGATGCGTATGAAAACACACTGGAAACGATTAAGCTGGATGTCCCTTTTTAATTATTTCCAATATTTAATTCAAATGCAATCTCAAAAAGGTCACAAAAAAAAAAAAAAAAAAAAAAAAAAATAGAAATGCATTCTTCATCTGCCTCTCTAGCTGCCAACGCCACTCCCTGAAGTAATGACTTTCAAAGTTAAGTGCCTCTCCGCTTCATTCCCAATCTTGGTTTTTCACATTGGATGGGCGGAGACTAAAGGAGATCGGAAAATGATGTTCATATCATGAAAAGGCTGAACACGATCGGCTAATCCACCTGTCACATAATCGCAGTGTACTAATACAGAACAGTGCTACAGCTGCGGATGGCCCAAGGTCAGAGTCACTGTTGCTTTGTGCCGAGCCACTTAGCCACTTAGATTGTCAGTGACATTGTTCTGATGAGAGACCACTAGAAAACCAAACACTACCACATATTTTATTACTCCTACCTGCAGGCACTACAGTAACACACAAAATATATTAAGCTATTGGTTGTAATTTACTACAAATTTATTTGACGAAAAACATGAATATGCTATTTTTACTGTGAACGAAACACCTTTCTGCATACCTAAAGGAACACAACTGCTTTTATAAAACACACTGCATTTTTGCATTCCTTCTATAAATGTTCATGAGTAAAGCAAAATAAGACTGATATAACACAGCCCTGTGAGTGCTCTGGTCTACACAGTATACATCAAACCTGTGTTTTTTATGTGTTTGTGCTTGTGTTGTTTGTATTTGTGTGTGTATATGTGCGTGCGTACGCACAGAGGCTTTGATAAGAGGTCTTGAGAGGTATAGTGGAGGACCATGCCCTCCTCTCCTCTCCTCTCTATCCTGGCTAGCAGGCTGTCCTCATTACTGTCAGTCAGCATCAGGTTTAGCAGTGCCAGGCTCCTGCACAGCCCTCAGTCCTCTCTGCCCTGCCAGCACTAGCCTGCCTGACTGCTGCCATTGGTAAGCATTGTAAGAAGCCCTCAATCCCCTAGAAAACCTAATTACTCTCTACCCGCAACCAAGGAGACCGGAGCAGAGAAAGAAGGAGGCCGAGGAAAGAAGAATCACACACACATGTACACTACATTTACAAGCGATCCAGCAATTATTCAAACAAAAGAAATGTGTGTTCATATTATATCTGCAATAAATAAAAATTACTACACTAGCGTTTACATTCACACATCATTTATCTTTCCATTGAAGCATAAACATTGGAGGAAAGCATGAAAAAGGGGGACACAAGATATATACGAAAAACATGCATGAATCAAACTGAGCATCGCTTTGACTACCAGTTAACTGGGTCACTCAGTTGGTGATTGTGTCTGACCACCAAACAAACAGTCATTCATATGTCTGTGCTCTGGCCCCATTTTCATCTGGAGCAGTTCCACAGAGGCCACTGAAAGCAAAGGAGCTGGCGGGTCAGGGATTTAAACCCATCTCCAGCTTCAGCACAGTAGCCATTACCACACAGGGAAAAACAACTCCTTGTGTCATCCTCCATCTAAAGGAGGGTTTATTTATGTTGGCTGCACATCTGTTTTTTTCAGGGGTGAGAGGAGACTGACAGTGAAGAATTCCCATCAACTCGCTTGTCACTTTTCCGTCGTCTTCAGTCTGTCTCCAGTTTCAGTGAAACGTCAGTGCATTTAGCGTCAGCTGTGAAACCCATCTCGAAAGTGCATTTATTTTGAGAAATACAGCAAAAATCTTTTCAGTGGGACATCTTGGTCGCTCACCAGAATAAGACCTGTGCCATATGCCTTGAAATGCGACGTCAGGTTCAGATAATAGCCTGCACAACATAACATTCCTTCTCTTTCTTCTACTCTGTGTGCTATCTGCACAGTAGAAATGCACTGAAATAGGAAATTTCTAATAAGAAATAATCTTCTTTCACATAATAAATATTTGGGAGGGCTCATTGTCATAAACTGTAAAGCCGAATAAAAGATATTGATACGGCATTCTGTTCTACATTAAAGACTTTTGTCCTTGAATATTCTTTCAGATTCATGCAGCTGTGCAGACCAGAGTTGGAACGGGGGAGGCTGGTGCTTTTAATAAACTCACGGGGACATTCAAAGGGGCTGGCAGCTACAGAGGTTTCATTTTCGCAGCAGTGAGCTGTGTCATTTAAAATAAGGATCATTTTGAGAAGGGGAATATCATAATGCTAAATCTAGATCAAATAACTGAGCAAGGTGTAAGACTGGATTTACAAGGCCTTGTAATCCTAAAAGACTAGAAAAGAAGCACTGAAAAGACCACAAAAAGGGAAAGACAGAGGGGGAATGAGGGAGTGAAAGATAAGTAAAATAGAAAAGTTAAAGAGTGTGTGTTATACAACTACACACCTGTGCCTCTCTATTACTGTATGGGTGCATGTGGCCTTATGTGCCTGTGAGTGCATGTTTATGTCACACAGTACAAAAAGGCACAAGGGACCAGAGTGTGTATTTACTTCATGCAGCATTATTATTAGATTTCATTAAAAACTTAAGACTTGAGATCTCACCACAATACACCAGAGTCTTTTCCGCAGATGAGAACATAAAGCACACAAAGTCCCTTAACGAAGGTGTGGGACGCAGACAAGCGGAGGATATGGAGGTCCTGGTCAATTTGTCACTCACAGAAAAGTGCAAGAGAGAAGGAGAAAAATAAACAGGCAAAGAACAAAAGAGATAGTGACATGCAAATACAAAAAGGTGAGAAAGAGAGGGCTCCAGCTGCCAGAGACGGAACAACACTAACAGTGGGCTGTGAACAGGGAAGCCACAGTCACAGCTGTCACAGGTTGGAGTAAAATGTGGGTACTCTGATGATACTTTAGACCGATAACTCAGAATTACCTCAACCAAGATTACCTTCCTCCTTCCTTCCTGACATTAACGCAAGCAGTTTAATACGAGGACAGAAAACTGTCATTGCAAGTATTTCTGGAAGTGTTGTCACAGCTGCTTCTGTGCAGTACACAACTATTTGTGCACAGACAGAGTCCTTTGTCTGCATCCCAAAGACTGCCAGAGACACAGTGACAACCTGTTCGGGATGGCTCACATGGCAAATCCCTTTATGAGGCGCAAGGAAAGGGTTACGCCCATTGCTCTGTAAATGGTTGCTGCTCCTTCCTTTCATTTCCATAACAAGCCATCAGAGCTCATCTCCCACTGAAGTGGCCATGGTCCCACTGGCAATTAAAATCATGCTGGGACATGCCATGGTTGTGTGTGACTCCACTGTGGGAAACAAAAGCAGCGGCAGTAGTGGTAATGACGCCAGCAGTTGAGTGGTAAATTTCGAACAATGTCGGCGGAAATCGCCGCTTTGATTTCTCCGGGAAACATTGCAGGCCTCGTTTACATCTTTCAGGGTGAACCTTACTGGAAAATATCAAACAAGGAGACAGCAAGAAACAGCATCATCTCGCCTCTGTCTTCTTTTAACACATTCCTTACACAGTCACAATACTAAAAAAGGCATGTGGGTTTTTTAAAGAATTGTCAGTATCTCAACAGGCTGGAAATTTAGATGAGAAAAAAAAAGGAATGGGACTTTAAAAACACACTTGGATAATATTTGTGACTAGACCAAACTAGAATATTTTTATATTGTGACTGTCAGTTAAACATTTTTACTGCTGAAGTTCATTACAACCCGACCCACAGGGATTTTTAAGACCAATTTGATTATTAAGGATTTTAAAATCCAATATTCTGAAATATCTGCCGATAACATAAACAAAAGCTGTTTCTCAATCTGTATTCTTGTCTGTACTTGTGTTCTTGTGGACTTGTGAAACGTCATCAGTCGCAGCCTATGTACTGTTGCAATTGAAAAGTCTGCATCTAGCAAAGTACAGTCAAATACCCGGATGTGTTCTCGCTCCACCCGTTTTAACAAGCCTGCATCGGGTGGCGACTTGGGACCAGAATGCACGTACCAAGCAGAAATTGCGGAGGAGAAAACCCACAACTGTAAGTAATAATATTGCTGTTATTGTGTCACAAAATGCAGTTGTAATAGTTTTTTTTTTTACGGCAATATAGCTGTTTAAACTCCAAATCTGTGATCAATTTCTCAAGATAGAGCTGATTTGAAAATTTGCTACAAAGTTTTCGGAGATGTGAGGTCCAATTGCTGAATGAAGGACTGCATGCTCCTGTTGCTGGGAGTTTGTACTCCTGGAGTAACTCCTGGAGTTACTGGAAATGTTTGGATAATAGGGAAACTCTCTTCAGCGCAAATATATGTGAAGTTTGCAGACATAGTAGCTAAATCTATCCATTGAAAAAATATTTTTCCCAACCACTATCTTATTTACAAGAAACATAACACAGGAGGCTACTAGGGGTGCAACAACTAATAGACACAGTCGACAAAAATCGTTCATGATGTCATCGGGCCGTAGCAGCACCGTCAGCTCAACAGAGTAAAGTGATGTGAACAGTAACGTTAAAGTTACAACATCAGAGCTACGGTAACACCTTCACAACCTAAAACCTCCAGAGTGTGGCAGCATTTCAATCTTCACACAGCCAGAAAGGTGACCGCAGCAAAGCTGAGCTCTCCTGGAAACACCGGAGCATCTGAAGAGGAGGCGCGTAACGTTGTGTCTCTGTGGATGATGAAGACTCGTCTCGGTAAGCTAGTTAGCGAGCTAGCTTCACGTTAAAGCCGTGTTACTTCACGTTATGAGCTGAAACGTTTTCTATACAGTTGGTCAGTTTGATTGATTGTTACAGTAATGGTGCTGTGAGTAGCACATAATTATGATACACAACGGCCGTGTTCACATTCCAGATGTGCCCTGACTTTACAATCATAAACAATGCATCGCTCATGGCGACGTTCCCAGCTGGAGAACGTGTTGCTGCAGAGTGCGCAAGATTAGACAAACACCGGACAATTGCATAATTTCTCAAGAAGAGAAAACAGTTCTCCTGTCTGTGCGTGAGGCGGCGGCTAATCCGCCCCGAACTCCCTTAAAAACATCACGGAGTTTTGTGAGTTGTTGAGTTAGGGGAAACTATATTTGTTGTGAAACGCTGTCTACTACAAAATAGTTATTTTTGATCCCCTCTTGTAAATTCGGCAAATGAAATGCATGACGTTATTCCTTTCTTTGTATACAGTGTTGTCCCGGGGTGTTGCAGTACTGGCGTGAAAGCTGCTCCGTCACTAAAACAGCAGATCAGCTGTTTATCAGGACGTGATTTCAGTGGAACTTTCTGTTGCTGCAGCAGAAATGTTCATTAAAAGATGCATTTTTGAAAGCAGTATTTATTTTATTGTCTTGACTGTTAATTAGCACGTGCCTAAAACAACCTCAGGTTTAATTTAAAGCTAATAGCGTCATTTTGCTATTCATAATCCAAATAGTCCATTATTCGTTTCAATAATCAAATATCATAATAGTCGTTAGTTGCAGCCCTAGAATCTACTGACATGAGTATTTTCCAGTGTTTTCTATGTATTTCCAGGGAGACAGAAATAACACTTAGTATTTTATTTTGAATGCCCCACAATATGAATACATTTTGATTCTATCTTTCATTTTGTTGGTAACCATTGTACAATCGCAATATTACAAGAGGGTGAACTTTGCCATCATTATTGGCACGGCTGTGATGCGGTCAGGACAGAGGTGCATGCATCTGTAAGCATCACCCTCTCATAAAGCTCAACCTCTAAAGCTACCTTTAGCCAAGGCTAACCCCAGCCTGGCTAAATAGGCTAGGAGGAGACAAAGAATAAATGAATGTACATAAAACACTTTGCATCACATCATTGTTTAATCCTTTCATTCTCATCTGTCAATCATTTGCAGATGAAACCTAATCCCTGAATATGTGTGGACTAGTCTGCATTGATACCTTTTGACATGACTTGTAAGCACAGCTTATATTTCTAATACAAAATGTTCACTTAAGATAAGCTTTAATTGTGTGGCATTATTCATTGGTAATGTGTGCCAGTTTGCATTTCTTTAGCATGTTGTCTTTGATTGACAGGATCTGTGGTTATCTCCCCTGTGTGCCATTTACTAGTGCAGAGGGTCACAAAAAAATGTAGATAGATACACAACATTCTCAAACGCATGGGGAAAAGCAGAGGTAATCCACACTCTGAGTGATTTGTCATACAAGAACATATTTATGTCATCATGACTTACAATTCAGGTATAATACTACTAGCCTTAAAAAGATTAATATTTCACTTTAAAATTCTCCAGAGTTGTACGTACCTATACAAATCCTCAGAGCAAGTCGACTATGTCATACTTGTCATATCAGATTTAAATTAAATGATTGCCAGGCTGACTACTTAAATAGAGCCTAATGACTATTTGTTGCCAAACTCCTGTCTGTCTGTTTCTGACCGTCTCTTTACGACGGAGCTGTCCATGTTTTGGGGCAGTGTCAGTTACGCCCGCTGATACAAGTTGTTTTTCCTGTGATCCTGTCATCCCGGTGCAAACACCTTCAGTTGTTTACAGTGAAATGTCCTCTGTGTTCACCTTCACTTCCTGTCTGTTTTCAGCATTACTCTACGTGCTGTACATACTGTATAGTTTTACCATACTGCAGCATTCAGCAGCAGGAGGTCATTGGCAGGGTTACTTGTGAGGTCATTGTTAGCCGTGAGAAAATTAACGCTGATTGGTCTCGTCACGATTTGCTCCCCGAAGCCCGTGCCACTGAGGCACCTGCCAAGGCGAGCTTCTTTAAACAAGAACGAGGCCTATTCAACAGCTGCATAAGCAGCCAGGCAGGCAGACAGTGGAGGGGACAGAGGGACAAAAGAAAGCAAATGCAAAATAGAGAGAACTTTCTAAATGGGAACCTCAGAATGGGACTTCTTTTTAAAAGGTCTTAAATCAACTGAACAGAAAGTACAAACCCATGCAATGTTAATATATCTGGTTTAATCCCACTGCTTTAAGATCCTTTATAATCCACATTCAATACAACCATTTTTCTTCTCTAACAAGCTTGCCCTATAGCCATTTTATAAATCTATTTTTTTTTTTGCACTGCCACAAATTATGTTCCGGTGTCATTATTTCACCAAGTTATGAATCACGCAAGGTAGAATTACAAATATGTTTAAATCAAAATATTGTATTTACTTCTGAGTCATTGGTAAAAAAGTACAACACTGTTAGAGAGGAACAACAACCACGAAAGCAAGAGGAGGTTCTTGTTCACTTAAAAACTGGAAGCATTGTCAAACATCTGAGCAGTTTTATTGCCCCTTCAACTTGTATGAGCAAGGCCCAGAAGAAAAGAAGTTAAAGTGATACACTTGCCATGTTAGAAAATGTGAAGAAAAACTGGTAGTTTCTCAACCATATGCCGATATCCTTAAGTCACCATGTGCTCTGGCTTTGAAAGCCTGCACTGCCAATTCCTCATTTGAAACCTGACCAACTCTTTAACAATGCCTCTCTCTGAACCAGTGGGAAGGAGAAAATCTATTATCGATTTCCACCTGGTTTAGGAGGAAAAAACCCTGATAGCGACGCTGAATAGCGCTACACTGTACTGGGCTACAGCCTGCACATTAAATGCTCGGAGATGGTGTGAAAGGGCATGTCAACAAAGCTCTTGACTACGCCACGGCACCATCTGCACACACTGAATATTTAATTGTCAATAGAACTGCTCAAGACCAGTAATCAAGAAAAGGAAAAGATAATATGCATTATGAGGAGCTCACACGACAGTTCCTGCATGATTGGAGATTGGCTTATTTTTTAAATCACCCATTCTTTCCATGCTAATTGTGACAAGCTCTACATGCATGCACCACAATTAAAGATATTTCTAAATCACTTATGTCATTCAATCCCATTCAACTCCGAATGCTGCAGAACTGCATAGATTTATAATTCAGCCAGTAAATGTAATTCATCACTGTCGATGAGAAGCCACCAATCATTTCTTGCTAATTCACTCAGGCTAATATATTCACTTGAAAATAAAACTCTCGCCATTTCACATTCGTGTGCGCCTGCAAAAAAAACTATAAACAGCCAACACAAGACACCTGAATAAGACATTCAACCAATAGCAAACGTTCTCAGCAGATACATTAAAGCCGGTCTCATCAGTCACAATCCCGCCAAGCCAATAGACATGTTACCAAAGCAAAATGGTTTCACCACTGCATTAAACATACAATAAAGCCTTATTTTATACTAATGCATACTAAAATTGCCACCATCTGATTTAATGAAACTATACTGTAATAGTAGGACAGCGTTAATTTCAAAGCATTTGACATTAAAAAACAACTATGATGAGAGATGAAACGCAAATATAAACATAAAGCACTGGGGGAAAATGACGTAGATATAAAACAGTGCAACTTTAAAAACAACTTTAATTGCTTTGGTGAAACAGCATAGACAAGGTGAGAACAATGGAGCCAGACGAGGTATTTCACTACAATAACAAACAGACAACCACTGCCTCTTTGTATCTGCTGTGTGAGCACACAAAATTAGGTAAGCTAGTGACATGAGACATAATAATTTTCTCTGAGCAGGGTTAGTGACCAATTTATTCTTACCTTAGGCTGGGCACGACGGGGAAAGGCAACCTTAGGATCAATCTGAGAATGAGAAAAGAAAAGTAACATTGTTGTTAAAAGAAAAACTGTTATATTTTAAAGGCAATGGACAGGTGTTGAAATATATTTCTTAAAGCCTGAACCTGGGAACCAGAGTGCAACCATTCACATAGTAGCATTTTACATCCTCTGTGGTCAGGAATAAATACTGGAATTTAATAGCAGTAATACATATTCAAAACTTAATGTATTAAAATGTGATATTTCCACCCCCACAATGATAACAATTTACCTGAACTATTAAGATTTACAAAAGCTGCATAATCGGCCTGTGGTGAAACAGTCTCCTTTTGAATTTGAGAAGCATTTTCAGAAACTGAGCTGCATTCAAGTGCTGTCAAAATTATTGCTATTGCAAATTAAGTGCACATGAATGACCCAACAAAAGTGGTGATAAGAACAGAGAGAGGAGGAATTTTTATAACACACTGGGTCTGCTAAATCAGACCTGACTTTTGTCAGAGTTTTAGTTTTTTTTTCTCCTCCCTTTGTCCCACCACACTGGTCAGTGTACATTATTTTCACTAAGGACCTTTCCTTTGTGAAAATCATGGAGGATCATGGTGGGTAACTTAATATCCTATATTCTTTATTTTGTGATATGCACATTGTCTTGCAATAATGTGCACCAGCTTTGATAACTTGGAAGCAAATAAAATACCTGATAGTAAATGTGACGTAAATTCCTTTGTTTCCACTGACCAGTTCATACATCAGTAGTACACTACAATTTAATGCACTGTGCAACAACAGAACCTTATTAGTAAGTACATTAATCCCTACTCTAAAAAGAGCCAATCATTTAAATTTACTGTTGGCCTATTACCCAACATAGTCCCTTGTTAATTACACTGGTGCAGAGATTTGGCCCAATGGCTGTTTGATTCCAAGTTAAGTAAGTTTCTCAGGAATGTCACTGGGCAGACCTTTAGGTAAAAAACAAAACAGCATTCACCTCAAAAATGTAAATCTTGCACAGTGACACAAAATTTATTATGAGTATTTGAAGGGAGCTGGCCAATATCACTGACCTCATTACTTAATATCTACAATTGATGGCGCTCAATGACACATTCTAGGCACAGCATTCATTGCATTGGGCAATGAAATTTAGGAAACCACATATTTATTACTGCTAATTACTGTGTGAACTAGGCTCCAAAATATTGGTGATACCAAATTATCTGCTGCTGCTGCCGCCAACTAACATATATTAAAAAAGAATCACAACTGCTTTATAAAAAATTTTAAAAAGTTAGTGTGGAAGCCAGCCACACTACCGTTCTGCTGATCATGGTTGCAGCAGAGACTTGCTTTTATTTTAGGCGGGAATCGCTGATTGAATATGACAGGGAGAAAATGAGAGTCTGAGGTCCGGTGACGCCTCCAGATATTGCCAAATAACCAGGAGGATGCGTCAGATCAGCCTGTTTCTCCATCTTGGGCTTGTTATCTCATTAGCTTCATTTTCCTCGTTAATTTCACTGGTATGAAGGTATGTGGTGGGGGGTCTCATCAACCTTGCACTTGCAATGAGGAACTATGTGAAACAGCAATGTGATCTTAAATTTCCCTTGCCTGCATACAAATGAATTATAAAAATAGACATTCCCCCAAAAATTAACAGATAAAATTAGATTATTGCATTACTATTACCCATTTGTGTTTTACAGAAAAGCAATGTGCCATGTGTTCTACTGAAATATTTACAATTGGCCTATCAATTCTATGGCATTCATAAAAGTTACTCCTTCAGCACAAATGGATTTATTTAAGAAAATGATATGTCTTCCTGCTGAGAAAAACAATGGAAAGAAAATGAATCAAGAAGCATCAACAAGAACAAAAGACACCATCTGCACAGATCAATTAAGCCAATGAGACTATGTTTTAATGTGTTTGAAGGGAAACCATGATGTGCAATGTCATTGTCATCTTTTCTGTCAGTCTCAGTTATTACTGTTATCGTTCTAAATCAGGTCAAAATGAGAAATGAATTCAATAACACCTGGGTATGGCAACTCTGCTTGTAATGAATTTCATTTAAAGATTTGTTTTAGCACTTAGCCCCAGGCATAACCAATTCAAACTCAATTATTTTGTGCACCCTATTTGAGCAAAGACAACACATTATGCTTTGAATACCAACATCCTATACTTGGTAATGTATCTTACTTTTTAAGCATATACAAAACATATCAAACCTCATTTCATCATACTGCATAAACTAATTGTTTCTCTGTCCAGCTGAGAATTCTTATTCACTAAGAAGCTTCTAGTTTCAACGTGCACAAGAGAGCACTTAAACAGAGCAGCAATGGAGGTCATATAGTTTTCTGTCAGTTTAAAATATTGCAGTTATGAAAAACAGACAATTATATGCACAGAATTATGTTCAAAACGAGGCTATGATACTGAAGATTGTTTAAATCACACTCAGAGCAATGCAACCAAATTAGGCAATGAGGATTTACTAACCAATTCTTCTGAGAAATGCTGTAGCAGCACCTTTTTAGGTCACAACTTATGATGAATGACTCCTTTGAGAAAAGTGAAATTATGAGGGGAGATATAGAAATTGTTTCTCTTCAGTTTACATATTCATGTGCATGTGCATGTGATATATATATTTTTTTTATGTAGAATGTACCTTCATATAGCTAAAATATGCATTACCCTTTGCACTGACTGACCGTACCATTAAAACAGATTATGTTGTTTCGGTTTCACCTGATACTTCCTTCCTGGAACATTTTTGTTATGTAACACACATACCATAAGGTTTGGGATCAGTCAACCAGACCTGGGTAGCGCACTAGTTTCAGTAATTCCACATTCACTGAAGTCTGTTTTGATCTATCAATACCTTAAAAAAGTTAAATAACAAAAAAATATATATTATTAATTAGACCTTGCATGTTTTTGTCCATTTAGTTTTTCAGAAAGTACTTTTCTTAATGGATTGGGAAAAACACTCTTGTCCTTTCTGTGCTATTTCTTTCACATGAATGCAAGTTTAGGCATACTCTGTTTTTTTTAATGGATTCTGGGAACAAATAGCAAGCTGATATAGAAGTAGAGAAGGCAATGTTTGGGGAACATGTGTACCAAAAAGCACATTAAAACACTTACTAGCACGAATTAATTCCTGTAGCATATTAACCATCATAAACTGAAGACACATAACTGTAGTGTAGAAAGCTAGACCTCCCATCCAGCTGTAGCTGTATGGTTATCTAGTTGCAGTAAAAGTACTTTATTAACCCCCCCTCTAGGAAACGTCTTTATCATGGAAACATCACAAGCAGTGCATACAAACTAAACAGCAAATAGACATTTAGAAACCTGACTTGGAGCTGAATGAACAATCTGCTCTGAATATGAATGTCCGCCACATTATGTTTTATTGGTTGCCAGATTAGTGGCTCCATGAGGGAAGCCAGCACTATTAAGCAGGTAAACACCGGAAATTTACCTTTTGTTTATTGTTTTCTAACTGTGAAAGTATGAAGGTCATTTGGACTTTAATATTCATTAAGGAGCATAGAAAGAAACTTTACTTGACTTATACACAACAGCCTAGACAATCTACAAAGTGATGATGCCCATTGTTGTTATAAGTCAAGTACAAGCAGTACTTCAACACACACTCACTGGTCCAAACACAGGTAGGCCTGGAAGATGTGCTCAAAATTGATTTGATTACATGATTAGTATAAAGAAGAGCTGCAAAGAGCAGTCGAATTATTAATATGTCGATCGACAGTAAATTAATCTGCAACTATTTTGATAATTAATTAGTGGTTATTTTTAGAAATGTATTAGTCATTTTTATGTTACAAAATCAAAACATTGTCTAGTTTAGCTTTTCAAATATGAACATTTAACATTGTAGTTGATTGAATATTTTGGATTTTGGACAGACAAAGCCAGATATTTGATATTTGACATCCCCTCAGGCTCTCTTTACTGTTTTTTGATGTTATATAGCCCAAACAATTAACTAATTAATTAATCAATAAATAAAATAAATTAATCGATAGTTGCGTAGTAATTAATTAATTACTACGCAACTAAGGATTATTTTATTATCAATACTATCGATAACAAAAATAATCCTTAGTTGCAGTATAATGTGTTGAAATGCAAATTCTTACAGGTAAATTTGGAGTATGATTATTACCAGCATCTGTTATCTAACTGTCTGTAGGATGTATGGGGTAATTTTTTCTATTGATTAAATTACTGTAACCATCTAATGGTAGCAGTACATGTTATGTACAGTTGACTGGCAGCCTCTAATGTGATGTCATTTTCAAAAGGCTCAACAATTACAGTTGTGTGTGTTTTGCAATGTGGGTATTTCAGATAAATCTTAAGTATCTAACCAAGTTTACACAGTTCAGTTCACAAGGAGCACAAGGGCATGACTAGTGAGATGCTAAGGATGCACTACTGGTGAAGTATCCAGCTGTGGTCGGTGTCAAGGGCTTTTTTCTCACTCAAAGTCAAAACTGGCCTCTCCAGTGGAGCATGTTTAAGTATTTGCTCACCTTATACCCTCTTTATATCACCCTAACAAGACTTTTTCAAATTAACAGTTCCGATACACCATTGTTATATATACGAAACACTCTCTCACACATAACAAAAGTGGATATCCTTAAGACATCATACAGGCTGATATGTCAACATAATAAATGAGAACAGACCAAGAGGAATCTCCCCAACCCTAGCCCACCATCTTTTATCTTCCACAGCCTTTAACTATAGGGTCTCTGAGGGCTGCTTCTGCATGCGACTGTGGGAGATCACATATATCTTAAGTTCACATCTTACAAAAGGATTTAATATATTAATGCAGCTCCTGGGTAAACTCTCTTCCTCTCTCTTAAGACATATCTACACTAGCATGATGATGTGGTGTTTAAGCTAAAAGGAAAAGGCTTATCAAAGCTTACAGCTTCTCCCAACTAAAGTGTGAGAGCAGGCCCACAGGTGTGCATGTGTGATACCAACAAAATAGACAAGAAATTAAAACATAAATGTTTCATATCTGGGCTGTCAATCTTTACTGATTTCCGCGGTGGAATAACACCTTGGAAAGGTAGTTTGTTATGCTCCTCAAATCAATAATGAGAATTTCACCAATGTCGTGCTCAACAAGAAAATTGGCCATCTTTTTTATCTTCTTAAAAATATGCTACACTATTATGAGTATGATCCAGATTCACTGGCATTACACAAGATATTACATTACTGCCATCATCTGATGTTCTGTACCAACAAGAGACAGATACAGCATGAACTAATAACGCCTTCAGCCATAATTAACTGCAGAAGACAGAGCACCTGCTATACTTAAACAAGAGCCAGTCAGAGTTTAGCTCACTGATTTGACTTTAAAAATCCTACATGATGAATACAATTTAGATCGGCCCAGAACAGCTGCTCATCCTTTCCTTTTCTCCTCCGTTGCTCTTGGGTTGTTTCCTGCCTTACCTACAACATCAAAACTGCGAGTATAGGTTGACCTGGGGTCATTCAATAAAGGCTTTTTTTCAAATATAACATTTGGTAGGTCCACCTAGCCCTGCTAAATATTTTATCACATTTTATTATTTTTTTTAAATTACTGTCACTGCTTTAGGTAAAACAATAACAAACGTCAACCTGGAATCAATCTACTGTCTTGTTAAGCTCTCAACTGTTACTTCTCAAATGCAAAATCATGTACTATAATCTCCCGTTCATCTTCAGGAACAGATGCTTTGAGCTGCATATTTCTAAACTGAACAAAGCATCATGAAAAATGGTAAATATGTTCTGAATTACGAGCATGTGTGTTTTGAAGCCCTGGGCTGTGCTTCCCCATATGTCTCATTCACATTCATCCTAGTCTGAGTGTTTTCATAACCGGACAAAAAGCAGAAGAGGAAGCCTGTGATGGTGTGCCTACCTTCGCCCATCCTGGCATTTTGGTTGCAGTTACACTGTTTCTACAGCTCAACTACAATAAACATTATGGAAAAATGATGATCCATACTGAAATGCTTTTTTTGCCAAAGTATTAAATGATTTAATACGCACATCCAACTATATCTATAAAATAACAATGGAGATAAACAAATAGAAATTAGATAAGATTTCCACTTTCCCTGTACAAATAACATGACTCAACTTGTTCAGTCACAGTACCTCCAGCCACTCACTCCTTTCAAGGTTACTAGGGACAAACATACTGGTAAGGATTCATCCAAGCACTGCAAAAGTAGGAGGCCTGTATCAAACCAACATCTGCAAACGCATCAAGAACCGTCCACATATGCTAGACTGGTTCATTCTTTCCATTAGCACTGAGAAACTTTATAAGAGATATGATAGATCCTAATGCAATGCAATCTTGATAGAATGAATGCTAAGATATACAACAGCACAGCAGATAAAGCCCAATGACTAATAGTGAGGATAACAACGCAGACAGCTAGGTTTGTAATCTTCTACTGCACACTGATGGATAAACAACAGCACATTAGCAGCAAGGAAATATCAATTTCTGCATGTATTTGAGTCAACGGGTCTTTGGTATGTCAATTACACTGTAAAACACTTACAACAATGTCCGTCAAAAAACAACAACACATGGCTTCACATTATTGTCTGTTATGAGGAAGCTATTAGGTATCCCCATTATTACAGAACTATCAGTATCATCAATATATTTCAGGTTTGGGAGCTATGAAGACAAAATACATGGCCATGGAAACAAAACAAATAAATCACACACAAAAAAATTGTTTAATTAACGTCAAGACAGAAATGCAAATCTAATTTGGCTCCATAACTTTTAAATGTAGACTGTGTGAAAGTCACCATCCAATATGATTATGTTAATGGTCATTAAAAACAATTTATTTTGGGCAGCCTGGTGGCCTAAGGGTTTAAGACGCTGACCGTGTAATCACAACGTCCCCTGATCGAGTCCAGCCAGGCCTCTCTCTATCTCTCTCCCTCATTTCCTGTCAGCTCTCCACTGCATTCTATTTAATAGGCAGAAAAAAGCACCAAAAAATACTTTAAACATTTTCAAAAAAAAACAACACTTCCAAAACATTGTTTTTTTTAAAGGAAAGATAATACCTGACAGAGGTATGATAAATATAATAAAAAGTTTCACAATAAGCCTCAAGTTACTTGCTGTGTCTGTACACTAAGGCCACAATTCAGAGAGAATTATGATTGGATGCCAGACCTTAAAATGTCACTGTTCAGTTCTCAGGATGAGGTGCTGTCAAATCGGAAGAGTATGACATAAGTCTGCCAAATATGATCAATAACCAACAATAAGTGTGATATAATACAATTGTTTGCATACATATGTATGTAGCTGCAAAGTTTTTTCTCTCTTTTAATATGGATACAAAACAGGGGTGGCGATCCACAGTCACAAAAAGGTAGTTTCACGTTACAGAATTTGCATTCCACTTAATATGCTTCAGAGGAGCAAGAAAAACCTGTGTTTTTACTCCAGCATAATACATAAGAAAATAGGTCACCAATATTTTACATTTTGAAAATGATGTTACGTATGAGCTGTAGGCAAAAGTTTGGTAACTTCAATATAATAAAAAGATAAGAAAAAAAAAGACCTTTATCTTATGGGTGAAAAAAATATTTTGCAATGGAAGTCAGTTGCAACACAGAAGTAGCAGTGGTTTGAGACTGTGGTATGAGCACAAGGTCATCAAGTTTAATCCAATGAATATCTTAACAGAATAATCCAAAATGTACCAAGAATTTAACTATTTCTGCATTTAAGTATTTATGTATCATTACCCTTTGAAGTAGCCCCTTAACCTGCTGCTACGTACTCCCTTCTATAGATGTTTGCAAGTTTTGCAATGCCATCAGTCGTACTTACTGGTCATTTCACTGCCAAGAACCTTGTCTTCTCTCTGTACTCACTGATTCACAACAGAAGCACTGCTGTGTGTAGCTGTCACCCATATTCCCATAACACAATAAAAGAGCTGATAGAGCTTCAGACACAACATTTAGAATCCATCCACTCAGGAACACTAAAGCACAACTAAAGCGCAAAGTATCAGTGAGACCCACCTGAGACAAAAACGTAACAGGATGGGTCTGATCGTTTTCGGGGTGGGGGACGGGGGACTAATAACCTTACCACCGTATGCCCACCATGTTTTTGCCCCATCATGTATTTTGACCTAGTGTTATCATTCATTTTGTAAAGGTGTGTGTGTCTTTTGTTTGATGGTGAATAACTATTTTTCAGAAAAGTTGAAAACTCAACCCATAAGCCCATTTGGAGAAGTAGCGCCTCCATCACTGAGCTGTTAGAAAAACTAATTAAAAGAAAAAAAGAACAGCCACATTTCTCTAAACTTTGCAATCGAAAGAATATAAACAACAACAACAACAACAAAAGGCAAGTTTTCTCACTTCTGTGCCAATCACTTCTTGAGCTCTAGAATATTTTTACAATGAACAACAAAACTTAATTTACATTACTTGCCATATCCTATGCAGATTTCAGAGTGTATTATATATTCTGCCATCTGAAGTACAATCTATTTGTCTTTCAAAATCCTTAAAAAAAAAACTTCCATCTAGAGCCGCCTTCAGCCGGGGTAGCACACATAGTAATGTTTTCTCAACGTGCACTATTCCATTTCCAAAAGTATGCTGGCATATCTAGATATTAACACATGCCAAGGAGAAATCCGAGACAAATATAATTTCAGCTGAACCCTGTCTAATCCATCACTGTAAGACATCTCTCAAAAATGACTAGCATCTTTAATTATTCATCTACTGACAAATCTCAAAAGGCAACTAGAATCTACAATAGTTCAAAGTTTTTCCATCAATGCAGTGCGCGCATGTATGTGTGTGTCTGTGAATCAATTGCCTTATTTACGGAAGTAAATTCAGACAATTCTTTGAAACTAAGCACGCACTTATAGAAGGTCACGAATTGCTGTTACACTGTTTCACCATTCCTATCAAATTATTATTTTGTATTACAGTAACCAAGTAAGCAAATTAGTTTGAATAAGATCTTTGTAGTTTAAAAAGTTGTTTAATTCTGCTTTAATTTAGTTTACTGACAAATACAGAACTCTGACAGCAAGGCAGTATTGTTTTGGGGTGTGTCAAACCTATTTTTCCCCACTTGCAGTATCAGTGCATCAAGCGTGACACAATGCAATATCTGCCGGGTCAAACAGTAGCAAGGCAGCAGGCATGAGACAGCACGCCCTTCAGTGGAACATGAGATATGTGCACACTGCACATGTGGCTGCAACAAGAAGGGGGCGTGTCAGTCCCATTCATCCAGAGAAGTGAAAGTGAACACATATAATATTCACCCTGGAGTTGTGTTTTATTGCTAAGCTTAGTGTTGAAGGGCCCATCATACATTTAGCCTTTATACATGACCTTGATCCACCCAGCCTGTTAACCTTAAGAGGTGTTTCTCCACAAGGCCTCGGGCAGTTAAAAGTCACTCAGTTATGACAGGGCAGAACAGTGCAAACACAAAACAAGAAATAAAATGTGCAGATACAATTAACTCACCGTCTTTGAGTCTAATTCGTGGTGTTGTTGGGCTAAGACTTTATCTACACTGGCAGCATCTGTAAACGTAACAAACCCAAATCCTCTGCAAAACAAAGACAAAAAGACGACAACAACAACAACAACGTTAAAATGCAAAGCCTACATACAAAACAAAAATTTACAATACATTTTGTTTCTTGCAAATACAAATGATGAAAAATATTGCAACTTGCCACAATTATCTGCATTACAATGGGCATAATATTCCAATGACCTTATTATTGTTACAACATTTCTCTGTAAATGCATTTTAAAATCCACATTATGGAGTTCTTGTGGCAGATTTGAAAGAGAAACTGAGGACAATTCTGATGATTATTTTGGTATGTTACAATATGAGACGACACTACACCAACACTGTGGTGCAGTCACAAAGTCAATGTCAAATTGCATTCGGCTGCAGCTTTACAGCAGTGAGCATTTAAGCTTATCTGGCTTGCTGTGAAACCACACGCAGGCGCGCGCACACGGGGACACACACGAACACGTGCGCGCGCGGACATAGAGACACACACATACACGCTGGATTAATACTAAACACGGACAAAGTAAGCGATATCGCTACATGCACTGGGAAGGAAAAGTAGAAAAGCCCCATATTTACCTTGAACGTTTTGTCGTGGGGTCTCTCATCACCATACATTCTCTTATTTCTCCGAATTTACTAAAATAGTCTCTAAGGCTGTCTGTGAACAGAGAAAATATGTCGGGTCATTTGACAGAAACATATGGGCATGCTGTTGTCACTGTATTTCAAAAACACCCCGCGATGCGCGTAGGGGTCGAATAGAGGACTTCAGATGGACGGAGATCAAAAATAACATCGTGCGCACACACTAGTGAGATATCCCATACAGTACACTACTGCACAGTGCACATTCGCACATACACCGTCAGTAGCCACAACGAGCACTCAGTCACAGCGACAAAAACAACAAGAAATACTGGATACGGTGTAAAAGAGAATAACAGTCTCACCTGGTGAGGTTTGCCAGCTGAGGCCACCGATAAACATTTTACTGTAAGGGGAAAACACAACAGAAGTGAGTCCAGATGTCAGTTCGGCCATTTTGACGACTAACTACTTCTAAAAGCGACCTTAAAGGATAAAGGAAGACTATGAAAACACATTCGCGCTTAGTAATTATAGTCTATCGACATGAAAGGGGGAGGCCACTCTCGCTACAAAGCTCGGGTCCTTAAAACTGCATCTGGAAACAGACCCGTGCACGGTTTAAGTGCGTACTGTGGGGACGAATCCAGCACGGCAGTCGAAGTCCTCTCCAAGATGTTGTAACATGAAAAAAAATCGTACCTTAGGAATACATTTAAAAAGATTCTTACCCCGGGTCATGTTGTGAATCATTTAGGCTTCCGGATGTGGCTTGACTGCCGTCTCCTTCCATATCTATTTCAAACTATAGGCTGGGAACTACAGTCACAGTGACAGACACACACAGATACGGCAGGAGATATGCAAAGCCCCGCTATGAGAATATTACTGAGCCGGGAATGAAAGCGTCACACGTGGGATCAGCTCAGCCCCCTGCTCCCTCCTCCCTCTCTCACCATGCTCTACCTTGGCCCACAGGGGGCGGAGCCTGCCTCTGTCACCTAACCAATCCAATTGACGTCAATTCAGGCAATCTGCAAACCAATCCTCCGATTTGTCATTTAATTAAGCAATAAGCCACTAGAGGTGAAAGTGGCTTATTGCTTCTCTAAATCAGTGGACACATTTCATTGTAAATAAAATAAAAAAATAAACAAAAACTTTGTTCAAGAAGTATTGTTCTTAATTAGTTATGTTTACGTAATATTATTAACTGAAAGGTGGACGTTTACAAAGCAGGGGGGCAAATTTTTTTAATCATTAATTACAATAATTTATTATTCTACCGCCATGTAATATAGTCCCTCAGAAAGAAGCAAAAAGTGGGTCAGTTCCTATTTGCCTGTGAATATTTAGATAATCCTTATTGTGATGGCTCACAAGTGTTTTGCCAAGAAATAAGATAAGGTTTCATTCAGCTAAAAGTTGCATACAATGTGAAGCAAAACGGAAAATTGACATTGTGCAGCAAGCATGTTTTATTTAAAAATGGTGAAGGAAAGCAAGCAGATTAGTTTATAATAGAAGAATAATTTAATACAAACAACAATAACTGAATGTTTTATCTCCAGGAAACAGAGTATTTGAGTGGCAGATAATGCTATCAGTGCAAAGTGACACCATACATTTGCCAAAAAGAGGTGATTTTTGGTTGGAGCATTTATATTTCTTATGACTTACATGACATCACAATCATGCTATAGTATCAACAATGCAAGTCTGTATTTATTAACAAGGTTACAGTACACATAATAAATTAAAATGTGTTACACTGAACGCTTTCAAACACAGCTCAGAATACACATCAGCCCCTGAGCCATAAAATCTGTGTTCACCCAGGTTTAAATCCCGTGGAAAAGCTCCCTGAGCAAGATACTGAATCTTTGTAGCTGACCCTGAGGTCTGACCTTTAACGGCTATATTCATTAGGAAAGCCAACAAGGAATCTTCCTATGGGGATCTATAAAGTATGATATTCATACATACGGTGGAGTAATTATGGATCTTTTCATGTAGATGACCTGTAACGAGCTGCACAATGTATGTGGAGATAAGCTGGCTCTGCACCCTCATGACCCTGAAGAAGAAGAAGCAGGATAAGAAATGAATGACTAAATGAACAGCATAATATTTGCGGTGGGAATTTTTTTTTGTACATTATTTGCACAGCATGCTGTCAATAGAACATAAGAATAAAAACCTCATGTAGAAATTATGTTCTAAATAATGAATTATACATTTGTTTGTATCTATGCCTGATTACTGCTCACAGAACTCAGACAATACAGTCTATAAAAATACAGTTTTCATTCAAGTTGGCATGAGAGTACTTACAACAAAACATTCCAAGCTCTGCATGAAACGTGACAAGTGATCTTATTTCATTATTCACATCCAGTGAAGTTTTTTGAATAGGCCTCTCTGTGCTGACTGTTCAGAGCACTACCAGAGGGTATTTCTTATCTAGCCAAGCAGCATGTTGTTCAAACAATGACTTAGATAAAACCCAAATAACAGCACTTTTGACAGTTTAACAGCTAAAACTCTGTCATTAGTTGGGGGACACTCCACACTGCAGCTGTCTGTATTACTGAAACAAATGTATAGAAGCAATTGGTGGCAATTCCTTGTAGCACAGGAGTGTCAAGGAAGATGGAAACATGACACCTTGTGTGAAACGTTATTTCCCATTCTGACTTTTATCCACTGTTGTTCTGTCCCGTGCCATTTGGCGATACATTAAGGATTGTTTTTGTGTTGCATTTTGTAAGTTGTCAAATGTGTGGCGGTGTCCTACAGCGTATGCCTTAAATGTGAATGTAAGAAAATCACATGCCCTCATGCAGCTGCAGAGAGAGAAGAGCGGGGGGGGGGGGGTTATAAAATGACGTGGAATATGAACTCTGAGGTACAGCATGGCTTTAAAGCCCATCACAAGGTGTGCAAAAATCACAGTGTATTTAACACATGAAGAGCAACTTCTGTTTTATGCTCAAATAAAAACACTGGGGTCCTGGTGTGGTTGGGAATTATTCTGCTTTTTGAACGCTGTTATCAGGGCCTTCCTATTCACTGTTGTTTCACCATGAAGAAAGCAAAGTCAAACGTGACAGAAAAGGTACGTTACAGGCGTGGCTTTTAACAACATCTGATCAAGGGTTGCAAACCAGATTTGAACCCAAAACAACCTGATGCCACAGCAGACACACGTAATTTTATTTAAAATCTAAGACTGGTACGGCAGTCAACTAGCACATATTTCAGCAAATATCTTTCCCATGTCACGGACAACACTAGTCCAAGGTTTAGATCTTTTTTACACTGACTGAAGGAGAAAGGTGCAGATTTCTAAATTGAGGGGTGTTCTCCCTCTAATCTGAGCGGCCACCACTGCCTGATGAAAGTGCCTAAAATGTTTATCCTTCTTTAAGCAACTTTAGGCACTCTGACAGCTATGCCTTTGGAGCAGTTGAGCATTTAGTACTGAGTGAGGAGGAAACCGAAGGGCTATATTTTACTGTAAACAGTAAAGGTGAAGGTGATGTTGGGTCACACAGTAACATAATCATGGCTTGGAAGTGTTTATAAAGGTGACAGCCGTTCACTGAAGCTATTTTGATTAATGACTGGATGAAGAATTTCAAGAAATAGACAGCTTCTTATACCACACGACGTGCTTTGAACTCGTCTATGTTGAATCATAATTCACTATTTACTTTAGATTTGAGGGAAATGTAAAGATTTCATATCGCTGTATCACTGTCACTGTAGCCTGTATTCAGCGCTGAAAGATGAACCGCTTCTCAATAGAGAGGAAACTCAGCATGCAAAAAAAGCTTGTAACTAACCGAGCCTTTGCATGAAAACTGGAGGATTTGGGGATTGAGAGAGAAGTAAAATTGATAGTGTGTGAAAGAGCTGAGGGGAAAAAGAAAGTGAGAGAAGCAACAGACTGGCTGACAGTGTTATGAGATGCTGTTTTGAGAAGAGGCATCCTGTTTCCTGTTGCAGCAATCATTTTACAGCCTCAGACTTGACCTTGAAGAAATTGTTCTTGGATCATGGAAAACCTCTTTTCCCCACACAGATTCCTAAACATCTTCTGTGTGTGAAACACAAAACATATTTTCAATCTTTAAATCTCTGGAGACATAAATACTGTTGACGACAAATCACTTCTGATAGTGATCCGTATTTTAAAGTGAAACTTAAAGACTACAGGGATTTTACATTTTGATACATCATTTGCATAACTGCACAGAGGTTCACCGTGTGTTTTAAGCATGCACTGACTTGTGAAATAATCCACTGTATGTTATTCCAACATTAAAAGGGAGTTCAGAGGAAATACTTTCTATCACTTATATGAATTTGTTATGGCTATTATTCAAACACTCTCACTCTGCTCACTTAAGTTTATCCTTTGGATTTTGTGAATTATTTCATATTGATCACTGTGGATTGAGTGATCTTTGCTTTTCTCAGGAGGGCCTATTACAGTGAAATTCAGAATCCAGAGGAAAGCTGTGGAGAAGGCTGCAGATGTGAACAAATTGTCTCCCTCTAGTGTCCTCTCCTTTCTGCTTCTTCTTTGATGAGCTAAAGCACCTCTCAGACTGCAGGGAGAGAGCCAGACCGAAACATGCATAATTGACAGTCCTATTTCAGGAATTAGCCACCCACCAAACTGCAGTCTACCTGCTCTTTCATCTTGCCTAGAATAACTTAGCATTTTAGAAAAGTCTACTTCAGCCACAGAGGATTGTTTATTTGTAGATTGGTGTATTTAATAAATAAAAAATTCTGTTCTCATGATTGATTTTGTGCATTTTCCAAAGGGTGGTTGAAGAAAAACATCAACAGATAATATGTGAGAATTACTGGGAATGCGCACAGTTGTCACCACAAAGAGAAACTGTTTGAAGTGAGATCAGGAGGAAGGATGTTCTGGTGATGAGTGATTTCTCTCCCCCATTATGCCTTCTGTAACTACGCAGATGAGTTAATTAAGCTGTGCCAGAGGCTACGCACTAGCATTCCAGGTAGATGGGCCACTGTGATATTCAGACATCCACATGATTAAAAACTGAAACTCTAATATTGACTTTTGAAATATCCAAAATGCATAAGGCTCCTTGATACTTGCAAATTATCCATGCAAATTTTAACTAAATGCAGTACTCCCTTGTACCAAGTGCCAAAAAGCACCTCAAGGTACCACAAAATAGCTTGTAGTTCCCCAAAAGTTCACAGATTGTTCCTCAGAGTTTTACAAAATCCCCACATACTGCATGAAAAAAGGATCCAACAGTTTTCCAGAATGAATGATATTACACATATTTCTGTTTTAGAAAGCTAGACCAAGCAAGTTGACTTGCATTTTTGACCTCAGTATTAACAGACCATTTGAATGTGGGGGCTTCTTAGACCAATCAGGCTTCAACACAAGTGGATGATGACGACATCATTTACCTGCTCCACTGGTCTGGGAGATAAGCTCATGCCCCTGCTGCTCCCTGGAATGTTCCGGCTGCTGTTTGTACGACTGCAGAGAGAGCTGTGTGTTACAGATGATGACGAGTGGCATTAAAGCACCACGAGAAGCCATCCTATCACCTGTACAGTCAGCAGAGGGGAGAAAGATGTGGATGTTGTTGACCTTATGGAGAGCAGTATACCCCTTCTCATACAGAGACTGAATATGAAACTGTCCCAGTCGTGTAGGTTTTGCGTTGGTTGAACAAGTTAAATTCAACATTGTTTCTAATATGAGCATACTTTCGAGCTTGCTGTCCCCAAATCTTTTCCCCCTCTCTCTCTCTCAAAATACATTAAAGCCCATTTTGTTGGAATCCTCCCCAGGACAGCTGTGCACCGTGCTCCCTGGCTTATCATGCAAATGTGCAGCACACACTCACGATTTCCTCTTTATAACAGTTTTAAGACAGAACAGTTTTTAACACTCATGCATGTATGCAGCTACATTTGTTGCTGTTCCACGGACAAAAACAGTACACAGTAAACCTTTGGATTAGTAGCCTGAAGAACTCGTACACCCAGTTTTATTAACTTTCTCTGAGTTTGTTTATATGAGTGCATATGTTATGCCTCAGAGGCTAAAAATGGTGCAGCAAGCAGGCCTCTCTGGACACACCAGCTAAGTGGTGCTTTCTGTCTCCTGGCTCATTCTTTGTTTTTTTTTTTACCAGCCTTTTATCTCCTTTCCTTTTTACTTTATTTCTTTCCCAAACCGGCTGCCACCATATTTTCTCTCAGTTGCCAACCACTTCCTATTCTGCAACCACTGACCTTAACACTGACCTTGCCTTGTCTGTGCCATTGAGACAAGAGCGAGAGATACCATATCCTCAGCTTCCTCCCACTATGTTGCAGGGTAGAATTTTGCCTGTCTCATCAGTCTTACAACTGCTAGAGTATGCCCTGTTATTTCTTCCAGATTCCTACTTCCAGATTGTTTTGCTTTTCAGCCACTCAGTGACCAGACTGGAAAACATAGCTCTTGGCTCAAAAAGATGGTGAGCCTTGGCATAAAGACCAAAGCTGTCAATACAGATTAGGTTTATCAGATAAACTTTATCTGCATTTGAGCATCCTTTGGTTGGGTACCAGCCTAATTCTGGGTCACAATTGATATTGTGACACAGGCTCTAAGGAGGTTGAAACTGGCAGCCAGTATTTTATCCGTAAGCGTGCTGCAGTTGTCTTGCCACTAGGCATGCATCAGTATGTCTGCAAGCTTTGGTCTATCATGATGGTCCACGATAATGGCCATTACATTATGTGTACAATAGGTCTGTAGGCTGCTGGTTATCCACAGTAATTGTTGTGATTTTCTCATGTCTGTGAAAGGTTGCCCTTGAGTGCCATGAGGAGCTCTCCTTCATCTTTTCCTCTCTGTCTGTTTGTTATTTTCTGTTTGAGTGTGACATTTTGGGAGAAGAATATCATTCACATTGTTCAAAGAAAATTCCAAAGATCTTGACACAAATGTGTCTGCTCACAGTTCTTAGATGCATTTTTATTCCATATCTGAAAATTAGCTGCGTGTTTGAATTACCAAGCCCTGTCATTGCAGTAAACAACATTTTGCTCCATAAGGATTTTACTTTTTTTGTGTATTCTAAACAGTAGTGAGATCCTTTTTATTTCTCGAGATGTCCTTGAGAATAATCTCCCTCAGGGGCATGTTGTGTCCTGGTGAAGATCACAATCTCTCAGAGAATTGTCTCTGACTATAGTGTTTTGGGATAAACATTAATTTCCATCCCACCACCACAAGAGGGCACTTTGAGCACATGTAAGAGTAGCTGATGTCATTTGTGTTCATGTGCCTTTGTCTATTGAGTACCCACGGAGGTGGTTCAAAAGTCTCTTCCTTTTAGGAGCAGTGAGTCTAAAGTCACCCACGGGTTCTCCTACAGTGGCCTTCTAGTCTCTCTTACTGAACAGAAAGACTGTATGACTTCTGCAGGCTGCTGTAAGGGGAACAGCTAAAATGTTGGGCTTTCCTGGACTCTCTGTTATTGTATACAGTCTCAGAAAAGAAGGTTCAATTCCAAACCAGCTCAAAGAACATGTTAGCTTGGCGGTGAGCCAGCTTTGTAAGCTGCAAAAACAGAGAAAATTTACTTTTTCAGCAATGATACATACATACACACTGTATAAAAAATAATTTTAAAAAAACCCCATGATTGCCTGCATTAAGATTGTATAAAAATGTGTGTGATATACCGTGTTGATATATATATATATACCAATTTCATATATATGGTGAGTCTTCTTGCGTGTGGCTGAAAGAAAGAAGGCAGCACACTCAAAATAGGGCCGGGTGGAGAGATGAAGAGGGGAGGCATGGCAGCAGTAAATGATGCTACCCTTCTACACCTTGTCAGTTATTAGGAGAAGCCAGAAGAGAGATCTGACATTACTTTGTGTTGTCTACAGAGAAAATAATTGGCAAGCAGGCCCTGGCTGGCACTGGCACCTGCAGCACTTGTTTTAAAAGTTCTGCAAGGGGAGGCAGAAAGATAAAAACATATATATCATGTATCTGTTATGGAGATGAATCTCCTTGAGTTTTAGAATGTATGAAAGCTGCAATAGTTCATTGGTTGTGTTGTTTGTTCTAAACTTCACAGTTAAAAACAATGTAAACAAAACTTACTTATAATTCTCCACCCTGTGGCAAACTTCAGAATTCAGAACAAGAATCTGTTACTTCATCCTCCCTTTGTCTTTTTATGTCTCATAAACTAGTTCTACAGTGGAAACCTCTCTGGCTTGTTGGTCAATAGTACTTTATACTGGAAGAAATATATCCATTTAGGGGACTCAATAATGATTATTTTTTGTTAATAAGTTATTAAGTAAAGATACTGGTTGATGAGAAAGTTAGACTTGAGGGGAGAAATGAAAACCATGTTAACGCTCTTTAAGTCTTGAATGGTGCTTATAAATAAACAGCACACCAACCACAGGTTTCTTTCTGTTTTGGCTTCTGTTGCTGAGCTATAAATACACAGGATGTATTCAGCAGGTGTTTGAGTTTTCAGTATGAAGGCTGGTGTAGATAAAGTGATCTGTTCATTTTGTTCACTCTTTCTTACTTTTTTTATCTTGTATTACTCTTTGTCAAATCATTTCACTACATTATCTGATTGTCATCAACCAAATAACTAGTTATCTGTTTATCCAGTTGTAGTAGTATTTTCTATTCTAAGTGTGTATTTTCATTTTCATTCCTTTTATGGCTAGCTGTCCAGGTATGATCCATGGCCCAACCAACATTACGTCAGATGTTCATCATTAAAAGTGTGGGTGGTGACAGTGACTCCATGTTGCTCTTCTAGGCTGCGCCTAACTGAACCACAGGGTCACCTGTTCACCAGGCTCACACCTCCCTGTGCCACACAGTGCCTGGAGGGAGCCCTGGTTTCTGTGTCACAGATGTTCCTGCATGTGCATTTTCTCTCTTCTCTTTGGGACAATGATAAAATATAGAGCATGTGCTTCTGGTTTAGTCTCTCTTCCACAATGTATTTCTGCACATAGTAGATCATTTTTCACCGATCTTTGATTTTAAACGTAGACATGATATTCCAGAGTGATTGCTCAGTGACCAACAGATAAGACTGTGTGTTTGTTCTGGGCATTTTCCAGGTGTGATAAATTAAGAATATGACTGGAGTAAGTGCTTTTGCGCTTAGTGAACCTTCCCTCAATAAATATACTTAAAAACAAGTCTATGCTTGCTAATAAAATCTGAATAAGTCACTGTTTAATGAGTTTGATTTCTATAACCTTGTTTATTTTTAACTTCAGTCCCCATGAGGGTTGACATCCATGTCAAAGACTCACGGAATATGTTGAGTTTGTCTGCCCTCTCCCCTGAGACATAATTTTCAAGAACAGTTTGAAATGAAAAAACATTGATCTTCCAGTGTAAAATGAAGAAAAATGTGGTGTAAAAAGAAAGATCATTAAAAGGTGTAGATAACTCAGCACGTTTTATTCAACTTCACAGAAAGTGCTTCCCTGGCACTATATTCTTCATAAGTTTATCAAATGCAACTTGCTGAGATGCATTTCCTTCTATCTGGCATTAGGTAGGTATTTCTAAAATGTAAAAACCTGAAGGCTGGCACATCACTGTTATTTACGCTTAATGCAATCAAGATTGGAATATCTTAACATTTCAAAAAAAAATCTGTCTGTGCTTTAATGCTCTGCGGCAATACAGTAGTAGGTTAGCATTCCTGGAACGTTCAATCACCATGCAGATCATTTTCACGAGCGCCACTGAATCATGAAGGACACTTAAGTCTGAGATGTGATCAAAATACAGAAGCAGTGCTCGCCACTCAGAGTTTGTTAAAGATAGTGACGCAACACTGTCCATTTGTTTTCCCCCCTCTCTGCTGCTCCCTGTTATGTACATGTCATGACCGGTTTCTTAGATACACCCTGTCCCCAAAACAGATTGTTCCTCTGGTGAGTGATGTGGTTTGTTACATAAAACAAGCAGGCAGGCATCAAGGACACCTATAGGCATGAGAGTCAAAATATCTTTGATTTACATCATACATATTTGAAAGCTAATGCCACCAATATAAAATAAAAAGATCTGAGCACACCATGACTAAGCGGACATCTGTCCAATCCAGCCCATAGTTTAGGAAAATTTGGAAGAATAAAAATCAAAGACACACAATAATTTGTAGGTCATAATATGTACTGGACAGCACCTCAGTTAGTAGTTGCAGATGAGCACCAGGTTACATTCAGTTCCATAATAACCTGAATGTACAGTGCCACCATGTGCTTAGCTATATTCATTACAATGTATTTTTTTATTTTTTATTTTAATCAGTGACTGCGTTCAAGTGGAGGCTTGTTAAAAGTGTTATTAGAATAGGAAATGCATTGTTTTTTGACCAGTTATCATAAATGTAGCTCCATTCCCTACTCAGAACAGTAGGGATTATGAAAGTTGTCATAAAGCCTTAGTGTTGTAAATGGCCTTTTTCAAGAGAAAGCCAGTAATACGCACAACAGTTAAACAAAAGTTTCCTACAGCATGTGTGCTGGATTTGTTTGTGCTGTAAATTCATATGCAGACTTAACACTAAGCTGTCAGTGTTTTTCGTTTGTCTTTCAGAGGGCTTGGTGCAGAATGAGAGACAGAAGCCCCAGGCTGTGCAGGAAAAGGAGCAAGTAGCAGGTAGCAAGAGCTGGGCTGCTGTTGCTGATGCCATTAGGAAGGGACTGATTCTGCCTCCTGACACTCCTGGTACGAAGAGTGGTTGTTTTCTTTTTTTGGATGGAGGGGCTCTCTGTTGTTAAGAACCGGTCCGTGGCCAGCGTCGCGTCAGCCCTGATTGGAGTTTCAGTAATGAAGTCTGTGTCGGTGGTGTGGAAGGAGTGAGTGGGTGAGGCTTCCTCTGTGCCAGAGGTGAGATGGGAATTAGTGTGGAGCATGTACTCTGCGGCAGAAAGGGGATTAATAGGTAGGTGTGTGCCTGTGCTTCTGGGTGGCAGCGTGGAGATGCCGATGGGTGTGGCTGTGAAGGGGTGGTGCTGTGTGGTGTCTTTGGGGGTGTGTGAGGTGCTTAACAGAGCAGAAACAGACAAGTACCACCACCCGGTGACACTGGCCTCAGAGGGCACGGAGCTCATGTCCTGGGCACTCGCTGCCAGGGGGGGCAGGTTATAGGAGGCAAAGTGCCACCCTCCGGTCCTGCCAGGGCGCACCCCTCCACAGACAGGCTGGGTGTGGCAGGGGCAGCCAAGGACGCGGGCAGGGGTATGCTGAGTCCAGGAGAGTAAGTAGGTGATGTCTGCATAAAGGTGACAGGCCCAAGGGTTGTCTCCCAGAGTCACGACTCTAAGTGATGTCATCTTGTCCAGCACTCCATAGGGCAGCATGGAAAAGCGGTTAGCATGTAGATATAAGTGAGTTAGTCTGAGGAGCCGGTCCAGAGAGCCCGGCAGCACCTTCACAAGCAAGTTGTGGGACAGGTCAATAGTCTCCAGGTGTGCAGGCATGTTGGTGGGCAAAGTCCAGAAGTGATTGTGGCTTAGGTTGAGCGTGCACAGATTGGTCAGTGTATTGTTGATGAAGATGGCGCGCTCCAGCTTGTTGTTGGAGAGGTCAAGCATTCGCAGATTCCACTGGTAGACCGTATCGTTCTTGTCGAGAAACTGGAGGCGGTTGCAGGCGGCGTAAAGGTGCCACAGGGAGCGTGGTAATCCGGTGGGCAGGTGGCTCAGCCGGTTGTGAGACAAATCAAGGAAGCGAAGGTGGGTGTATGCGGTGAGCTGGCCGTCCAGGTTGTGAAATCGGTTGTGGGACAAGTTGAGGGAGCGCATGTTGTGCTGCAGGCCCTCAGGCAACTGTCTCAGACCCCTCCCGGAGCAGTCTACCTCCCTGTGGCTATGGCCGCAGGAGCACATGGAGGGGCACACGGCTAGGACATGCAACCCCAGCAACAACACAAGCAGGAGCTCCAGGAGGGCCTCATTAAGGGAGAACTTCAGCATGGCATGCCTGCTAAAAGAAAGAGAGGGACACAGGAATGTCAGAGATTGTCTTACACGGCATTCTCCTTACCTTCAGGAGGCACACTGTAATGCCTGCAGTGAACTTGGATAGTAAAAACAGGGAACATATATTTGCTATCTGTAGGAAAAGGATGGTAACTGCAGAGGGATGTGCTGAACAAAACTAGTTTCATAAATTCTTTAAAGCTCCACCCTCTTCCAGGATCTCTCTCTCTCTCTGTGTCTCCCTTTACTGTAAATATGCACACAGGATGCTCAAGGTTTACTGCACATCACTGCATTGCTTGCAGATACACACATTCATATCACCTGCCAAACCTACTCCCCTAACCATGCAGGAATGTTTTCAGGGATGCTGTAGCAGTGTCCTATCGAGAAATGCTCATACTGCGTATATGCACCATCAGTAGAGGGTTGCGATGTATCCTTTTCTATAACTGATAAACATTGGATCTGATCTGTAAGAGGACATTTCTAGAAGTCTAGTAGTCTATTCAAGAATATCATTCATCACAAAGGATGACAAATCCATGTAGTCATTTTCCCTGGCAACAGTTCGCGTGTTCAGTCATCAGTGGTTGTCAGAGCAGTCAGTCCCATGCTCTCAGAGGAGGAGAACTAGCTCAATACATGGGTTTTATTAATGACTCCACAGAGAGCTCATGCATCAGCTGGTGCAAAGGCAGGCAAAGACACAGCCAGGAACTCTACACTGCAGTATGTGTGAGCCAGGGTGTGTCAAAACGTGTGTGTAAAAAGTGTGAGAGTCTTTAAATTTTGTCCATAACTCACCTTCTCATCTTATCATTCCAGTCTCTTTTCTCTGCTCCTTTTTGCTGTCCAGCCTCTCTTCCCTCTCCTATCCTGCTTTCAGGCTCGGGACCAGCTGCTGCTCTTTTGAAGGTGAATTTTTTTCCTATGCCTGAATTTCCCTCATAGAGTTTGACCCTTGTTCACTTGTCCAGTGCAGGTTTTTGAGGCTGCCCTCACTGCCTTGCAGTATGGTCCTTTTGTCCTCTCTCCTCTTATATGGATCTTTTGGGTTAGCGCGATCAGGCACTGCAGGCTCTGGATTTACTCAGTGCAGTGGAAGTGAGCGGGGAGAGGTGGGGTGTTGGTGGGGGGAAGTATTAGGAGGAGGGTAAGGAGAAATGGAACGCATAACGGAGGGGTCCCTGCACACAAGGCTGCTACAAAGGAAATCCCTTATCTGGCAGCTTTCAGGATTTGCTTCTACATTTGAAGTGGCAACTTTTGTTGTGGTTAGATTAATTGGCTGATTTCTGTACTGTTTGTACTCAAAATAAATTAGACTGTTATCAGATATCCCCTAAATCAATATTATCCCTCTTTAAAGTATCCCTTTAGAAAGTAATACTGTGCTGTAATTGGTTGCTATTTACCCTGTGTAAACTTAGACACTCCCACAAAAACCTTCAAGATTTATTGCAGAGGACTCCTGTCCGCTGCAGCTTCCTGCCATCAGCAATACAGGCAACTCTCTATTCTTGCACTGCAATGCTGTACTTCTATCACACATAATTGCATACCTTGGATTCTAAGGAACAGTTTAACTGCGATACAGATGGTATAGTACATTGCAAACCGTAGATATCTGATTTATTCAAACACAGCAGTTGGGAGTGCTTTTGTATTTGTTTGGTACTTTGGTCTTTGCTCAGTTGTCGTGTAAACTTAAGTACCTCTTTTGCTATGCTTTTGTTACATCTTCACCCAACTCTCTCTGTAACTTTCACTGCCTCCCTATACATCCAGTAGCCCATCTGCACTGAGATCGAAACCCATGTCTCTTGTCAACAAGCCTCAGTGTCAAACCATCACTTCCACTGTTGGTCACCGTAAAACATGCTACCCAGTCAATTTGAGCTGTAAAACCACATAGCAGCAGAGAAAAAAAAATCATCCAAATCTCTCATATCCAAGTTCTGCCTTTTTCACTTGGAATGCCTGGTGTATAATACAGAAATAAGTTCCTGCCTGAGAAATATTTCACATTTACTTTCACTGAAGATTGCTTTTACTGCACCCTGTCTCTAAATCTGCAACATCACCCAGCGCTACCGCAACTCAGCGTGTTTGCATCTCCTTGCTATTAGAGTTGAGCAGCTGGAGTTGAAGTGGAGGCTGCATTGAGAAGGGACAAGCTATTCAGACTTTTAATGAAAGGTGCACATCCATCATGACGTCACAAGTAAACAGATGAACAAATATCTGCACAAGACGTCGGAAACAAGTGTATATTGGTTTTTTGAAAAGTTTTTTGTGTGGCTTTGTCAGCTCGGAGGTGAAAGAGAGTGTTCTTTCTTGGTTGAGCGGCACTGCCGGGAAGAGGCACATTCTCTGTTTGCTAATCAAGCACACACACACACACACACACACACACACACACACACACACACAAGATTTCATTAGGAAATGGCTTCCTGCAATAATAATGCAAAAGTGTATTTTTATATTTATATATTTTAATATTCAAAATATACAAATAACAGAGAAATACAACCAATTGTATTGTATAACCAAAAAAAAGAAAGAAAGAAAAGAAACGCTCAGTGCTAAGTTTGAGAGACTTGGCACACATAGTTGTTACTGACTGTAGAGAAAAAGCTGCTGAAAAAAGTATCCTCTATTTAAAGTAAGGTGGTTGTAAAGATATAAGGAAGTGAATGCAGTTGCTTAGGAAACTCTTTGGCTTCACACACACACACAACTCTAGACCACATCCTTTGGTTCCTCTGTGCCCTGAGAGGAGGGAGCTGCCACAGCTTTAGTAGCCTGGGCCTCCTCTTGTGGTTTTGAGGAGGATGAATTTTCAGGAACGGTTTCAGGTGTGGTTGAAGCTTCCTCATTGTTGGCTCCCTCCTCCTCCTTCTTCTCCTCTCCCATTTGTTCATCCTTGTTTACCATCCCTCCTTCTTCCTTGGTTGTGCCATTTCCCACCTCCTCCTGTGTTTGAACAACGTCAGTCATTAACATGTTGGTCTCTTTGGCGTCCGTCTCTGACTTGCTTTTGTCCGTCTTGGCAGTTTCTATCAAGGGTTCAGAGTAGCAGATCAGGTCAGCGTTGCTGCTCAGCGCCTTGATGCGTCTGCTCAACTGACACACCTTCCACGCCAGCAACAAAGTAGAAACTAGCAGAATGGCACAAAATACGATCAGTCCGCCAGAGACAATCAATATTGGATGACATTCCTTCCTGAAAACCTTATTGGCACTTTTGGTGGTGTGCAGCAGGCCAGGTGTGGTGTGCAGCAGGCTAGATGTGGTGGTGCTCCTAGTGGAGAATTGGGAGACTTTTGTTGTTAACCCAGTGGGTATCAGGTTGCCGGTGCTAGACATGACACTGGCAGTGGTGTATGTAACTTCAGAAGTTGAAACAGTGGCAGAGTCTGGTGCTGTGGTGCTTTTAGCTCCACACAATAGTGCACCCAGGATTTTTATGCTGTACAACACGAGGATGAGGCCTTTCATGTTGATGTCTGAGAAGACAGGGAAAGGCAATTTAGTTTGAAATCAGTTTTGGTTTGCAAACTTCATACAGTAAGGAGAATTAGAAAGCAGCCCAGACACATTAGCACCTTACTATATAATCTATGGGGCAACCATAATCAAACCAAAATGCTGTTTTTGTTTGTGTTACAGCCTCTTACTACAAATCACTGGTTGTGGAAATGCATATCTAAATTTAAAATGTATATATATTTAAATACTGTACTCATGTACAGTTTGTATGAACTTTCAATTTTATGCTATTTTCTATTATTATTCCACTACATTTTGAAGGCATATATTGTACTTCACACTACAATACATTTATTTGACAGCTTTAGTTACTACTTATTCCCCTTGTTACTTTGAAATAAAAAATAAAATAAAATAAAGTAATATGTCATGATATTATAGACTAAGCTACCCCGTAATCTATAGAGTAGTTACAATTAGCCACACATTTACGTTGCAACATTAAAGTAATGCTTACGTATGAATGCATCCATAGTTATAATCCAATAATATAATATGTATGATTCTGAAACGTTCCATTCTGCATTATGAGTACTTTTACTTCTGGTGCTTTGAATATGTTTTGATGTTAATACTTATGTACTTTAAAGTAAAAATTTTAATGCAGACAGACTTTCACTTGTAACAGAGAATTTGCATACTTTGACACTGCTCCTGATCGAGTACTTGCCATGACAAATCCCATATACTTTTGATTACTTAAATTACTTTTTCCTAAATATTAGCATTTCTTAGATTTTAAATTTCATTTATGAAATATGAAAATTAGTCTGTCTAACATGCCAGATTATGCATTACCTCTGTCAAAGTTAATTTCATTACAGTGCCCTTTAAATATTTAAACAAACTACAGCATGGTTACAAAATGGTCAGCAGTAATATATTGTAATGCATATGACATTTGAATTTGACTAAAATGCTGATGAAGTATTTTAGTTTTCTCTCTAAATGAGTGAACTTGTTTCTGTTATATCATATTATGTTGTCTTCAAAAGGAAGAAATGTTGAGAGTTTGATAAAGTAAATCTTTTCAGATTTATCACTTACAGATTTACAGAGGTTATTTAAGTTTCAGCCCCATCATCATATTTCCTACATTGTTTGAGGACATATTTGTGAATAGAGTTGTACAGGAGTGTTCCTGTAAACTCATGTCAAGGTGATTTTAACCCCTCAAACAGTTTACTGTATCTTTTGTAATGCATATCACATATTTTTCCATCAGAATTCAGGACAGAACCATGCAACAACACCAACTTTAAATACAGATGTTAGGTCTTCATTGGTGTTTCAGGTTTCAAAATGAAGTATGTATAGAATCTGCCACTTACATTGTTGATGATCTTGATATAGTCCCAAGAAGAAAATTGTTTTGATGACGATGAGATGAACGATGTGTAGATGAACTCAGAGACAATGACAGTAACTTGAATCAACTTATGTGGCTGTCTTGTTCTTACTTCTCCATTTGGACTATAATAAGAAAAGGAAGTGGTTTCAATGTTCTGTTCAATGCTGCACCAGACATCTGTGGGTTGGTAGACCATAAAAAGTTGCAGGCACGCTAAATTGCCACTGAGTAGATAGTTCTAACTCATTGATCATGAACTGTTTCATTTAAGGTTATTAGTCCGTTTTGGGTTCAGTTATGTGAGTTTTGAATCAATGCAAGTTGTCTTCTTACTGGCACCCTCATGACATTACTGGAATAAACATGCACAAGTCTGCACAAGTGTCATCTACCTATTTTTGTCCAAACCACACTTGCTCACAGATGACTTTAATTATAGTCCATGTAAGTAATGTACCAATATTACAAGGCCTTTTGACACTAAGTAAGTTAACACCACATGTAGTGGAGCGTGTTGCAACACAACTAGTGTACATACAAGTCAAAAATAATATTTATTTGCATTGATTGCAGTTTTTTTATATAGTTCCTCTTCTATTTCCCCGTAACTGTATGTTTGTGTTTTCCGTGTGATTTCTGTGGCGTGTCTGCACCTGTGCTTATTAGCTAAATACTTGATTTAGCAAGTTGCCTCATCCCTGCAGATGAAACCAGCAACATGCAAGTCAGGAACTACCAAACTTAGGATTCATCAATCAAAACACCCCGTGCTCCAGTAGCATACTGCATTAAAGATCATGGCGTGCCTGACGCTGCTGGTCAGCCTGCTGTGCATTTGTGATCAAGGCATTGACATCAAATATCAGTTAAGACAATCTCATCAACATGGCCATCTAAAGGAACATATTGCAAAACTGATAATAAAAAATGACAGAAATTCTCTCGCAGGGTAAATGTTCAGACTAGTTTGAATTACCACTCAAATCAGTGCTGACAATATCAGACAGCATCTTCTTATTCAGACAGAAGGGTGGAGGCAAGGTTGCAAGATTACTGCCAAGTAGTGTTGTAACTTGTGTAAGAAGTGGATATCCTGTTGTAATACACAATATAAACTCCACACTGCCCTTGATTTAATCTGATAAATGAGAAAAGCATCATAATGTCACATTCTGCATCACTCACAGTCCCTTCAGCCACAATCCCACTTCCTCAAACCCATTCATTGACATTGCTTTCTCCTGTCCATCAGATACCCTATGACTTTTTCTCCTGTCCCACTCAGTCACCTGCTTCCCATTTCCTCTAATCAGCCCAGTAATACATACAATTGACACTTCTATGTTCCAAAGTAAATGCTCTGTACTTGTATAGCGCCTTTCTAGTCTTTTCGACCACTCAAAGCGCTTTTACTCTACATCTGCATTCACACACATTCATCCACTGAGCCTAAGTGCTCAAACAGAAAGTAACATTCAAACACAGTTCGGGGTTCAGTATCTTGCCAAAGGATACTTCGACATGCAGCCTGGAGGAGCCATGGATTGAACCGATGACCTTCCGATTGACGGGCAACCCGCTCTACCTCCTGCCTTTCAAACCACAGGAACCTGAACCTTACCCTGACTCTGACCCTGTACCTTAAAATATCTGTCTGACTGCTTGGCATTAAAGGAACCGCTCTAAGCTGGTTTAAGTCCTATTTATCAGATCGATTTCAGTTTGTACATGTTAACAATGCGTCCTCCATGCACGCCAAAGTTAGTCATGGAGTTCCACAAGGATCTGTGCTCGGACCAATCCTGTTCACTTTATATATGCTTCCTTTAGGCAATATTATCAGGAAACACTCCATAAACTTTCATTGTTATGCAGATGATACTCAATTATATCTATCGATCAAGCCAGATGAAACTAATCAGTTAGCTAAACTCCAAATGTGCCTTCAGGATGTTAAAACCTGGATGACCTGTAATTTTCTAATGTTAAACTCAAATAAAACTGAAGTCATTGTTCTGGCGCCCAAGCACCTCCATGACGCATTATCTAAAGATATAGTTTCCCTTGATGGCACCGCCCTGGCCTCAAGTACCACTGTGAGGAATCTTGGAGTTATCTTTGATCAGGACATGTCGTTTAAGTCTCATATTAAGCAAATTTCAAGGACTGCCCTTTTTCACCTACGTAATATTGCAATAATCAGGAACATCCTGTCTAAAAATGATGCAGAAAAACTAGTCCATGCACTTGTTACTTCTAGGCTGGATTATTGCAATTCCCTATTATAATAAATAAATGCTCGAAAAAGTCCATTCAGCTGATCCACTGACAGGAACCAGGAAAAGAGATCATATTTCTACTGTTTTAGCTTCTCTGCATTGGCTTCCTGTAAAACCCAGAATAGAATTTAAAATCATTCTTCTTACATAAAAAGCTCTTAATGGTCAGGCACCATCTTATCTTAAAGAACTCATAGTACCTTACTACCCCACCAGAGCACTGCGCTCCCAGAATGCAGGGTTACTTGTGGTTCCTAGAGCCTCCAAAAGTAGACTAGGAGCCAGAGCGTTCAGCTGTCAAGCTCCTCTCCTGTGGAACCAGGTTCCAGTTTGGGTTCAGGAGGCAGACACCATCTCCACATTTAAGAGTAGGCTTAAGACTTTCCTCTTTGATAAAGCTTATAGTTATGGCTGGCTCAGGTGAGTCCTGAACCATCCCTTAGTTATGCTGCTATAGGCCTAGACTGCCAGGGGACTTCCCATGATGCACTGAGCTCCTTTCTCTTCTTTCTCTCCATCTGTATGCAACCTCCTCCCATTAATGCATGTTACTGACTTGACTTCTTCCCTTTCCCGTAGTCTTGTGCTTTCTCGTCCCTCTCCTCTCTCCTCCTATCACTCTCTGCAGGTGTTTCTGGGTCTGGAGCTGTGGAGTCTGAATTTGTGGTTGTGAGTCACCTGCTGCCCCTGTGTTACTAATCGACACCCTCTGCTTCAATTATTGTTACTAGTTCTATTGTTATTATTATTATTATTATTATCTTGTCTCCCTCCCTCCCTCTTTCTCTGTCTCTTTCTCACACCAAGCTGGTCGAGGCAGATGGCCGCCCACCCTGAGCCATGGTTCTGCTCGAGGTTTCTGCCTTTTAAAAGGAAGTTTTTCCTTGCCTCTGTTGCCTAGTGCTTGCTCTTGGTGGGAATTGTTGGACTTCTGTAAATAACATCACAGTATGGTCTACACCTGCTCTTTCATGAAAAGCGCTCTGAGACTTTTGTTGTGATTTGACGCTACATAAATAAAATTGAAATGAATTGAAAACTGCTTGCCTGCTTGCAGGCACTTACCTGTAAGCCTCTAAATACTTGCATTTGGGTCCTATCTCTGTAGCTTCTCTCACACCAGCCGCAACACATCAGGCTAATTATGTGTGAGAGGAAGTGAGAACTGAACAAAGACAGATGACTTATTCGGAAAAAAACCCCCATGCAGTCCCTTGAGTAATGGAAAGTCCCATTTAAATAGCACCAAGAAAGATAGAAAGGCATTAAGAACGTTAGAAAAGAAACGTATAGTTAGGATTTAAGAAAGAGTAAAACAAAAATAAAATGGAAAAAAGATAAAATAGAATCAGACAAAATCAAACAGTAGAATAAAACACAGATGTGTTACAGTGAGGAGCAAGATATTAATAATTGGCCCCAAGTTTAACTTAAATTGCAGTGGCAAAAAAAGCCTGATTTAAAAGAGATGAGAGTTGGAGCAGAACTCATGTTTTCTGGTATCCAACGAAGGTTAAAGTCAAGGGCAACTGGACCTGGTTGAAGATACTGGAAGACGTGTACCGGTGGCCAAGACTGAACGACCATCTTTGGTATCTTCACCCGGTGAAGGTGCACAGGTGAAGATACCAACGATGATCGTTCAGTCTTGGCCACCGGTAGTCCTAACGATTGTAACGACTGTCGTTACAGCAACCAGGAACATCCTTTGGATGAGGGACGAAACGTCTTCCAGTTGACTGACTGGATGACTGAGAATCTTCATAGACATGTTTTCTGGTAGTTTGTTATAGGTGGTGCATAAAAATGGAACGCTGCTTCTCCGTGTTTAGTTTGACCTATCGTAAACTATTTGAGAGGTCTGGACAGTTCATAATGGAGCAGCAGATCAGAAATGTTTTTCGGCCCCAAACCATTACGTGCTTTATAAACCAACAGCAGTATTTTTAAATATTTTTTTTGAACAGGAAGCTGTGAGAACTGGAGGGAGGTGATCTGCTCTTCTGGTCTTAGTGAGGACTCTAGCAGCATTGTCTTGAATCAGCCACAGCTGTCTGATTGACTTTTTAGAGAGAGCTGTGAAGTCAGCGCTACAGTATTCGAGCCTGCTGAAGATAAACGCATGCCCAAGATTTTCTAAATCCTGCTGAGCCATAAGTGAGAAAAAACACATCACAATCAATAATAATCAATCAAACATAATAAGCTGGAGAGGAATTGTACACCTGGGATCTAGGGGTCATAGCAGTGAGTATATAATATCACAGAAAATAGTACTTACCTGGATATATTTTGGATCTTTGGTCTTTAATGTTTGTGATTGACTTTTAATCATTCTTCTTTGGTTGATGGTAAAATATTTTGTGGTTTGTGCTCTAGTGGAAATATGCAGATGCTTGGGAACTCCACGTTATTTTGTACGCCCTACCCTAACCCTTTAAATAGGATTAAAACCCGTTTAACATTGAGCCAGTTTTCCAGTCTGCCTAGTAAGGTGCTGTGGTTGACCACATTGAATGCAGCACTGAGATCTAATAACACCAAGACTGAAACTGAAACTGACTGATGTTGTGGTGTGATCGAAATCCTGGCAGCATCAAAACTATTGTTTGGGGTCAACAGCCTTTTTCAATGATTTTGCTTAAAAATGGGAGTTTTGATGTGGGCCTGTAATTGTTCATTGGTGAGATGTCTAGATTTTTCTTTTTTAACAGTGGCTTAATAACTGCAGTTTTCATGCAAATTCATTGCATGATTCCTGGGATAAAAGTCCGGGGGTGCTATTGACACACTAGGGTTTTTCAGCCTGTCAACATTAGCAAATAAGGCATATACATTATTATTGTTCTAAAAATGCAATAAAAATGCAAAGTCTCTCTTTAAAGATAATGCACATTGAGATTTGTTTTTCACCACATGGGTTCAACTTTGAAACACTATGTGTTTTGTTTTTTACGAAAGACTACCATTACCTTAGTGGGGGGAAATGGCTTTAAAGAGGTGGTATTATGCTAATGTTCAGGTTCAAAATCTTATTTAGGGGTTGTACCAGAACAGGTTTACATGGTTTAATTTAAAATAAAACCCACCATATTTTTCTCATACTGCACATTGCTTCAGCTCCTCTTTTCACCCTGTGTGTTGTACGCGCCGCTCTTGAGCTACAGAGTGATGCATCTTACTTGTACAAAATCTTTGTTGGGAGTTGTACATGCGCAGTTCCCAGTTAAGGACTACTAGCCAATCAGAAGCAGAGGGCAGGGTCTTAAGAAACAAGGTAGTGTGATCCAAATCAAGACGCTTCAGACTGCAAAAGTAATCTAGCAGATGGTATAAGTTACTCACAACCACACAACATCATTGTTCCACATCTTCTGAAGTGGATTTAGTTATTAAATTCCATACAAAAACTGTAAAATATCAAACTTTCTGTTGCTGGCCTGATGCAGTGAATAGTGACGATTCTCTCTGACCAATCAGCAGTCTGTCCTGTTTTCACGTTACATTTTAGTATCCCTCAGCTCGCTTGGAACCTCGACGGAGGTGAGTTGATACAAAAAAAAAGTACCTGGATGCAGGTACAGGTACAACATTTCTACAATGGAAAACCAAACGAAGGTGAGTCGAGCCAAAGGGCCTCCGCTCAGACTAGCTTGGTTTGAGGGCGTGCCTGACCCCGCGTTTTCATTGTGATGTCACAAGTAAAGGAAGTGAAGGGCTGGACTACAAACGAGCTGTTTTCAAGCAGTTCAGAGCAGAGTTTTCTGTGGGAGATGGAAACTCCCTTTGGACTGGACTTTGGGCTTTTTCACTTTGCAAACATGCACAAAAAAGATATATAACTCAATAAAGGAGAGGGGAAAAGCCAAAAAGCATAATACCACCTCTTTGATATTATAATCACCATCACCTTTAATATTATAATGTGTCATTTTAGATCTGAAATTATCTACAAGATCATTGATCAAGTCCCAAGCAAAATTAGGTGTGGAAGAGAAAGCCTGAATGAATAATTCACTGGTGTTTTCAGTGATAAACCTTTTTCTGATTACGTCTGATTGAAAATATCTGTGAACAGAGATAGTGATCTCAAAGAAAACATAGGAATGTTCAGAAAAAGCAACCACAGTCACCACAACCTTAATAGTTTTAAGGCCCTTGGAGATGACTACGATAAGTCCAGAGTGTTGACCCTGTCAGTCCTATCATCTTCTCGCTTGTCTGTGCTGATGCCAGGCAGATATGCTTGGTGTTGATTTATATGGCTGTGATTTGAGATGCAGCAGTGCAGTTTAGTGGCATCCATTTACATCTAATCCAGTTAGTCTTAATCTCTGATCTTGGTTTGTCAGAGAAGGGGGAGTATGGGGGGAGATTGATGAAGCTAACTTTTGGTGACCTTGCTGGCCTTATCAGTTTCGTCAGCCCAGGCAGGAGAGGGTTATTTTTGTAGTCTTTGTTATCAGCAAGGTTGATGTTACAGCGTGTGCATGGTTGGGGTGGAGGCAGATTACGTGTCGGTGACCTGGGGGTGAATTTAATGCCAACGTTAACCAGCGCTTCCGTTTTATCAGTGAAATCCAAAAGGGGTAAGGCAGGGGAGAGTGACGGGAGGAGGAATTGGACGGCTGATCCATGACCTGGTTGTCAGCACGCTGATGTTGAGGCTGTGGTGTTTTGTCTTGGTGGTGCTGAGGCTGCTGTGTGTCCAGTTGTATCATCTTGGCTCTAGCCCTATTCGAGTGTCGCAGACTGATACATGTACATTGTAATGTACATTTTGTACATGTACAAAAATGGTTCATTTGCACTTTCAAGCAACATTATGTATTTGTCTTTTAGTGCAAATTGCCGCCTGTACCGTTTCAGTGTACAGCTGTCGTAATAAGGACAGCTGTACAGGCACTGTAAAAAAAAATCTGTAATTTTACAGTTTGATTCCTTTTTATTTCACAGATCTTTTCCTGTATTTTTGAAATACATGAAAATATCAAAAAATTGCCAAACCAAACGGTGAATTTACATGTCTAATGTAAAATAACATGAAAAACCTGTAGCTGTGAATAAGCATAATATTTCTACTATTTTAAAGAAATTATTGGGGTTTTTTACGTAAAAAAGCTGTACCATCACAGATAAATATTATTTATCTTATTTAAAAAAAAACACTGTTAAATTTAAGTTTAATACTGTAAAAACATTTCTTAAACAAAAAACATGTGTTCTGTAATTTGACATAGATTTGCTTGTGAGTTGACAATATCTCCGTTAATTATGGATATTTGGAAGGCAGTGCACAACTGTGTGCACCTGAGTTAGGATCCACAGATTCTATTTCTAAAAATGACAGGGCAGATAACTACTCCCCTCCACCACCAGCTCTTCCATCAAGTGTGAGCAATAAGCAAAAGTCAGATGATTACAAAAGTATTGAGACACCCCTCAGAATCACTGAATTCAGGTGTTCCAATCACTTCCCTGACCACAGGTGGATAAAATTGAGCACCTAGGCATGCAGACTGCTTCTACAAACATTTCTGAAAGAATGGGTCTCTCTCAGGCTCAGTGAATTGTGAATTGAAGCATGGTACTGTGATATATTGCCACCTGTGCAATAAGTCCTCACTATTAAATATTCCACAGTCAACTGTTAGTGGTATTATAACAAAGTGGAAGCGATGAGAACAACTGAAACTCAGCCACAGTGTGGTAGGCGCACAGTGCGCGGAAGCTGCCAACTTTCTGCAGAGTCAATAGCTACAGTCCTCCAAACGTTGTATGGCCTTTGGATTAGCTCTAGAACAGTGCGTAGAGAGCTTCATGGAATGGGTTTCCATGGCCGAGCAGCTGCATCCAAGCTTTACATCACCAAGTGCAATGCAAAGCGTCGGATGCAGTAGTGTAAAGCACGCTGCCGCTGAGAGAAGAGGAGACATGTATCGCTCAGGTCAGTTGACAAACTTCTCCTGAGAGTGCCTAAAACCCGTGGCAGCTCCGAAATTATGGAATGCCCTTCCTCTTACCATTAGACAGAATTCCTCACTGTCTGATTTTAAAACTTGTCTTAAAACTCATCTCTTCCATCTGGCTTTTGACCTTTGAGGATGACACTTGGATTAACTCATTTGTTAGTGTTTTAACAGTATCCATTATATGTATGTGATAACCTGTAAATTGAATTTTGCTTTTTTTAAATCTCTGTACAGCACTCTGTGCAACTTCGTGATTGCTGTTACAGTGCTCTATAAATTTGTGATTGATGTTCACTGGAGTTACAAATCATGCTTCTCTGTCTGGCAATCTGGTGGACGAGTCTGAGTTTGTCGGTTGCCAGGAGAGCAGTACTTGCCTGACTGTATTGTGGCAAGTGTACAGTTTGGTGGAGGGAGGATTATGGCGTGGGGTTGTTTTTCAGGGGTTGGGCTTGGCCCCTTAGTTTCAGTGAAAGGAACTGTTAATGCTTCAGCATACCAAGACAATTTCATGATTCCAACTTTGTGGAAACACTTTGGAAATGGCCTCTTCCTGTTGCAACATGACTGCGCACCAGTGCACAAAGCAAGGTCTTTAAAGACATGGATGAACGAGTTTGGTTGAAAACTTTTGGGATGAATTAGCGCGGAGACTGCGAGCCAGGCATTCTCGTACAACATCTGTGCCTGACCTCACAAATGCACTTCTACAAGAATGGCCAAAAATTCCAATGGGCACAATCCTAAAAGCTGATTACCAGTTTAAGAACAGTATTTTGACATGATTTAAATGGAAAATCTAGTGTTTGCGGGTATTTGTATAATTTTTTGGATAAAACATTGATTACATTTACAAGATTTTTATGTAAAATTATATAATAAAACTTATGCAAATTTTAAGTCTTATTTGTATTATAGCAGTGTTCAACTATATTTATAGGTAATTGTTTTTACAGGTGTATATGTTCTTTAATAAACATCAAAAGCCCCCAAATTACACAATATTTTTTGTAAAAAGAAAGTTACAAACTGTAGTGTCATCATGGAATATTATCGTACTTTTACAAGGTAGTTATTTAAGGTATTTTTCTGCCGCCCCAGCTGCCGGAATATTTCCGTTTTTTCACAATTTTTTTTTTTAACAGTGTATGCATTTGTTATGATTACCTAATTTATGATAATAAAAAAAAAACTAGCAAGTCGTGACAACACAAGACATTGCAATATTACTTACTAGTCCAACTGTGTACACAGAAAGGATGCCAGCTTGGTATGTGTCTTGGAGCCTTTAATTTGATGAAACTCTGGCCGACGTCCAGCAGCCTCTTGGGCATTTTCGTTTTCTCTCCTTAGCTTCCTCTGTCAACGTCCTCTTCGCCTCTGCCATTAGCTAACGTTATGTCCATAGAGGCTGCTGAGCCCAGTTACGTTGCCCGCTCGCTCGGCTTGCCACCCAAGTTTCAAGCAACATTATGCCTCTTCTGCTGGAAGGATACTTACACGTACACTAACAAGAAGGCCAGCTCAACATCTATCCTGCATTCTTTCAGATTTGCCATGATATTCATACAGAGAATAGCTGAGCTAACTTTTTCCAAAGAACTTACATTGGACATTCTATACTTTTTGCTTCTTCTTATAGCTTGCTTGCTGAGGAGATGTGTTGGTCCTTCAAAGCGTTAACACAGTTGTCCTGATAAATGTCCTGCCGAAGATTCCAATGTTACATTGCACTGCAAGCCCTTTGTGGTAATGACAGAGAATCCATTCATGCTTTTACAATTCAGTGTACCATCAAAATGACTTTGAAGCTGTTATCTTAAGATAAAATTACAACATAATGTTGCTTTAACTTTAACTAATATAGGTGATCCCTTCCAGACTGCAGGTCCGTGTTTGAGTGCTCAGAGTCTGGGGAACCTGTTGATCCCTCTGTTGACCATTAGCAGCGGTCCTCTAATAAAAAACTGGGCTTTGTTCAGTCAATTAAACAGTTAAATGAAATCCTGCTTTAGCAATTCTGATTGCTCGCTGCAATCATTGTTGGCCCCCATATGGAGAATAATTATATATTTTTTGCTATATTTTGAAATGTTTATTTGTCAGTTTTCTCTTTTTTGTCACAGACCAAAGCATCTGGGAAGCAGTATGTTGGAATTATCCAACGAAGGTTAAAGTCCCTCATCCAAAGGACTTCTTCAGTTCTGCAGAGAACTGAAGAAGTCCTTTGGATGAGGGACGAAACGTCTTCCAGTATCTTCAACCAAGTCCAGTTGCCCTTGATTTTAACCTTCGTTGGATAACTATGACCTGGATGACTGAGAATCTTCATAGACATATGTTGGAATTGTCTCACCGCTTATGTCTGATAGCAGCATCTCCTTCAACCAGAGTTACAGTTTGGATTGTCTCTTTAGACTCACTCCACATGAGTTTTTCTTCATAATATTCCTATGTCCAAACTTATCAGCAGTCTTTTCTATCTCATTGACATTTATTAATGGTTCAAACCTGTTTTCCAGTTGTTACATCAGGATTGACAGTGGTATGTCTTTAAACCCACATTTTGGCTGTCTGCCAGATTAAGTTGGCTGAACTGAATGTATACATTTGGTCCTCTGTACAGTACAGTCTTGCACTTAGCCTTAGCATCCAGATTATCCAGGGAGGTAGAAATCCCACTCACAAATGCACATGACATGTCTTATGGTTAGAGAAAGCTGTCCAATTCTAAGTACAATCTTTTGTAACAATTTATGACAGTTTGTGCACTTCATCAATTATGATGAGCAGCAGAGAGGCATAGTGCAGTCCAGGGCACAATTCTATCAGTAGTCCAGTTACTATTTGGGTTGAGTTAACATTGTGGGTAGCAGAAGGCAGTTCATAGTACATAACCAAAGTACAACAACCCAGAGTTGTCATAAATTATCCTCCCAACGATTTTAGGAAACCTGCTTAAATGTGCTGTAGTTTGATAATGATGACAGAATTTGAGGTTTGCTACAATCATCACTTTCCAATTTTAAACGTGTTTGATATGCGATATGTTCATAAGCATATGCATTGGTTCTACACATTAGTATTCCTGAAGGTCCTTCAACACTGTTAAATCATCAGGTCCAGAATTTTATAACAAAAACAAACAAATGACTAATTGTCATTTGCTTTGATTGCCCTGCAGGGAAGAAAGGACATTTTGTGTCAGGACTGTTTCCCTTTCACCAAATGCTGGTCATATGATCCAGTACCAGTTGGAGTCAAAGACTTTTGGTTGCAGTGCCTCATCAGCCAGGATACAAGGTCCTTTCTTTTCTGTTGGATTGATACCAGCATACAGAAATCAACCCATCAATGCTATTAGTCAAAGTCACACTTCAGATGCATGCTTACAGATTCAGGTGTCAAGGACTGAATGCAAGCAGTATTTATCATTTTACTGACAGCTTCCAAGGCCTAATATTAAACTTTTGAAAATCATCACTGAAATGTTGCATAAGCAGACTGTGAAAAAACATTTTTTTTATGAAGCTGAAGTCCATAGTGTTCTGCTATAGATTAATGGATAATGTGGATTAATAAAATGTTCAGATGAGATTTGAACAATGTATATGCAAGCACTCTTGCTTAACTGTAGTACTGGTATATCAGTTTTGAACCAGATAATATATTGTAATCCAGATAAATCCTCCTAAATGCACTCTCAGTCCCCCCACCCCGATTCTCACAATTCATTCTATTGCAGCTTCCAGCATTTTAGCAGACAAACTCAGAAGTTGAATTGGTTTCCAGATTTAGGAGAGAGCGCTCATTTTCACATAAGCTGATTCAGTAGTTTTACGTTATAGAAATGACTCTTTCACACCTAAAATTGCAAAATATACGAATAAAAAGGCATGCCATGCCACAAAAAAATATCTAACCAAACTAAATGTAAAATGTGCACAATTGTAAACAGCACTGCCTCCCAGTGTGGGTTCAGAATAAAAAGATTGAAGATAACTACTGCTGCTTTCTGTTGGGTCTTTCTGCCACCTAGAGGCAAACTGGGAATTTGAACAGCTGCTACAAACTACTCAAATGATCTTTAAGTTTTATTATTGACCTTGAAAAGAGTAGTCGGACAAAACTTTCCCTCTTTCAGTTTTTCTGTTTGCAAAGACTAAACTTCTCAAGCAGGACCATTAAGGATTTGAATGCCACCCGGTGTGGTCTTCTTAGTCTCATATGTGTATAAGCCTCACATGAGTGACAGCTCTTCTTCCTACACACTGCAGATTGATGCCGTTTAATTTCCCCAAGACAACAACCAGCCTATTTTCACTCATCTACCCACTAGACTACTAAACGTACTAACATGCCCCACTATTGTGTGATAAATGTGTGCTTTAATGTTCAATTTTTTTTCCTTGGATGAAGTCAAATAAACTCGTCAAAATCACAAATTCATTAGATTAGCACACACATTTTTTATGCTTTTATAAAACCGACATCTCAGTGCAAGCTCATGGTTCTTTTTATCTGCACCCGAATGATTGCACATAGTTAAAATCCAACCACTGTTATGGGAATGTAGTAGCTGTTATAAATCTCTTGTTTGGAAGGGAGACTAGAAAAGGTATTCTGAGGTAAGCCAATTATAGTGTCCTTTCATACTGCAGCTGAGGCTTTGAGGTAAAGAGGGTTGCGCTTCCCATTGGTGTGAGTGTGACATGCCACAAGGCAATAACTGCATTACAGTGTCCATTCTATTGTTACATGACAAGCCTTATTTTATTGTCTTCCATGGATGAAAACAGAAACTGCGTGTACAGAATGGTAGTCACATGCAATACAAAAATATGAATTTTTACAACATAAAAAAACATGTATTGGCCCATTCTAAAAAAATTGTACAGCTTTTATACATGAAAAAAATATAAATATATATACACATCTGTCATAGCCATAGCAGTACCTATTCAAAAATGTTGTGATGTATTTTACATATAAAATGTTTATACAAATATTAGAAGAATCATGTTCATTTGCTATACATTAAATAATGTATGTACATTACATACCATTGGATTTGCGACACAACACGACAGCAGTCTTTCACACAAAAAAAACTTATTCCAACACAGTACGCTCAAGTCGCACGTGCACCCCTCCCCCCCCCACACACACACACACACACACATATACACACACACAACATAAATACAAGCACGCCAACTGAAGCCAGCAATCACAAACAGTATACACAAGCGCGCACAAGAGGTAATGTTTTAGGAAGATATAGGACACTTTTGCGCCAGGTTCCCGATTTCTCTTTTTTTCACGCAGAGAATGAAATCATGAAATAACTCATATTCTCATAAGGTGCACTTTACACTTCAATGGATGGACATTATTATTAAAAAGTCTTCAATCATAAATAGCCAGCATTATTCTGTTCCCATGTGGATTGTGAATGATGAAGGGAATATTTCACCTGCCTCTTTTCATTGTGTTTAGCATACAGAAGTCCTGTTTTTAAATTCATCCTATAAACAGTAAATTTAACAGTTTATACTCCAAAAAGACAACACACAAGTGAGCAAATCACACTGGCCAAGCCTCTGAGACCCTCCTGAAGAAAAAAAGAAAACACTGCAAATATGACTATTCAAAACCAAAACTAAACAACAACAATGACAACAAAAAGAGTTCATGATTATTTTTTTTTCCTGTTCACAAAGTGCATACTGTGTCTTGACATGTCTCAGCACATGCCGTCACACAAACAGTAAAAAGAGAGAGAAGAGCGGAGAGGCAGTTGGTTTTAGAACACCCCTCAAGCAGCCTTTCCAACATGAGTTTCCCTCAGGGAAAACAAAGATTAATGAAGCTGTCCATTCAGTTGCAGGGTCCATTTTTATGTCCAGCAGTGTGTTTGTTTGTGTGTGCATGTTTCAGAGAGAAAAAGAGCCACGTGGTCAGCCCCCCGCTTTGAGAGAACAACCACATCACAGCAGCACAGAGAAGGTGAGCGGGCCGAGGACAGGGCAGCCATCGGCAGGTATTGACCACAGCACACCAGTCAGTCTTAGCACAGACACCACAAGCCAGTTATTCACAAGCCTCAGAGTCCCGAACAACATTACAAAACAAAACCAAAAGGAAGGCAAAGAGATTAGACGAAAGGAAGGAAAACGTAAAGGACAAGAACCTGGCACCTGCCACACCTCACTCCACCGATCTTCTTTTCCCAATAAGAAAACGCAACAGTTAGACACGGAAGATCAGCCTGTGGATTAGTGGAAGCAATGTCTGTTTCAGGCAGAGGCAATGCTTTAATCAATCCTGCAAGAGTTAAGGATACAGGAGCATGCAAGGCAGACCCAGGCTTTGTTTTGCATTGCTTATGTTTCAGAGTGACTGCTACAACCTAGATTAGATAAGAGAAAAAGAAAAGAGAGAAAAGAGCAAAAGGAAAACACAAATGTTAGACAGTTAGTAAAAGAATAACAGGTTTACAGTGAGGAAAGCATCATTTGAAAAGTAGCAAGATATTACATACACGTAGATTAGTTAAAGGACATTCGCATAATGAAAATAGGTCCGGGTGTGTGAGTTCAATCCACAGATTAATTTTTGATCCGTTAAAGATTAATTTAAGCAGACCTCTTAAGTAATTTGTATTTATTTCTTTTACAGAAAAAAAAAGCTTGCACCTCTGCCATAATCCAGCTAAACCAAACTGGCATTTAACTATGTACTATGCCTTTGACTGCTGTTTATATAGCCTTGGAGCAAATGCGGTAAGAGGTTTGTGAAAAAGCAAATCATAAGTAAAAAGCAGAAAACCAGTGGGAAACACGATGTGAAAGCGAAGTCGTTAGGAAGTCGTGTATTTAAATGTGTAGATGGCATGTGGTAGCAAGAAGTGCAAAAAGCGGTCTTGGTAAAAAGAGGATAAAACCCGTTCTGGTGCAGAAATGTACAGGATTACCGCACAGTAATGGCGATGACAGCATGTTCTTAATGACCCCCCCGATGTTTTCTGGTCATGACATTTTAGATCCAAAGATTCTCCAGACTATGTATTTCTCCTTGGTCGTTTCACACTTTGGACAGTTACACTCAACTTAGATGATATATCCCAAAATGGCCCATATTTTTACTTAGATGAGACAAAGAAATTATTTGATGGAGTGATCACACAGGTAACCTCTTCCTCCTGCTGTTTCACACATGCATGAGGACACAAAATGAATAAAAATGCACTCTACTATATATCTGTCTACTTGTCCGGCCAGCCTCATTTAAAAAGCTGGAAACATACAGAATTCTCCACATATGAGACCTGTGCCCTGGGATACTTTTTTTTTTTTGTCAATTGTCAAGAGTGTGGAAAATTAACAAATGAAACTTTACAATTCACATCTACAAACAAAAAAGTTCACATTTCATGAGAAAGCAAGCAACAGCAGCTGAGAAGAGCTATGCCTTTGTGAAGTGACAGCGTATTTGTGTCATGTGCGATGATTAACAGAAAGGATGAATCCTAAAGTATTGTCTTATTTTCAAAATATTTCAAATGCATATCCATTCTTGAGTCTTATTTATAAAACTGCAATGTTTATAGAGGTTGTTGTCACTTTCTAATAGGATCATCGCTGACAAGCCATTGTACCACATGGAACCAGAAGATACACAATAAAAACTAAGGTTTTTTTTTTTTTTCCCTTCCTCCATTCGTCCAGTGCCTTCACAAAGTCCTTCATTTTTGGATACCTACTCTGCAGACTTCCAGAAGTGTCCGGGGTGTGACAGCCTACGGTTTAGTTTGGGCAGCTTCTCCAGCATGTCGGCCAGCTGGGTGAAGGTCGGCCTCTCTCTCAGGTCGTAAGCCCAGCAGGCAGAGAGGATCTCCTGAGACGACAAACCACTTTCAGTCAATGCATCTGGCAAAGCACTGAGAGCCCTGCACTATGAATGATGATCAATCTAAAGAGTTTCGCAACATCTTGATATCTCTGCACCACTAGAGCATGCAATACTATTTGCCACTCTTATACAAGCAGAATAAAATGTACTTTTCTGAATAACTGGTACACTTCTGTTTCAACTCACAGTGACCTCCTTGCCAAGGCTGATCTCCGCCAAGACCTTCTTTATGCCCTCTCCACTCCCCACCTGCCAGATGGTAGCTTCCACATGCTGGTTGGTGATTGGCCAGTCCCTAGCTTGAAGCTCATACCAAATGGTGCTTAAATGGGCAAAGCAAAAGTATGATTATTCTGTCAAACAAGAAAGTCTCTTAATAAAGTAGTAATAAAGCTCTTTTCGGTCAGAAACAGGTGTGACAGAACCGTGGAGCTCTAACTAAGTTAAATAAGATGCACGAGTGTGCAGAACGTACCCGAAGGCGTACACATCTGCTGAGGTGGAAAAAGGAAGGCGGTCCTCATTGTTACCTGGGCTCATCCTGCGCACAATTTCTGGTGCGAGATAACAAATCCAGCCATGTGGAAGTTTTAGTTTGTTCTCACGCCTGGAAAAAAATAAAAAATAAAATAAATAAAAACAAAGTACACAGTTTTCAGTGCCAAACCAAATGTAGTCAAAAATCTGAGTGTACAGATGCATTAACTAGAATGGAAAATGTATTAACTAAATGCAATCCATCTCCAACTCCATTGTACAAAACAGCTATTCATGAAGTCATGCACAAATAAAGTACAAAATTAACAAGCTGTATGTTCAAAGTGTACTTGAAATACATGAGTGTGCTGGATACGAGTCAGATTTTACATAAAGGAGACTTCAGTCTTTGCAAAGAAAATACTAGCTGACAAGGGAAATTCCTGCAGGACTGGAGCTGTGGACCTCAGCAATTATTTCAAATCACTGGACCTCCCCTAGGTAATAGTGTGAACAGCACTTTTGCTGATGAGCTGTTTTTAAGGCCTCTCGAGTGGCGTTTCTTACCTCCCCTCCTGAACAACTCCAGAGATCCCAAACAGCCCGAAGTCTGTGATCACGACTTTATTGGTATCATGAAAAACGTTCTTTGACTTCAAGTCTTTGTGAACAATGCCTTTAGCGTGCAGATAGCCCATTCCCTGTATCACAAGACAAACAGTGGCAGTTCATGAAGTGTTGTCATACAGGCTCCGATGAATTCAGAGAGGCGTGCCTCCGTTTAAGGCACTCCCATTCATATTTTTGACCATTTATTGTACAATTTTGTTGTGCATGTTTGTACAAGGATTTGCAAAAAATCTCGGTTTCCATGTTCTTTCAATTATTTATGTATTTTTGCTGTGGCATTGACTTGTCATGCAACTATAGTGCACATAAAGAATTTGACTGAACTGTCAAAATACTCTTGGGATACAAAGAGCAAAATGAAACATTTTCCAAAGACATATTTAATAAAGATTATTATATTTAATATATTCAGATTTCTTATAATACAGATTTCCTGTTTCTTATAATGAAAATATTTCTTGGCATGTAACTTCAGGGTTGGAAAAATCATTTAGTGGACTTAAAATGTGGCTTCAACACCACTTCGGAGTGCTTAAATCGTAGTCTGGAGAAGAGCTTTGAATAAATATAAAAGAAGAGATTACCTTTACAATCTCCTGAGCAATTTGTCTTGTCTTATTAATATCCAAGGTGTTTTTAGTGTCTCTAACAACTGAATACAGTGTCCTCCCTTTGCAGAAACTGTGGGGAGAGAGAAGAAAAGATTAAATTGACAATGAAAACATATATTCGGGTAAAGATCTGGTGTGTTTGATATGTCTCCTCTCACCTGGTGATGATGGCTAGGTGGGGTGGAGCCATGCAGGCCCCCATGAAGAGAACCACATTCTCGTGCCTAGTCTGTCTGTAGTTCATCACCTCCTTTTTAAAGAGCTTGAGATGGTCCTGATTGTTCCCATCAATCTCCAGAAGTCTGATAGCTACCTCCCCGTGCCAACGACCCTTATGCACTTTGCCCCAACGGCCCTGCATGAACAAACAACTTGAGCAAAAGTGCCTTTTCGGAATATGATACATTTACCACCAACGTATAGGATCAGATTCCTCACCTTTCCTATGAGTTCTCCAAGGTCCAGCTGCTCAAAGGGGATGTCCCACTCCTGCAGGTAGACACTGGTCTGACTGGCCTTGCGGGAGATGGGGCCCTTCCACTGGTTTCCCCGAGAGCTGGGCAGATCATCCAGCTCATCGCACTCACCGTCTGAGCCAACGTTCATCCTAATTTCCTCCCCGTCATCCTCATCTTCCCCTTCGTACTCATTCTCCTCCTCTTCTTCCTCATTATCCTCCTCTGCTTCTTGGTCTTCATCTTCATCCTCAATTTCCTCCTCACCTTCCTGCAAGAGAGTGGTGATTGCTTTGTCAGTTTACGGTGCATAAAAGCATAAAACAAATCTACGTCAAGTTCAGTGTGCGTAATGTGTGGGATGCTCCCCCAACAAAATTTTATGTTTTCCAATGACAAATATGTAATTTCACATCATATTGGGCCATTATTTTCACCATATCTCTGAATAAATCGTTAGAAAAGCTAGAGCAGATAATAAATAAACAACAGCCAAAGATCAGTCTACTGGAGGAACTACAACCTTTAGATCTGGAGAAAGTAATTTGGTGGTTCTGTTGCTCCACAGTGATTTTACAGTGATGGCACAGCATGTTTTGGGCATCACCCCTAAGCCTTAATGGCAGGAAAACCCTGTTAATATGACCTCAGAATCATTATAGATACGACTGTTCATGTTTGCCTTTTGTGTCTTCATTTAACAGCTTCTGACATTTATCTGTAGACATTAATATAAAAAATAGGCAACATGAGAAACCTCTATGAAGATTCTCAGTCATCCAGGTCATAGTTATCCAACGAAGGTTAAAATCAAGGGCAACTGGACTTGGTTGAAGATACTGGAAGACGTTTCGTCCCTCATCCAAAGGACTTCTTCAGTTCTGACTGACTGGCAGTACCAATACCTACTCTTTGATTCACACCACCCACTGGAGCACAAGCTAGGGGTCATGAGAACACTGCACCACAGAGCGGAAAATATACCAACAAGCGCCCAAGCCAGAGAGAAGGAAAAGAACCACCTGAAGGGGGCACTTACAGCCTGTGGATACCCTAAATGGACCTTTGTGAAGACAGCCACAAGATCCAAGAAGAACAAAACTACAGGGGAGGAGGAAAAGAAGGTCAAACGCAACAACATTGTGATTCCATACGTGTCTGGAGTATCAGAGAAACTCAGGAGGATTTTCAACACACATAACACAAATAACCCTGTGTTTTTTTAAACCCAAGAACACACTAAGACAGATGCTGGTCCACCCCAAAGACCGCACACCCAAACACAAGAAAAGCAATCTAGTGTATGCGGTCCAATGCAGTGAGGAATGCACAGACCTGTATATTGGGGAGACTAAACAACCACTACACAAACGCATGGCTCAACACAGAAGGGCCAACTCCTCAGGTCAAGACTCTGCAGTCTACTTACATCTGAAGGACAGAGGACACTCGTTTGAGGACCACCAGGTGCACATTTTAGACAGAGAAGATGGATGGTTTGAAAGAGGTGTCAAGGAAGCATCTACACCAGGGTTGAGAAGCCGTCATTGAACAGGGGAGGGGGTCTACGCCACCACTTATCCACCACTTACAATGCTGTCCTTTCATCACTTCCCAGGAAACTCAACAAACGTAACCTATTGGCCTCAGGTGAAGATACCAACGATGGTCGTTCAGTCTTGGCCACCGGTAGTCTTAACGACTGTAACGACTGTCGTCACAGCAACAAGGAACACTAACGAACCAGCGGTATCGATGACCCGGGCCAACGACCCCACTGAGGTTAAATAGCTGAGTTTCCCTGCCAGTCAGTCAGAACTGAAGAAGTCCTTTGGATGAGGGACGAAACGTCTTCCAGTATCTTCAACCAAGTCCAGTTGCCCTTCATTTTAACCTTCGTTGGATATCAGTTCTGTTAGTATATTTACGGCTGTTACTCCTGGTATATCTACTAGTACTAGTACTGCAACCCATGTTATTAAAGGAGACCTATTATGCTACATTTCCAGTCCTATATTGTAGTTCTGTGTTTTCCTGTATGGCAGCTTTGCATGATTCAAAGTAAAAAAAAAAACTGTAATTTTACTGGCCCTATACACACCCTCATTTCATTCACTGAAACAAGCTGTAGATGCTCCTGGCTTTTTAATATTATTATGATGATGATGTCATACAGAGCCATTAGTAGAGACAACAATTTAGAGCAGGGGGGATTCAGAGGGATTTCTTTTAAATATTTTTACCTCATGACTTGAAGCTTTGGCCGTGTTTATCATGAGCATCTGACATTGTAACATCAGACAGAAAATAGAGAAAAGTATAGTAGGTGCCCTTAAACAACAAAACAATTTCATTATCTTTCAGGTAGAATTATAATAGACTTTATAAACGGCAGCAGGTTTGACCGTTTTCTTCTTCTAAACACCACGGCTGTGAAACATGAAAGACCAAATATAACTAGAGTATATTTATCTGAAACAGGGAACTGGATGACCACAAAGCTGCCTGTGCTGTTAAAACAAGTTCACACATTTCAGCACAAGGCACAAAACAGACAAAAAACACATCAGCTAAAACAGATCACACTATAGTGAGAAACCACACCAGCGTTAAACCACAGTTCGCTGGAGTCGACAGGTGGAAGTTGCTGTTTAGGTTTGATGTGCAGAGAGGAAGATTCAGATGCACATTCAAGTGTCTTTGGTCTGCACAGTCCGTCTTCTCTTTTATTTATAATAACTTAATGTAATAATTATTTGCATTAAAACAAACAGATCTTTTTATCACACACAGGAAACTGGACGACGCACAGAGCTCTTTACGTCATTTCACAGATTCACCACAGGGTTCACAACAGACAGACTCACATGCAACACAGGTTATCCTCAACAGCAGGCCAGACCTCACGGACTACATGCAATTAAATATGACTACGATGCTGTACAGGAAAAATGTACAAAACAAATCAAATGTAATCGCAGTGTATCGTCAAAGGCAATGCACCATATAAATGATATATCAAATAAAAATTTTAATGAATATCCTCTCCTTCAAAAACAATGTTCTTTGACCTAAATGCAGTGGTGGAAAAAAATATAAATAATAAAAAATATAAAATCAAAATTTTGCTGCTTAAGAAAAAGTACAGATACCACACAAAATGATACTTAAGCAAAGGTCATCCTGTAAAATACTGGTTTTAAAAGTACTTTAGTATTAAAAGTAAAAAATCTATTGATCTTACAATAAGCAATCTATCTTTTTAAATTCACTCAAGACAGGCTTGAATGCAGCCGTGTAAGTTACAGCGAATCACAATGAGGAAAACAGATATTTTCTGTTGGGGGAATTAGTCTGCTGATGCAGTAGTATCCCTCTCAGACCGTCTGAATTCAGGAAGTGTACTATATACGCTGTAAAAATGATCAAGGTGGTTCAACTTAAAAACTCAAGTTCAATTGCTGCCTTAAAAATGAAAGAAAATATTTAAGAAAAGCTTTAAGAAAAGCTTTGTTTCAACTTATGTAGTTACATTATGTAAATTGTTTAATTAATGATCATTTATTGTTTGACCTTAATACTGTGAGAAGAAACAACAATGTATTTTCATTGTTTATTCAAGGAAACTTGCCTTCTCTTGTCAAACAAACATACAATTCTACACCCTTTCAACACAGTTTTAAGTTAAGTTAATTTAATATAAGACATTTCAAGTTAATTTAACTTGGAAATGCAAGATGATTGCCTGAAGACTGCCTGTGTTCAACTTATAAATTCAACTTCATACTTTGAGTTATTCTAACTCATACTTTCAAGTTAAAACAACTTAACCAAATTAATACTACTTTCCATTTCAAGTAAAGGGATTTAATTTCCAAATTTGTTTCAGTTTATATGTATAAAGGGCCTTGTAGACAGACCATGAACAGCACTGCTGCGCTACTATCTTCAACGGCTTGCAACGTGGCAGGGCAGTTTGTAGCTCCCGTGCACACATCAATCAAAGTTCAAAATAGCTGCAGATAGCACCTCCTTTTTGAAAGGGCCATTGTCAGGAACCCTTTTCACCGGGGTCACTATTCCTGTTTACCACAGAAGTTTCTATATTCTGGTTGGAATTTGTTGTATGACTTATCTGCAGTATATAATTAGTAGAGATGAGCAAGTACACCACCATCTGTATCTGTATCTGTTCAGCAAATTAAATTTTCTGTATCTGTTCTCATAATAGGTGGCGCTTAATCTAAAGTGGGCGGGACAAAGTGGAAGTTATTTAAGCCTGAAATTAGTATCAGAACTTGCTATATTTATTATAAAAATAGTAACATTGCGACAAATAGCGAAATTGCAACTTGCCCACTCAACTCCTACTTTGTTATGTGTATTCAAGTTAGTGACAAACGTCTACACTGCCAGAATAATAAAAGAAGAAGAACGTAGTGACAAAACGCGCTCTGTAGCGCTGTTTGTTTTCAGCTACTGTAGAAACATGACGATGCAACTTGTCGACGTCCATGTAAGAGGACCTGCAGTGTATGTAGACAGACATGGCTCATTCTAAGGCAATAAAAACATAATGGATTTTACATTGCATTTCTGTCAATACATCCTATATTATATTACACACTGGACCTTTAATTACATTTGGTGTCACGCTCTGCCGGTTGGCCATCCTTTGTGTTGCACTTTTGTGTTTAGTTATTTTGGTCTGTTGGGTTTTGGGGGTCTGTCTTGTCTGTCGTCTAGTGTTCGGTAACCCTTGTCATGTCTGTTACCCCAGTGATCCCTCTGCATGTCTGTCTCTGTTTTCCCCTGCTCTCTCTCTCTCTCCCTACCCCTGCCTCGTTAGTCTCATGTTTTTCACCTGTGTTGCTCCCGCCCTGCTCGTTAGTCCCTGTGTATATATACCTGGTGTTTCTGTCTTGTCTTTGTCCGGTCATTGTTCATGTTACCCCCCAGTCTGTTGTGCGTGTACTCTCTGCCTGCCTGTAACCAGCCTTGTTTGTCTTGTCTCCCTGTACTTTTGGATTTCTGTTATTCAGCCACTCACCTGTAAGTGTGCTCCCTTTTGGTTATATTAAAACCCTTTGTTGAACTATACCTGCTCCGCTCTATGTCCTGCGTTTGGGTCCTCCAACCTGCATCCACACAATGATCGTGACATTTGGAATAAATCACAATCAAAACCCAGTCTTGCACTCAAGTCTTGCACATGTCAGACTGAGATTGTATGTCGCATTGTATTTATAGCTCAGAAATAGCTATAACTAACTAATAGCTAATGGAGTTAAGCTAAATACTAGGTGCAGAGTTATTTTTATAAGTTTTCATTATTCAGGAGGTTTCTACAAGGTCACAGTGGGTCTCCTCCTCTTCAAAACAAATGGACCAGCTGATTGATAATAGGTAATAAAGCACGTTTAATATCTCATTCCTCTGACACTCAGATGCAGGACGTGAGTGCTGCGTGCTGATCTGCTTCTGCTGCTGCTCAGTTTAGGTGCTTGTTTTGTTTTTCAGTTTAGTTTTTTTTCCCCTTCAGTGTTGACTGGTCGGGATGTTTCTACCGGGAGCTGAATTACCACCAAGCTCGTCTCCTCTCAATAAACAGACCTGATGCCTCACCTAAAAAAGACTGCACAGCTTTTGTACTGAAAGATGGCGTACTCACAAAATTTGAAAAGTACATAGGCACAGAAATATCCACATGTACCCCTTTCCTTTATATATCTCAGTCAATGTAAAATTGAGCGTACATGCACAAGCCTCCTGTAAATGACCAGAAAGGTCCAAATAACAACAGCCAATCCTGCTGCAAAACACATGAAAAAGAGAAACTTCACTGAGTGTGAGATTGAGGTGCTGATCACTGAAGTAGAGGTGAGAAGAAAACTTTTATTTGATGGTTTGAACTCTCTGATCAGCAACAACGCAAAACAACAGAGTGGCACAATGGCAGAAATAAAGAAAACATAAACTGGATGTCAAAAAGACGAGAAAAGAGTTTTTCTGACAGGTGTTTGTGAGGTGGAAGTCATAGACGTCGCTAGACATTTTTTTTCAAAAAATTGTCACAACACCGTGGCGTTTTTGGACGTGTAGGGCTCTGCGGTCAAGTTAGCAACAACTGGCAACATCTGCAACGTCCGGTTACACTTTCAAAATTAAACTGCTGTTCAATGTGAAACGGCACATTGTCAACGATATGAAACGTCGCAAAACACGAGTCAATGTTGAAAGCAAGTATTTAAAACATTGATGAGAGGAAAAAGAGGGTCTCTCCTTCTGGGCGAAAGAAGAGAATATAACTCAGTGAGAGTGACGTTTTGAGAACAGCAGTCAGGTAAACTTGTGTTCTCTCCTCTCAAAGCAGTGCAGCTGCAGTGAATCTCTCTAGTCTCTCTGTCCTGCTTACACAGCTAACTCAGTCTGTTTTGGTCTTGGTTGCTTGCCAGATTGTGACTGAACAATAGTAGAGTGAAATACAAATATTTATTACGTTTGATAAATGCAAACGGCAATGATGTTTATAAACTGCAGCATGAAAAAGATAACCACGTCGCACGTGAACATGGGTTTATACAAGCGTGCACAAAATTAAACCGGGCATTTGAGGAGAAGGGTGGTGCTACAGTCCGCAGCTGGACTTTATTGCATTCCAGCAGCAACATTAGTGCGACCAGTCCAGACAGCACATGGATATGATGGCACTCCTCATAGGCACATGAAGACAGTGATTATCTGTCTCTCAGTGAAGATTTAGTTACAACTCTGGACTAATGCAAAATGGAAAGCAGTGGATTCACATTGACTATTAAAATGTGGACTAGCAGTGCATACTGATCAATATGCACATCTCTCAGTAAACAATAAACATCACATATACAGTCAAGTCATTTTATAAAGAGTTTTTTTCCTTGAAATTTCTTAAAACATTAAAGGAAACCTGGGAGCCAGTTTGAATGGGGCTGAAGCAGCTGATAACATTAACATCATCATGCAAGAATTGATATTTATAATTTACAGGGGCTATACTGAAGTTTGTCAGTAGAGCAGATGCTGGATCATAAGCCAGTTGATCCAAATCCAGTACTAACATAGACCCAGTCCTGACGTCTATAAGCCAACGTGATATCATGGAATGGTGTATAAATAGCGCAGCACTTTTAAGGACATTCTGGCGTGCTATGTCAACACATTTTAAGGTTTTCGTGTGTCATTTCACGCTGTTCAAGCAACACAAAGGAGGTTAACCTGTCGACACACATATTTAATTAATGATGGTTAGGGTTAGCAATACAGTACATCAGAGGGGGGATGTCAATGCTAGCATCTTTAGCTAGCTAGCTACCTAGTTAGCAACGATGTAGCATGGTAACTTATATAACATAATGTAACGTAGTAGCTAATGTAGCTAACGTTGGCAACGATGTAAAATGCTAACTTACGTAACATAACGTAACGTAAATAAAAGCCTAAAGCTAATGTTGTGTAATTCTTGTTTCACTTGGGAACTGAACGCCGGTCTCTCGGGTCTGGGCACAACTTACTATTCCCCTAACCACCCCTCCACCACCTTAGTGCCGGACTTTCATGGCTATTTATATCCCACACATTCTGATTTTACCTGAGACAGTAAAATGCAAAAACTGCATTGGAATACCACGCTAAATTACTTAAGAAATCGCTTGGTATTTTTATCTTTTGGTGTTACCAGGCTGCTTTAGCAGGTCACACAGACCCAGCTGAAATACTGGCAGCCTCAGCCAGTACGAGTACAGCCAGAGATGTAGAGCCAGCATCAGTCTAATCAGACTTTTTGATGACTGAGTTAGTGCACAGAGGTCCAATCAAACCAGCACTGGATTTTTCTAGAAGTTTACATTCAGGCTTATTACAGAGAGAGGATTATAGTGAGATTACTGCAGTGACAGGTGAGACTGTGCAACAATGGTAAATTGTATACAAGGCTCACAAGTCAGGTAGGAGGGCCACAGAACAGATTTTTCCAACGCGTTCTCATCTCAGTGCGACATAACTGATGCTTTCAGACAGTGTGACAAAGTCAAATACCCCGGTGGAAACGTACACAAAAAGTACCTTGAAAAGTAGATCCAAGGACTAAGTGCTTAAGCAAACACACACACACACACACACACACACACACACACACACACACACACACACACACACACACACACACACACACACACACACACACACACACACAGACAACAAAATAGCTACCTCTGCTTCGTCTGATTGGCTGCCGTTGGTGATGTGATATTCTGATGTCACTGTATGT
>NC_060172.1:26339061-26350603 GCF_021292245.1 Micropterus dolomieu
CCAAACACAAGAAAAGCAATCTAGTGTATGCGGTCCAATGCAGTGAGGAATGCACAGACCTGTATATTGGGGAGACTAAACAACCACTACACAAACGCATGGCTCAACACAGAAGGGCCAACTCCTCAGGTCAAGACTCAGACGCAGTCTACTTACATCTGAAGGACAGAGGACACTCGTTTGAGGACCACCAGGTGCACATTTTAGACAGAGAATATGGATGGTTTGAAAGAGGTGTCAAGGAAGCATCTACACCAGGGTTGAGAAGCCGTCATTGAACAGGGGAGGGGGTCTACGCCACCACTTATCCACCACTTACAATGCTGTCCTTTCATCACTTCCCAGGAAACTCAACAAACGTAACCTATTGGCCTCAGGTGAAGATACCAACGATGGTCGTTCAGTCTTGGCCACAGGTAGTCTCAACGACTGTAACGACTGTCGTCACAGCAACAAGGAACACTAACGAACCAGCGGTATCGATGACCCGGGCCAACGACCCCACTGAGGTTAAATAGCTGAGTTTCCCTGCCAGTCAGTCAGAACTGAAGAAGTCCTTTGGATGAGGGACGAAACGTCTTCAGTTGCCCAGTTGCCCTTGATTTTAACCTTGGTTGGATGAGAAACCTCCTCCCTTCTGAAGTGCATTTTATTTGCACTTTAAAATCCAAAAAGAAACGTCTCCTCATTAGCTTAAAAGGACTAGTTTGCATCACTAATTAGCTTTACTAACCTCAGCTCCTCCAGTCACCTCCGTCCTTTCTTTTCCAAAACCACTTTTTCAGACTGAAAACTGAAAAATAATTTAATCAGTCTGTACAGGACAGAGCTGCAGGCTACGTCAATTTAGACTTAAGTTTGTACCTGATGTTCTCAACATTGGACAAGTAGGCAGTAATAAAATACAGCTTCCAGTTACTTTCTATAAATTGAGCTAATGTTAAGTTACATAGCAGCTATGTAGCTTGTGTAGAAGCTTTCCTGCTCAGCTGCGCAGTCTGAATGGGAGGGGAGATGTTAGCTAACTTAGCGCTGACCGGCTTCACTTTTCCAGCAGGTGTGAACAACAGACTTTTCTTGGTCTTGAGAAGCTAACACACTGTAACAGACACCGTACATTTACTGCCAGAATATTTTCCTCCGCTCGCGTTCACTGTCACTTTCTGCCGCTCGGACAATCAAACGCTCGCTACGCACCTCCCGATTCAGAGTTACGCTGCTCTTATAACCATCTGTCACGTATGTTCTGCATAGAACGAGGAGAGGAAGCGAGCCGAGCATTGAGTGCTGCCGTGCTCGCACAGTGTGCGAGTGAAAACATGTGTAGCGCGTAGTTTCATGATCGTGGGAAATTTTAGTAGTGGCGGTCGTGATTGCATATAGAGGAAACACTGGTAAGCTCCATAATGACACCTTAGTCTTTCAGTCCATCGACAATTTTTTGTCTTTTGACATCACTGTGCTGGACGACAATATCAGTGTCCACAGATTTAACAGAATGTGGTGCATTTCAGAAATACAACTCAGAACAACCTCATTATACTGACAGGAAAACCTGAACCAAAGTGTATTTTCTAGACTGCATACACACTGCAACGTTACCTCTTCATCTTCGTCTTCTACCAGCTCGGCATGAATGTCATCCACTGATTGTTCTATCTCACTGCTGTGATACAGATATCAGAGGGGTCAATCCAAGAAAAAAAACTAAATAATGAAAATACTGAAACTGAATGAACATATAGCATTTTAATATAAATGTCTTACACAGTGTCTTGGAGGACATCGGGGTGCAAATAAGCAGGACTGGAGACATCTGTAGAGAATAATAAGATGTTTGACAAAGAAATGAGAGGAACAAAAATTCTATCCCTCTTGCCCCCCCCTTTTTTTTCCCTCCTTTCTTTTTTCTTTCTTTAGGAAAGCCTCATAGCCCACCACATACAGAAAATGACTGCTCATGCAATTTCCCACTACCACCAGCAGATGGTGTCAAAAAGCCGTTAAGTGTTATCATGCAATCCCATTGCTGGCACTCCGTGAAAGATACAGCTACACCTACGGTAACTGCCACAACATGCAGAGGACAGAGGGAGCTGCGGGGAATCTTTGGAGAGTGGAACGATGGGAGCACAACAATGCAGCATAACACTTTGACCGTCAACTCACCAGGGAAGATAAACTGCTGTCTATGCTGAAAGTAGCAGGCAGCTTTTGTAAAAAAATAAAATAAAATAACAAAAGAGAGGGAAAGGCCGACAAGCATGGCAGGGAGAGAGACCTTTGGTTAGAGAAGCTTTGAAATAACATGATTTGTATACTGCACAGTTGTTCTTCAGTGTTAATGTCAGATGGAGAAAGAAGGGAAGAGAAGGCTGTTTGTGTGGTTGTAATATCAAGAGAACGTTAGCATGCACGTTTGAGTATACACAGTATTGTGTGTGTCAGAACTTTTTTTAAGCTACAGATCCTAGCTATCTATACTTGTGTATTGTGTTTCTGTATCCAGGCTTCTGTGAAGCTTACCTGGGAAGTTGAACCGGCTGTCCCGATGGCCTTTGGGCGAGGGGTTGGGCGGTGGAGTGGCGCTGGGGGGGTTGCTCTGCTGGAAGGGTGCTGGGGAGGAGGGCGTGGATGAGGTGGTGGAGGACGGATTGCTGCTCGAGTCCAACTGGTTCAGCACTGGAGGATGATCCTGGCGGGGCAGGAATGGATGCAAACAACACTAATCAGTCATATTATACGTAAAATAACTTCCACAGCTTCTACACTTAGTTTTACTTTTAAGTGTGATAATGCACCAGTCGATTTCAAGGGAAGTGTGCTGGTTTGTTTTATGGCAGAAGTAAGGATTGGTTAATGGCATAACATGGGCGGAGCATCACTAATCTTTACAATGTTTTGAAAGGGCAGACCGAAAAGCTCATGGCAAAATCTCTTGCGGAATTATTTGTATTTTCTGTCCAAAACAAAAACACATGTAGAATTGGATTAGGGAGAGGTCATTTTTCAGATGAACAAACCCTCTAGTGCCCGAGACAAAACTCCTCAGTGACACTCCAAACTATTGCTTCATTGATATGCATACATTACATCAAAATATCACAGGAGCTGTAATACAAAACTCCTAAGCCTTACCTTTTTTGTGATGGCCTTTGGTAGTGTGCCGAACTGTGGTGCTTCTGGCGGCCGGTCCACAGGGTTGTTTATATCAGACGGAACAGACTCAGTCCTCCGAATTTTGGCGACTAGAAGAGAAGTTGGAAATGTCACAGTGTATATATGCACTGCATATTGTGTCCACCAACTGCAGGCTGAAGATAAAACCAAGCTTACTCGGTAGAAAGGAGATTCTGCAGGATGGGGCTTCTTTTGTGCATTTGTTGTGGCACTTTAATCTGCGCAGAAAGTAGGCAGCATGTAAGAGACCTAGTAGATATCAGTATATTGATATATATTGATTAAGTTGCACTCAACTCACCGACAGTGTTTGCATTTCACCCCGAACATCATGTTCTTCTGGCACACCTGACATGTCTGGGACAGCCAGGACTTGGTTGAAAACCTACATAAACACAGAAAAATGCTGTTAAACCTACAGCATTTTAATTTTGACATAAGCTTAGGATAGAACATATAACACAAAGAAAGGTCTACCTGTGTGTGACGGACAGGCCTATGTCCCTCCTCACTGCTTGTGGGGAGCTGCGATGCACTGCTGCATTATCTAGCCAGGGAGAAAAACAGGTATCTAATGAAGTGACTCCAGTGGTTAATTACACTAAAAACTGAGCATTTGACTATTTAGATTTTGTCATTAGAGCATGGTCAAACCACATTTGGGATGCGATTCCCTCATATTGAAAATGACTGTAGAGATATTACAGGCCCAAATCGCATTCAAGCTCAAACACAAGCATGCATGCTTACAATGCATATGGAAAAAGATGAGGAATAATTTTTTATAACCAATTTCACAAACAAAATTTGCTTATTTAGTCCCGAAATCTTGATTATTATTAACATCATAATCTAAAACGGACTACTTTTTGACAGGTCCAACATTCACCAAATATCCACCAAAGTCAAAATGTATACACATGCATGACTTACTCTTAATGGTGCTGTGTTCTTCTAGGAGGGTGGGCGTGCCAGGGAGGGTGTAAGATGCAGTGGTGGCAGCCGGGGTGACTCCAGGGGTGCGCGCAGACATGACAGGGTAACGAGAAGGCGAGTCCTCACATCCATTCCCGTTGACTTGCATATTCTGGAGCAACTTACTCTTTTTAACACACCTGGACAGAGTGAGAGCAGACAAAAAGGCATCAGTAGGTCCAGTATATTGACACAAAATTGACTGGATACCACAGCAGATCCACAGCACCGCCTGAACACCATACTGTCTGGGGAAAGTTATATAAGGGCTAGAGAAAAGCATGTTGGGAGTACCTAAATAGCATTGGCACAAGACACCAAGGGTGACATCCTTAACACCTAGACTGAAGTCACAAGGACTGAAGAACCAAGCAGTGCCAATTCTGTGGTTTATACACTCACACGCTCATACAGCACGTGAGTAATCACAGTTGGAAAACCAATCCATTTGTCTAATTTTATCTTTGAGTTCTGTTTAATCAGCTATCACACCTGAAACCTGTTTTCAGAGTGCCGTTGTAATATACCGTACAGTATGTATAAAGCCAGGATAAACTACCAGTGATTGTCTGGGTGTGCGTTAGATTCATTGGATCTATGTCAGCTGTATTTACTTTTTTGTTTCAGTAAAGCTTTCTATAAACAGACAAAGATATTATACCAAACATATGGCTTGTTTGTCTATGTGTATCCAATCACAATGGAGAGGGAGAGAAAAAAATATGGGAGCGAGAGAGAGAGAGAGCGATTGTGTGTGTGTGTCTCACCACATCTGAGCATTAGTCCTAGGAAATACTTCCTGTTTTGACATGAGTCCTAATCTCTGGGAATCTGTGTGGGGCTTAGCTCCATGCATCCAGTCAGAGCAAAGGAGCAACAGGCAGGATGTGTGTGTGTGTGTGTGCGTGTGTGTGTGTGTGCGTGTGTGTGGGGGGGGTGTGCGTGCGTGTGTGTGCGTGCGCGCACGAGAGAGAGCGTGAGAGAGTGAGTGAATAAGTGAGAGAATGTGAGTGTGTCTACCAAAAGAGACACTGGACAAATGCTTTCAAGAAAAACTGCACCAACAACTGTTCTCATCAGTAGGTGATAAGAAACATGAGGCTGCAACTGTAACAAAATTACTGCAATACTACTAAAGAAATCTGCACATTTGAGAAGCTGTAACTAGATCATGTTTGCCAGTTTGATAAATGACATACACCTGTTAATCCTTTATCAAAATTGTTTCCTTTTGTGTGGATCAATTAATCACTTCAACAATTTTTAAAATGAACAGCAGGGTGTCTGGCTAGCCCTTACATTAACATACTGTATGTCAATGAGAATGAATCGTACTCTCATGGATTAGTCCATCTATTAGTAACATAAGTAACATTGAAGACTCCAAACAAAAAATGGCTTGAAAAAGTAAATGCAGTTTTACAAATTGTTTAGCTCTTAACAGAGCATTTGTGTTAGCATTAACAGGTCCTTAGATGAAAGTTGGAGTTATCATACCAGTCAGTAGTAAAAGAACAAAAGGAATCAATGCGTAGACGGCCAATTAGGCCTCAAAATCCGGCTGTAACAATGCCTGCATAATACTATCAAAGAACTGCTGAGACAGGCAAAGATTCAAATTCAACTAACTAAAAGATACTACTCTCGTCTCACAGCACTTTCCTCCACACTCCCAAATGCACATAAACCTGTGCTAACAATGCCAAAAGTGGGAATCTGATACATTTATAATGTGATCTTAGGATTCCCATTTAGGTTGTATCTGACCTACTTATGAAAAGCTCTTGTCAGGGTGAAATATATAACTGTATGTCAGTCCCAACAGCTTTCTGAGCACCTACTTGTTGGTAGGTGGTTCCTCGATGCGGTTGCCCAGCTGGGACTCGTGGCTTTTGCTGCGTGTCAGGGTGATGTTGGGAAGTAGATGCAGCACTTTGCGTGACGGAGGCGGAGGGGTGCAAGGGGGCTTCAGGCGGTGACGCCTCTTCGAGGGCGGAGTTATGGGTGGGGTGGAAGTGTGTCCGTGGAGCCTAGCTGCGTGAGCTAAGGACATCGGGAATGGATCCGTAAGAGGGCTTTCACAGTGGACATATGATGCTAGCGCCTCAGGTGTGGGTACCGCTGACACCGAGCCCGAGCGGGGATGAGGGAAGGTAGCGCAGGGGGTGGATGGGGTGGAATGAATGGTGGATGGGCGGGCAAGAGGTGAGGGACTGTGAGGCCGGAGTGGCGTCCCCAGGCTAGGTAGCTGGTCTGCAGTTAGTAGTGAGCCACTGTCCCTCCTTGTGGGCTCAGACAACCAGGGACTGCAGTCTTCCCTCAGTTCACCTCCTGGGCACCAGAGAACACAGAAAAAACCCTCACCACCATTAGAAGTCCAAAGGAGAATACAAAGTGATGCATCTGACAATGGAGGCTCCAATGGAGTAAACACATACCTGATTCAGTGGCACTCTTCAGACAGGAGAGGGCAGCACCGAGCCTGGCACAATCCTCTGAACTGAACCCAAGTCTTCGTAGTGTATCCCTCACCTGAGCACCTGTCATCTGCAGTAAGGCATCCAGGGACAACTTTGTTTCCACTGTCTGCAGAGGAGCAGTACCATGAAAAAGAGAGGAGCCCTCAATAACTATACAAGACTGAGCAAGAACACAAGCAATACACATGCTCTATCAGTGGGGCACTCTACAACAAGGAAAACAACCAGCAGATTTACCGCTATGGGCTTATCAGTTGTAGTGTATAATTAATAATCTGGCTAGGATTTGCTAAATGTTCAGAAACAAGATATATATTAGCTTTTACCTGTATCTAGTGTGGTCATAATAAAACTGATGACATTTGTGTCACAGGAGAAAGCAAAGAGAATCTGCTTGAAGTTGTGCATATAACATTGATAAACGACTTCTATTGTACGCCATCTAACATTGCAGCGGTCTCAACACCATGGCCTGAAAAAAGGTCAGCATGATAGGGTACTAAATAGGTCATACAGCATCAGACTTGCACTTTTCCTGGAAATCAGTGTAATCCCGTTGTTTGAGGCATTTCACACATCACTTCTTCCACTTATCTGGGAAATAAGGGCCGACAATACAGTACTACAGACATGGCTGTATGCCTGTATCAGCAGGTTGTAGTAAAAACTTGCTAGACTTGATCTAAACTTCTGCGAAGTCTAAGTCAATGCAGAGACTATAATCTTGCTTGAACTACGACTCAGTGTGTATTTATTTCTTTTTTATTCTACTGTTGGAAAGTCAGCAACGTTCATTCAGATTCACTCAGGATTTCCTATCTAACTCACCTATATTATTAGATAGAGTGATCACTGTACAGACATGAAGGAAACTTTGACAGCAGCGAACAGGAAGAAAACAGACACGTAATATGCAGAGTGGATGCACACAGCACAGCATTGTGCAAGCAGAGAATTCCATTAGTAAGGCAAAATTAGAGTGGGAGGCAGCCTCGGTAGCGCTGGTTCAGACAAGACACATGCAAGGCTGCAAAGACCGAATGTACTGCAACCTGGTGCGTGTGCGTAAATATCTAAATAAAAAAAAACAAAAAAAAACAAACAAAATGACAAAAACTGAAAAGATCCAGGAATAAGTTATGATTGACAAAAACCAACTACTTGTAACTAACAACTTTGTAAATCAAATCACACAGTGAAGAGACAGCCAAATGCAACGAGCGAGCAAATGAGCTGGATGAGGTCTCTAACAGTAAACAGAGAGTAAAAATCCACTAATATCAACAGTGAGATGAGATAATTGAAACAAGCTTTGGCCCTGTTTAGCAACAAATTCATGGTGGAAAATTACACTTATAACAACTTCAAAAACACAGAACAGTGTGATTGTGCCTGTGATTCTCTGTGCAGCAAGTTAACCATCTGTACTTATAAACTGTAGTTAATTTGCAGTAGCAGACTTAGAGTTTCTCCGTTTCCTTTCATTTCCATCGATTATACAGTATTCACCACTATCGGAATAGTTTAATAGAAAAGAGTAGGACATGGGGGTTAATGCCAATCTTCTCATACAGAGCTCCACGTCCGAGGTATGGAGGTAAATAGGTTTATTTAAATTTCAGTTACTGAGACAGTAATGAATCACAGAAGGAAATAGGAGATAGAGTTTAGGATGTTTTTTGACATGGGAAGTACGCAATTGCTTATCAGCCAGATTAAACCCTTGCTCTGAGAGGGCAAACACTGATCAGAAAACTAGGGCAACCTCCCACACTCATGTGTACACTGTAAGCAAAAAGGAAGCAAACACACACATACAGACACACAAACACATAAGGGTGAGTGATGTGATATTCAAAAGTGGCTGTGGGCCCTCCGCTGCCCTCCCACCTCCTCACTTATAATAATGTTACAATTTTAGCACCACGAACAGCATAGATTGCATACATGATTGCTGTACTGCAGCCTCCTTGACACAGTGTTATTGGTTGGAATTGCTATGTATGTGTACACAGCAATTAACATGACATGGTTATTGAGTCTGGACATTAAGTCAAGTGGGTTTTAATTTATATGGGGGCCCCTTACTGTTTTAGCGTTCTCAGAATACAATACTTATGTGCACATAGTGTAGTTACGCATAGAAATGAAAATGAATGCACCTCTAAAATGTTATAATACGAACAGAGAAATCTACTCAGATAAATTGGTTTACTAAAACCCTATTTTTGGTAACGTTTTACAATACAGGGAGGTTTCTAGTCTCACTTTGGCCTGGCTCAAAATGCTTTGGCAAGCTTTTTCTTGTGGCGAGCCCTGGGTTAATCAAGATAAGGCTTCTTAGCAGAGCCACAGACAAAATTAATTAGTGTACAGAAAGACACACATGATCATTTAAGAAGCTTGCCAACATGGTATCCACATGCTCTTATAACATTATGCAATACCTCACTGTCAGTTGTAGCATGGGAGCAGAGAGGCTGGATTCCTGGCTAGACAAAAATAATAAAATACATACTACATGCAATCATTGCAATGTTTATGGATTATCCATTACATAGTCAAGCCTTCATAGTAAGGAGATGCACTGTAGAAATCTCAATCTAAATGGGTCATCATTATGCCATGACGGATCTACATGTTTTTAGGAAATCCCCGTTGTATCCAACACACACAAAGACAATACTGAATTCTTTGAAGGGAAGGCCTTGACGTTTAAACTGAAAAGCAAACAGAGCACTGAGCATGAGAGATATGACTAAACCGTAAACAGAAGACAAATAATCAGATATGGAACAACGTCATAAAACAAAACAAAAAGTATGCACAAGCTTGGGAGATATTAAAGAACAACAAGTGCAGAGGCATTTGAAATGAGCAGGTTAAAGTTGGGGGTCACAAAGCAAAGACAAACAGACAAGAACAGTAAAAACATACAGTAGTTGAGAAGGATTAAAACAGTTTACAGCAGCACAGGAAGGGGAGCCAGTGGAAGGAGAGGAAATGACAACAAAATATGCACTATACTTGTGAAATACGGAAATGACTGCAATTGGGGTATTTTTGTCAGGTGTGCACAAGCAGCTAGTCGTTGGAGCTGGGTGCTAGAGTGAGGAGAAGTGGTGATCCTGAGGGCATAGTCACTAAACAGCACTTTAACTTAACCAAAAGAAAAGATGGCTTATACTAAACTAAGCAATACATGTGTATCCAACCACAATAAAACACACCTTATTTATTGTCAATGCACATGCAAATTCCAACAGATATTCCATGTTACTATAGCCTAAATAAATCCACAATGGACCTTCTGAGATAGTATCAAACATTTGCCATGGAGAAATTCCACACACACACACACACACTCTAGGATGAGAGGAAGATTTTTAGGCAACCTATATACTCCTGTAGGTGTGACAAAATAAAGTGCAGTCACTTTCCCACAAGTTTTAAGTTCAGTTTTGTTGCCACTGTTTGCAGCTTCAATATCACGAGAAACGGCAGAGCAAAGAGAGTTTGATAGTATTCGTCATGTGCATGCGAAAAGGGGACTGAGTACACAAACTGACACAAACAGTCACCCAGGCCAGAGAGAAGGGGGAGACAAAGAGAGACAGAGACTGATATTCAAACAACACAACACGACCTACCTCTATGAGCTCCGGTCGCAGGTTGATGGTGCGTAGCCAGTCTCCCAAGTGTGGGTAGCTGTCCAGGGCCTCGGGCCTCTCTGTCTCTGGCACTTTCTGCTTGCACTGCAGCTGTTTACAGATGTATTTCATCAGCTTCACCTGCAGGGAGCAATAGAGAACACAGTGCAGATGGGAGGGGCAGGTTAGAGGGGAGACTCACAGCGTGCTAGGAGCTATAGCTAAGGAGCAGGCCTTCACTGAGGAGGATATCTTTCACACCTCAGTGCAAGGTTCTTTTGAATGCCCTATGTGAGATGACACAGAAATGATGCAGTACATGTGTTTTATTGTTACTGCAATACCACACAATTCTTGTGAGCAATAACACACTTACTACTGACCACTTTTACAAAAGTGATCTTTAGATCCAGACATAAACTTCTATATAGTTTCCACCAACAGATGCCTCTTTAATACAATAAAGGTTAACCTGATGCATGAATTACTCCATGCTCGCACCGTTTTTCCATTCGTACCTGCAGTAACGATTCCAGTGTTTGTTTCACCCAATTTCCCAGTGGCCCCGGTGCACAAGTCAGTTAATTAGATATAAACAGCTATTATCATACAACAATGAGCTGGTCATCTAATGAGAGCATCTGCCATGCTGGCACAGCAAACAAGTATATTTGGAACAAGGAAGCAGCTTAGTGACATAATGACGGAAGAAAGTGCCACATGACCAGTCAAATTTCCAGTTAGGTTCAGAGGTACTGTGCACTTTTTTAAAAAATCAGCAGCTATTAGAAAACACGGTACAGAATTGTACCTTTTGTCAGAATCTACCATATCTGTATCTATGTCATAACAATTACATAAGAAATATGACACAATTCCTGTGTGAGCCAATAAAAAAATAAATACAAACAATAAAAAGGCCCAGCTTGTGGTTGGGAACAAAGCTACTTGTTATCAACACCTTCCTTCCTCTCATGTCTCTTCACGAGAGCATCCATAATGTCTCCACATTCTGGTGCTGCTGCTGATGAAGCAGGGGTGTGAATGGAGAAGAGAATAGAGAAGAAGAATAAAAGCTTGCCTGCTGAGCCAGTCCTTTCAACATCACTTAATGACACACATCTCCGCTGTCTTCCTCTTGATGCTTGTATCTGCTAATCAGCACATTAATGACTAAGGCCCTGGTGAAAGGCTTTGCTGTAGTGTCTCATGACGCTGGGTGCATCAGTTAACATTACCAGAACATCCCTAAACCCT
>NC_060172.1:26350703-26373868 GCF_021292245.1 Micropterus dolomieu
CACACACACACACACTCTAGGATGAGAGGAAGATTTTTAGGCAACCTATATACTCCTGTAGGTGTGACAAAATAAAGTGCAGTCACTTTCCCACAAGTTTTAAGTTCAGTTTTGTTGCCACTGTTTGCAGCTTCAATATCACGAGAAACGGCAGAGCAAAGAGAGTTTGATAGTATTCGTCATGTGCATGCGAAAAGGGGACTGAGTACACAAACTGACACAAACAGTCACCCAGGCCAGAGAGAAGGGGGAGACAAAGAGAGACAGAGACTGATATTCAAACAACACAACACGACCTACCTCTATGAGCTCCGGTCGCAGGTTGATGGTGCGTAGCCAGTCTCCCAAGTGTGGGTAGCTGTCCAGGGCCTCGGGCCTCTCTGTCTCTGGCACTTTCTGCTTGCACTGCAGCTGTTTACAGATGTATTTCATCAGCTTCACCTGCAGGGAGCAATAGAGAACACAGTGCAGATGGGAGGGGCAGGTTAGAGGGGAGACTCACAGCGTGCTAGGAGCTATAGCTAAGGAGCAGGCCTTCACTGAGGAGGATATCTTTCACACCTCAGTGCAAGGTTCTTTTGAATGCCCTATGTGAGATGACACAGAAATGATGCAGTACATGTGTTTTATTGTTACTGCAATACCACACAATTCTTGTGAGCAATAACACACTTACTACTGACCACTTTTACAAAAGTGATCTTTAGATCCAGACATAAACTTCTATATAGTTTCCATCAACAGATGCCTCTTTAATACAATAAAGGTTAACCTGATGCATGAATTACTCCATGCTCGCACCGTTTTTCCATTCGTACCTGCAGTAACGATTCCAGTGTTTGTTTCACCCAATTTCCCAGTGGCCCCGGTGCACAAGTCAGTTAATTAGATATAAACAGCTATTATCATTTTAATATAATTTCCAGTTAGGTTCAGAGGTACTGTGCACTTTTTTAAAAAATCAGCAGCTATTAGAAAACACGGTACAGAATTGTACCTTTTGTCAGAATCTACCATATCTGTATCTATGTCATAACAATTACATAAGAAATATGACACAATTCCTGTGTGAGCCAATAAAAAAATAAATACAAACAATAAAAAGGCCCAGCTTGTGGTTGGGAACAAAGCTACTTGTTATCAACACCTTCCTTCCTCTCATGTCTCTTCACGAGAGCATCCATAATGTCTCCACATTCTGGTGCTGCTGCTGATGAAGCAGGGGTGTGAATGGAGAAGAGAATAGAGAAGAAGAATAAAAGCTTGCCTGCTGAGCCAGTCCTTTCAACATCACTTAATGACACACATCTCCGCTGTCTTCCTCTTGATGCTTGTATCTGCTAATCAGCACATTAATGACTAAGGCCCTGGTGAAAGGCTTTGCTGTAGTGTCTCATGACGCTGGGTGCATCAGTTAACATTACCAGAACATCCCTAAACCCTTCTATGCTCAAAAGCCAGACCGGTCAATATTTCAAAAACACTCAAATATTCCACGACATATAAAGCTGTGAGACTTTACATCAACACTTTCCAAGCAAATGTCAAGTGCAGTGGTCCTGTGAGTAAGTACTACAATGAACACTATGGTATTGGTTTGCAGTGGCCCACATTGTGCAGCTGAGCGTGGCCGTGTAGTGTGTCTCCTTATCTCGCAGTCTATCTGTAAGAGTCCATTACAGCAGGCAGCACCTTCGGACGAGCTGTGCAACACCAGCTAGCTCTCGACCCACTACGCTCCTCTTGAGTGCCTGAGCGAGTGTCTTTCTCTGCTCATTCAACTTTCTCCCCGACACATCCACTCACCAACCAGACAGAAACTCATACAGCCGCGCTTACTCTCAGAATGTGTGGCCTTGGGATGTAAAAAGGCTGCTTCGTGGCAGCTGACAAAAGCATCTCAGCCAGAGGAATGAAAGAGGAGCGAGAAAGAGGATGGTACGGAGGGAAAATGCTCTCTGTGTCGACTCTGACTGCAGCTTTTCAACTCTGCAATTACTCATCTATTCAGTTGCACTGAGAGCATTATAAAATAATAAAACAGCGCGCATTATTGAACGCAAACTAATAAAATGGGACGTTTTCAAAACTTACAAACAAGGACCATGTCATAAAAGCTGATTGGTCTGGAACAAAATAAATAAACAAAATAAATCCATAACATAAGTGCAAACCGTCAGGCCTTACATATCAATGCCTGCATAATCTTGTCTCTAAAAGCTTCAAAAAACACTGGCTTATGAACAGTATTAAGTGGTGTAATGTGGTGCCCTGTTGTTTCCAAAAAGAGTTGGAACCTACTTTTAGTTGCATTTGACCTTAGAGCCAAGCCCGTGAGAGCAGCTCCTTCTATGGGTGGAAGAGACGGGTAGGCAGCCTGTTCTCCCTCTCTGACATTTATACACAATTGGGCTAGAAACACATGCATCCATGAGCACACATACATACATACATACAGGTTGGACAAGCATATATACCAAGTAGATGGGAGACTAAACAATGTGAAGCTGTGCTAAATGTCATATCCACTCCATTACAAACCAAAATTCAGAATTGCAGAACCTCACAGATTATTCACTGTGCTCTCACCAAGTGTCTGAATTTAGTGTTTCTGGAGATCCGGACTAGCATGGCCAGCGGTAAGGGGCCTTTTGCTTGATGTGGCTAATGAGCTAGCCGCCTTCTTTACCTCCCTATACACCAGTGAAGTGCTGTGACGTCAGGTTACCTAGCAACCCCTCTTCTGAATCGTCAGCAACATTTCAGTGGGATTTTCCCACACATGTGAAGCATGGAACTCATGCACACAATACATCTCAGCATACGAATGTCATCATGCATCTCCACAGGACAATACCTGTGGTACACAAAACATGACCAGCATTTTCATCTCCACTCACAAGCAGAACATTCACTTCATCCATTATCGTCCTAAATAAATAAGGTGGATAGGGTTACACAAGCACACAAGTCCCCCATATCAGCAATGTGTGTATTTGTTTTGGGAGGACAGTCAGGCACATCAACAAACAGAGATAACAACAAGCCCCTCGCATATTATTTTTGGTGCAGTGGAGAAAGCAGCATTTGACGTGTGGCCTGGAGGTGGGAGGAGAAATCGCGTCAGAGCCCACCTGTCAGCAGAGCTAAGCAACACCATGGCAACGGCCTAATGCTGTGAGGAGATGAGTGACAGCCAGTGTGTCAGCCGCCGGAGAGAGGGGAGAAGAGTCCCAGCGCCGGCCTGCCTGACACAGCAGACCCCACTGCTCCCAATTGTTTTCTCAAGGCTCTTGCTGACACAGCCACTTTGGTGCATGTGCCAAGGATAGCATGGCCAATCTGAGAACTGAGCAACAATGATATATATCAGAAAATGATATTTGCACAGGAAGGTCAGTTCATTTCTCTCGGACTAAAAATGCACACATTTCTTGTTGTCAGAACAGGCTCAGTGAATAAAAACTTTCAAAGAAAAGCATTTCTACGCCTTGTGTCATATTAGCTATTGAATGTTAAAAGTCCCAGATGAATAGAGTAATTCTTAGACATCTTTGACAGACATTTGCTGTACAATATAATCTATGAGACAAATGCAAATGTGTACCACATCTGCACACAAGATTATCGCAACACAGGGACGCAAGAGGGATCCTTCTTTACATGTGGCAGCTCCAGTCAGTGTCACAGTGAACATGGTGTGTGACAGTAGCAACAGTAGCAGTGGAGCAGAAAGATAATGCAAATTTAAGGCTAATTTTAACATGGCTTTCAAAGACACATTTATGCAGGGTCATGCAAGCGAGCCATGGTGAGTAGACTCATGTTATATGGCGAATGCACAGTTTTATCTACATGTGAAAAATTATGAAAATGTCAAAAGACAAAAACACAATGGAGCCAAGCTGACCTAGTTATGCAGAGGCCAGGTCAGATGGACTTCTGTGGGGGCTGAACCTACATGGTTGACAATCCCAGACAATAGCCTGCTGCCCATTCTCCATTATTGTTACCACCACTGCAAGTTGACCCGTATACTGGGCTCAGAGGGTGAGGAGGTGATAACGCTCTATAGTAAGGCTGTGCAAGGTTAGTCTATGTCCCAGCCTGCCCCTTGGACTAATTTAGGCTTACATATACAAAAGTACCAATTTATAATGGATGATATGAATGAGTGACTATAGTGGTCAATAAAAAAAGTTTTATGAAAACTGGAAATGATCAAATAAATTAAAAAATGATGGATATACTTACAATAATTCAGGTACATTGCTAATATACTGTATATAGCCAGAACATACAGCAATTTTAACCATTTACAACAAGGCACACCATGCTAACTTCCTTATGATTAGCAGCTGGGGCAAAGCAAATCCCAGAGCAGACCTCAAAATTACAGGATGTAATGCAACTCACCCTGAGTCAGTTTAAGAATAGATTAAGGTCTGCCTACACTGTTCAACTATCTCAATTTCCACATCGTGCAGTTCATTCTTATTGGCTACACCACCCATACTGCAGGAAAAAAAAGGAAACAGAGACAGGGTCGTCGTTGCTCACTAGAGTTGTGTTTCCTGTGTGCCCTCATGTGAGCAACATTCTCCATTGTCTTCTCTTAGGCCCCGACAGACACACACATGCACGCAGCGGTTGTCATGTCATAAGAAGCAGCCAGCCGATTGGCTTTGATTCTCCCCTCCCCTTTCCTCCCTGCTCTCCCTTCTTGCAGAGGCTCTGTGCGCGTCATTTGATTTTCTTATTTAACAACCAACCCTGAAAATGCGTAGGAAGAAAGATGTCTAAATATAGATGCAGCCACAACAGCTCGCACCACGAGCACACAGCAAACTCTCCCCAGCACCAAACACAGAGACAAAACAGAGTGACGCTTGCTGTTTGCTGATCATTTCTGAGAGCAGTGATTAAAAAGATAAGACAGTGAGTTGCATTTATGTAAAGATTTACAGCAATGAATAAATATCTGGCAACATCTGACACTTGATTAAGGTTGTGTAAACAGCAAAACAGTGTCTGGATCAAACAAGCGGCTAAGGCAGTGCAAGTGGGTGTGATAAAGCAAAAGGCAGGAATACATAAAGAACTACAGTAAAGGTAACAATGGAGGCAGCATGAGAGGCCGAGACCAGGCTGAGTGGGATTAACATGTGAAAAGTGAAGTACTAGTTAGCACTCCATTTGAGAGGCCAGTATCATTATCCTCTCACTGGCAAGGCAGAAAAAACACACAGTTCAAGTGGAATAATAAAGCTCTCTCAATGAGAGTATAAAGTGAGTTCAAGCCTCTCTTGATGGCACTCCAGTGCAATAAGGGAGCGATACCCATTTGCACCACGAGTGTGACAACTTCTTTGACCTGACACAGTTCCCTCAAATTCATCACATCAATTAAAGTGGCTTAAAGCTTCAGTAGTAATGGCATCTATCATCTACATCTGCAACAGAATGGTTTACATGAGACCAGATCTTGTACTCCTCTCAGGTCAATGGGTCAAGGTTCAGACACAACAGAGATGAGTTTTAGGGGTGTGTTGTGCATGTCTAAAAAACATTTTGGTTGAAATTTGGATATATTTTATCTATAGAAACTAAATCTATGTCCCAATCTGCTGATTTTAAATTTTTGAAGCATGTGGCAAGTGAAATCTAAACGAGGTATAAAGCAAGAAGTGAAAGTCACACTTATGACAAGATGTACTTTCAAAATGGTGCGCCAGCTAAGGCAGGAAGTAAGACTGCTGATCAAGACAGCACCCTATGCCCTTCCAGTTCCTCTTGAAAAATTGTTGAAAGACAAGGCTTCTTAGCAATGATTTGATCAGATGTCACCAGCTAATCTAAAATCCTCCTTTTATCAGTTCAAACATCTTTCTTTTCTCTTGTCCCCTCAAAGGGTCCTGAAAGGTCAAGGGCAGCTAAACAGCAGCAGACTTGAACACATTTATAAAAAGGGAGGGAAAATGTACGCGTCAATAGACAGTAACAGAGGTAACAGTAACTAAACAGTAAGTTGAATACATTTCAGCTGTCATTTTCACGACATTTATATCCACTTTTGCTGTGCATAAATAGCTGCAACTTCATCCCCTGTTTAAATAATAGAAAATTAGTTTCCAAGAATCTACTATACTTAATCATTAAGTTCTTCCGAATCGATGAAAATCAAGAGGAACCACTCATACATTCGCCCACCCTGCATCTGTGGCATAGAAGATGAACATAAGGAAATGAGAAAGAATAAGTAAAACAGTAAGTTACGGTGAAACATTGGTTCAAAGTCAAAATGGATCAGATAAATTTAAATGGAACAAAAACATGTTTTACCAAACACCTGCATCTACAACAAAGAGAAGATTTTGACTTCAACAGCTCTGCTGATACACAATAAGACCAACAGCAAGTGATGAGTTCAAGGGAAGTTTAAAAAAATATAATAATCAGCAGGGCTGTGACCTAAGCCATTGCTAGGCTACTTGTATATTTATATTTACTTTAGAATTGGAACAGTCCATACAGCTTTACGTACGAGTTACATGTATGCTCTGTAATGTAAGGTAAGGCCAGGCTGAATAGCTACACTTTGAACTTACTATAATCAGTGAAAGTAAGATCAATTAAAATTTAAATAAATATACCATTGTACAAATACAAATTGCTGTGTTGGAAACCAAAAAGTATCTACCTTACCTGTTTCCAATGCAGCAAAAAAAATGTTCCCAGTTGCTCTGATCCACAAGGTACAATAGGGAAGGATACTGAACCTTGCTAAACTTGCTATACTTGAGGTAACCAGATCCACTATTTGCATTTCTAACATTCAGGGATCCTCCCTAATAACGGCCTCTAACCACAGGAAAGAGACCTCAGAGCAGTTTTAATAGCCTTCAAGAAACATGTGAGAGCCGACACGGCCTGCCCATTGTCATGTAGAACAATGCTAGGGGCCAAAATGCATCTGCAAGACAGCGTACCTCAGGAAGTACTGAGCCAGATCACATCCTGTTCCACACAGTGACGAGGTCCGCATGACAACAGATGAAGAAGAGGTGAAGCATGTAGGAGTAGGACAGGACGTGGTCTTGACTTCACATTTCTTTGTATTCAAGCAGTCATGGCTGGCATTTGTTAACCACAGTTTTGCATGAGAAAACAAAGATGTAAGATGCTATGTTCAACAAATGGGTTTCATTTGCACTCACTATAGAAAAGCAGTAGGGACAACTACAAATATGCAAACTGATCTGGTCTGGTTTCTATTCCAGTTAATACTTTTCTTAATTTAATACCAGGCTTCTTTACTTGAGCTTGTGAACATTTGTTCCCACACTTGCCAAACTGCACATGGTGCCTGCCAGCCAGCTAAGAAGCTACCTGATTATTTCTTTTAACATTAATATGATGAAAATGGATAAAACACTGCACCTAAGAACACAGCACAGCGTTGTCATCTATCCCTTGCTCCAATGTATTTTTTTTTTCTTCTGCTTTTGAGCAGGTGATACTGTGTTGCTACCTGGTCTGCTGAGGCAAACCATCTGACAGTAACAAGATAACAAATACATCGCAACTCAACTAAATGGGCTACTTTCTTCACCAGTCATGATTCTTGACCATTTTGAAGATTAGTTCAGCCGGGTTACTGCATCTATGCGTGGCTGAAACTAAATGCTCAGAGCTTTCTGGAACATTAGTTTATAGGGGCATCAGCACAATTGTTCATGCGGTGTTCAGTTATACAGAAATAAAAGAGACATGGATAATTGATAGCCTCCAGCCAATCAGGAGTGAATATTCCTTTTATCCAAGGTATAACGCTTAAATAAACCATGAGCCAGAAAACCCATTTATCATATCTGTAGAATATTACGTCTTGAGCCTATAGATGCATTAATCTACTTTCTACAAGTTGTACCATTCCATTGTTTTTCTCCATGTTTCATCAAAATGTACTGTATCAGCCTTCAATACCCCACACCAACGTCTCTTCCCATCACCCTCCTCAGCAGAAGCAGGGGCTGTTGTCCTCTAATGGCATTGTTACTAACAACATGAAGCTGGACTTTCCATGACATGATTCCTTTAGTCATCTTGCAGCTGAGAATATTGCAAAAACAAGACTAATAAATAAGCACTGCTTTAAATAAAAGGTAGTTTCATATGGGGTGGTTACTTGAAAACAGGATTTTGGATTTAAGCATTTAAAAAAAAAATAAAGCAAGGTGATGGCTGAAATGCTAGAAAGAGAAAATATTGAATGCATCCTTCGCTGATGCCTGCATGCTACCAGGCATGAGTCCTCTATCACACTGCCTGCTATGGCAAGACATGCTGAGGCCCTACAAAACCGTGGCTCGCGAAGCAATGTCAAGTCATCCCAACACGACTGAACTGAATCTGCATCCAGATGCAGGAAAGCAGCGCGCACAATCAACCCTGCGTGCTCACGGTTGGGAGACAGATAAACACGCGGAATGGGTTGCACATTTCGTTTTGCATTTGACTTGCGTGCCTACTGTACAGCCACGAAATCCTGTGCAGAGAACAGAACACGGTAACATAAATAATCACAGTATCAGATTATTGAATATGAGCCATTGGGCCAGGCTAAAATCAGCTGCACAGCACGGTGCTGTGAACTATCCGAGGGGCTCCTGACAAATATTTCCACCTAGAGAAAGAGGTCACACGGGCATCACGGATATCTCGAGCATTTATGGATCTTCTAAGCACACAATGAAACCCCCCCGTACGAGGCAAACCTTTCAGATGATTTTTCAGTCATCTCCACCTCAGTGCATCGACCCAGTAGTATACTGTAAGCGACAAAATGTGCTCACTCAGTATAGGGCGCCTCGGTTGCAGCCAATGCTCAGCCTACATGAGGCGGACATAGCGTTAGGGCTTCATGACTCCGCAATTTGACTATAGACTGCTTTCTATCGCAGGACGGGCTTTGACATATCTGAAAAGCTCATTACCTCTAAAGTGCGTATTTCTTGCTGCGTGAGGTCGTTGGACGCGGCGCATTTGGTCCGTAGCCCCTGTAAACTGGAGATGGAGATTTCAATCATATTCTGGATGAGTTCGCATTGATGTAGTGCGGCCATCGCTGCGCCACCGCCACTAACGTTATCCCTCTTCGGCTGCTCATCACTCTCGACCATCTTCCCACCTTTAGCAGACACACTATCCATTCCTCAGCATTGGGCACGGCTGGAAGGGCTGGAGTCAAACTGTTAAGCTCAAAACATATGCAGCAGTCCAGCGACGCAGCAACCTATTGTGGAAGTTAGCTGACAGCAAATGTCCCCAGCTTCTAATCTGGAAAAGTCAGGATGCAAAGAATTATTTATATATATATATTTTTATCAAAACAAGACGCTCGACGGAAACCGAGCTTGAGAAGCGATCCAAAGTCCAGCTCGGCTTGTATTTTCAGTCCGTACAGGCTACCAACGAGAGGCTACTCTCTTCCACCGACAGCTCTGGCAGAGGCTTTCGCCGTCTGTCAGCTGTTGGGAACATCGTGGGGCGCGGTGCAATCTGGGAAATGAAGTCGCCCCGTTTACCAAAAATAAATAAATAACTGCCTTCCACTCTACATCCCTTCATCCTCCCCCACCGTCTCGTTCGTGTGCTCGCGCACACAAATGAAAAGAAAAAAATATATATATAGTAGGCCTACCAGGTATAAAAAAGGATAACGTTTTTGCTTTTAAAATGAAAACTCATTTAAGTGAAATGTTAAAGTACATAGTATATAGAAATGTTATAGTATATAGTATATATATAATATATATATAATAGTATATGGGAAACCGGGTATTGTTGGCTTCAGCTACTATAACTCGCTGAATTTTTTAACTAGAGTTCTCAAACTTTAATACAAAGTTTTGTTCACTACAAATGGCACCAATTCAATCCTCTAAAAGTCCATCACAGACCTCATACATTTACGTCAACATGGTGTGCTTTAGTTACAACCATAGACTTTATATAAAAGGTAACAACCTACCCTACTACCGGGGTTGTTACGGGAGCCCTAAGCGGCCATCGATTCATATCTTTATTTTACTCCGTTTTCCCATGATAACGGGATAATTATCTCGTGATCTCTAGATAACTAAACAGTAGTTTACACTGTTAACACATGGGTTGACAAGAACTTTGTTAATGGTAATTTCACAGTGTTTCTAGTGTTAGCTGTCTGTCTAGCTCAGTTGGTAAGGCACAGGTCTTACAGTTAAAAGATTGTGAGTTCGATCCTCATAGGAGATTAACTTTTCAAAATTATTTTTCATATTCATCTCCAACAAAGTTGTTCTGAAGATGACTGATTCATATGCTCACAATTAAGCATGTGCTGGAGTGTGCGCATCCCAGCGATTGGTCCACATTCATCAACCTATGGACTTTTCATTTCCCCATCATTCCCAGGCAGAGGAAATTCATCCACTTCTCATTCAGGAGAATCCATTTAACTACACAGAACCTTTGAACTAGCCATCGGGAAATGTGTGACTGGATTCCCCTGAATCTCTTCATAACAACTTTGTTTAAGAGAATGTTTAAAAACACATAGAGAAATAAAAAAGTTTGCAGAAAGTGGGAATTGAACCTGCAATCCACCAACTGAGCTAACTAGCCTACTGACAAAATGATCATAAAGACATAACTGACTGACCCCTGTATTCAGCTATGGTTCGTTATCTCAAGATCATGAAAACATTATCCCATTTTCACGGGAAAACGGAGTAAAAAATTTCTTTTTTTAAAAATCGATGTCCGTTTAGGGCCTCCCTTGGTTGTAACACAAGCTGGGGTAAGTTGTAACAATAAGACAAAAGAAGCAAAAATGGATGCCACACTAGATGATACGCTTCAAAAACAGATATAAAAGAACAATGTTTCTCTCTCTGCAACAGACTATGTCATCTTGATTCAAGATGGCGGCAGCCTCTGGATTACGCTCTGTAGTGCATTGTGTTTTTGTTTATTAACGCTGTTTTCTGCCTTCCCTCTCTGGTAACATTTACCAGAGAAGAGCTCTTAAATATTGTAGGCTACTTTCTACTGCTCATACTATTCCACCGCTCCTTAACGAACCCGGAACTTTCCCAGAGTTATTAGTTGGAGGAGCAGCAGTTCTGTTTGGGATCCTTCGGAAATGCTGCAGGGGAAAATGAGCAGGCGCGCTAGTTCGCACTGCACTCTCTTCAATTCACCTGGTGAATGTCCGCTCTCTAGCCATCAAAATGGACAAACTGCTTCTCCTCAACAGTACTAACTCGGACTTCTGAGGTGGACTCTGTTTCTACATAAACGAAGGTTGGTGCACAGATGTCACAATGTTGGAAAAATCATGCAGCCCTCACTTAGAGACATTTATAAATTGTAAACCTTTTTATTCACTTCGGGAGTTTTCCTCGTTTGTTCTGGTCACTGTTTACATTCCACCTCAGGCATGTGTTAGTGAGGCGTTACTATACCTGGTCGACCAGATAACTAACGTGGAGAAAAAACATCCAGACTCCCAACTCATTGTTCTTGGGGACTTTAACAAAGCAAACCTCAGTCATGAACTTCCAAAGTACAGACAGCATATTAAGTGTCCCACCAGGGACACTAACACACTAGACCACTGCTACACTACATTAAAGGACGCCTATCGCTCTGTTCCCCGTGCAGCCTTGGGACTCTCTGATCACTGTCTGGTTCATCTTCTCCTGACACACAGGCAAAAACTGAAATCTGCTAAACCTGGTGTAAAGACTGAATAGATGGACCAATGAGTCAAAGCTGGAGTTACAGGCCTGCTTTGACTGCACTGACTGGAGTGTTTTTGAGGCTGCAGCCACTGACCTGGACGAACTAACTGACATTGTGACATCTTACATCAGTTTTTGTGAGGACATGTGTGTGCCGACTAAAACCTTCCGCACATACAACAACCAAAAACCCTGGTTCACAGCGAAACTCAGGCAGCTTTGTCAGAAGGAGGAGGCCTTCAGAAGTGGGAACAGAGTCTTGTACAACCAGACTAAAGAGGTCAAAAACAATCACCTTTCCCCTCTGACACACTGCCACCCCCCCCCCCTCTGACCCCTCACCTGCACTCAAGATCTGTGAAGAGGACGTGAGCCACCTCTTCCAAAGGCAGAAGATCGGGAAGGCTCCTAACCCAGACGGTGTGTCTCCATCCTGCCTGAAAATCTGTGCAGACCAGCTGGGCCCCCATCTTCACTCAGATCTTCAACAGATCACTGGAGCTGTGTGAAGTTCACTCCTGCTTCAAACGCTCCACAATCATCCGGGTCCCCCAAAAACCCTCCATCTCTGAATTAAATGACTACAGGCCTGTTGCCCTGACATCTGTAGTCATGAAGTCCTTTGAAAGACTGGTGTTAGCCCACCTGAAGGACATTACAGACCCCTTGCTGGAACCCTGCAGTTTGCCTACAGGGCTAACAGGTCAGTGGATGATGCCATCAACTTGGGACGGCATTGCATCCTGCAACACCTCGACTCTCCAGGGACATATGCAAGGATCTTGTTCGTGGACTTCAGCTCGGCGTTCAACACCATCATCCCAGACATCCTCAGCACCAAACTCACCCTGCTCACTGTGCCAGCCTCCACCTGTCAGTGGATCACAAACTTCCTGACTGACAGGAGTCAGTAGGTGAGGCTGGGGAACATCACATCCAGCACCCGGACTATTAGCACTGGCGCCCCCCAGGGGTGTGTGCTCTCCCCACTGCTCTTCTCCCTCTACACCTACAACTGCACCTCAGGGGACCCATCTGTCAAACTTCTGAAGTTTGCTGAAGATACAACGGTCATCGGCCTCATCCGGGGCGGTGATGAGTCCTACAGACGGGAGGTTGATCATCTGGCTCTCTGGTGCGGCCAGAACAACCTGGAGCTTAACATGCTCAAAACTGTGGAGATGATCATGGACAAATTATCAGGGGTAAATACATCACATGTTGCCTAAGAAACATCTCGGGTTACGTATGTAACCCTTGTTCCCCGAGAAGGGGAACAAGACACTGCGTCGGTGACGACACTATGGGAACGCCTCTGGGTGTGGCAGGGCTGAACTATGAATGAAACTACTCCAATCCTGTTGGTGTTACTAGAATGGTAGTGTGTGACGGCGTAACCGGAGGGGTATATAAGCACGCCGGCACACAGGACACATTAGCCCTTTCTATGAAGCAAGGCACTCCAGGCGGGGTGAGGTGTGGCGGACCGACGCAGTGTCTCCCCTTCTCGGGGAACAAGGGTTACATACGTAACCCGAGACGTTCCCCTTCGAGGGAACTCGAACTGCGTCGGTGACGACACTATGGGAATGAGATACCCACTTAGGCCGCGCCGAAACCCCGCCTGCCCCCAGCGTGCAGAACGTGACGGCACGACTAGGAGGAGAGCGCACGGGTGCCGGGTGTAGAAGGAAGGTCCAGACTGTAAAACCGGATAAAAGTGTGAGGGGTGGCCCAGCCAGCTGCGTCACACAAATCCTGGAGTGACGCCCCTGCGAGGAGGGACATAGAAGCTGCCAGTAGAGTGCGCCCTTACGGCCATAGGTGAAGGCAAACCGCACACCTGATAGACCAGGGAAATAGTCTGAACGATCCAGTTGCTGATAGTGTGTTTAGAGGCGGGGAGCCCAGCCTTGGGGGAACCGAAACACACCAGCAACTAGTCTGCTTTCCTCCACCGGGAAGACCTCAGAGTGTAAATACTCTGACAGGGCAGAGCAGATGAAGTCTCCCGTCCTCCGCCGTCACATGAGGTGGGGGATGAAACGCCTGCAGCACCGTGGACCCTGCCAGTCTGGCCGGAACCTTAGGGACATAACCTGGACAAGGGTGCAGGATGGCCCTGACCCTCCCTGGGGCAAACTCCAGGCATTGGGGAGAAATCGAAAGTGCCTGGAGATCCCCCACCCTCCTCAGAGAGGTGATAGTGAGGAGAAAGGTCATCTTAAGGGTCAGGTGCTTGGCCTCAGCCGACTCCAGGGGTTCAAAGGGGGCCTCAACCAGCGCTTCGAGAACCACTGCCAGGTCCCAGGTGGGAACCCTGGAACGAGTCACGGGTCTCATCCTCCTGGCTCCACGCATGACCAGTGGAAGCCTCACCAAGGGCCCATCACTCAGAGGGGCATGGAATGCTGCTATGGCAGCCATATACACTTTGAGCGTGGACGGGGAGAGGCCAGCGGAGAAACGGTGCTGGAGGAACTCCAGTATCATAATTACCGAGCAGGTAACTGGGTCCACCGCCCGTTCTCTGCACCAGGTGGTGAACACATTCCACTTTAGGCCGTACATCCTTCTCGTGGACGGGGCTCTGGAGCTGAGCAGCGTCTCGACTGCTCCTGTCGTCGGGCCCACCTCTAGGAACTGCGCCCCCTCAGGGGCCAGACCCATAGCTGCCACAGGGCGGGGTGCGGGTGAAAGATCTGGCCCTCCGCCTGGGACAGCAGGTCTCTCCTCAGAGGGACCTGCCAAGGTGGGACTTGAGGAGCGATATTAAATCCGAGAACCACAATCGTGCCGGCCAAAACGGGTCTACTAGTAGTAGACTGACGCCGTCCTGGGTGACCCGCTCCAGAACCCGGGAAGCAGAGCGGCTGGGGGAAACGCATACAGACGCAGCTTCGGCCACGTCTGCACCATGGCATCCAGCCCTAGCGGGGCTGGGGGCGAGAGGGAGAACCACAGGGGACAGTGCGCAGTCTCTCTGGACGCAAATAAGTCCACATCTATGGGGCCGAACTCTTCGCATAATAACTCCACCACCTCGGGGTGGAGTCTCCATTCCCCGGGCCTCAGCCCCTGTCTCGACAGCAGGTCTGCTCCTTGATTCTGGGTCCCAGGGATGTACATCGCTCTGAGGGACAGCAGTCTCTGCTGGGACCACAGGAGGATCTGATGTGCCAGTTTGCAAAATGGGCGCGAGCGCAGACCCTCCTGGTGATTCAAATAGGCCACCACTGCTGTATTGTCGGTTCTGACAAGGATGTGGTGACCGCGGAGGGCGGGCAGAAAACTCCTCAGAGCTCTGAAAACCTCCAACATTTCCAGGCAATTTATGTGCCAAGAGAAATGATGCTCCTCCCAGGAGCCTCTCGCGAAGTGGCCGTACATGACCGCGCCCCATCCCGTGAGTGAGGTGTCTGTTGAAATAATTGTTCGCCGACAGGTCGCTCCCAACACGGGACCTTGGGACAGGAACCAAGATTTCCTCCATACAGACAGGGAACGAAGGCACCCTGGTGAACGTGCGGGGAGATAGTGCTAGGCCGAACGGAAGAACCCGATACTGGTAAGCCGTGCCCCCAAAGGCGAACCTCAGGAACTTCCCGTGAGAGGGACGGATGGAGATGTGGAAATAAGCGTCTTGCAGATCTATCATGATAAACCAATCCTCGGATTGGATGTGACTGATGATGGCGGGGATGGTAAGCATCCTGAACCTGAATCTCCTCAGAGATTGGTTCAGGGACCGCAGATCCAAAATCTGACGCAATCCTCCGTCCTTCTTGGGAACCAGGAAGTATCGGCTGTAGAAGCCGGCTTCTTTGACCGGCGGGGAAATGAGTTCTATGGCCCCTTTCCTTAGCAGAGAGCGGACGTCCTGTCCCAACACCTGGCCCCCTACTCGAAGACTCAGGACCTCTTCCCCCGGGCCCGCCACGACTGAATGACGGTCCTCAGATCCGTCTTCTCGGGGGGCTGTGGGCGAAAGCGCCATCTTGCGTCCCAGGTTGGTTGAGGGGGATCCCGTGAAGCGACGCTCTGCTTCTTGCTGCGGCGGTAGGTGCTGGACGAAGGCTGCGTCCGCCTTTCCTGAGCCGTCGCGGTCCTGGAGTCTGACCGGCGGGGGAGATATCGCTCAAACGCATCCCCCTGAGTTTTGGCGTGCTGGAACCTGTTGACGACAGCATCCACTGCTTCGCCAAACAGGCCAGTAGGTGAGAGGGGCGCATCAAAGGAGAAAAGCCCTCTCCTTCCCCTGGATGCCCGAGAGGTTGAGCCACAGATGGCGCTCTGTAGCCACCAAAGCCGCCATGGATCGGCCGATGGAACGGCCGATGGAACGGCCGATGGAACGGCCCGTTTCCTTGGTCACGGGTCACGAGCTAAGTCCGTCGCTCTACGGAGCTCAGTCAGGTCCTCCTCAGAGGGACCACCCCCTACGTCACAGTCCCGAAGGAGATCAGTCTGGTATGCCTGCAAGACAGCCATCGTGTGCAGACTAGCTCCAGCTCGACCCGCTGCCATGTAGGCCTTGCCTGATACGGCTTGGTGGGGAGCACCGGCGTCCGGAGGGATGAGGCGAGGTGGGAGAGAGGTAGCTAGCCAGCGCCTCCTCCACTCGTGGCATTGCTCTGTAGCCGTGCTGTCTGATCTCTGTCACGTTGCCGTAGTCCAGCCGGGCGGATGTAGACAGCCGTGCAGAGAAGGGTTTGTTCCACGATCTACCGCAGAAACCGCTCGTCTAGTTTGCTGCCCAACCAACGGCTGCTGCACCGCCTGTGGCCAATCAATGTGTGTGTCACCACTTCTAACAACTCCTCGTATCCTGGCAAGGGCTGATGACGTTCCGTTTCCCCGAAGTCATTCTCCATGCTAAGCACATCTAGCTCCTCAGAGCCAGATCGTGCAAGCCTCTCCGGACTCACCCCTCGAGTGGGAGAAACCTTGAAACGGGCTCCCGATCGGGGACGAGGGGAGGAGGATTCCGCGGACGAGGACCGGAAAAAGGCCTCAGCCGTTCCGGCACGTTCCCCTCGAGGGCTGCCTGGCCGTGTGACATCCCCAGGCATGAGACGAACATCCCATGGGTATCACCTTCCGTGATGAAACGCTGACAGGGAAAGACACACTGTCGGAATCGCTTCGACATGATCTGCTTCGTCTCGACTTCAGGTAGGATGATGGAGCTTCCAAACATAGCCAGAGTGCCTGCTCAATAAAAAGAAGCTAATGTGTCCTGTGTGCCGGCGTGCTTATATACCCCTCCGGTTACGCCGTCACACACTACCGTTCTAGTAACACCAATAGGATTGGAGTAGTTTCATTCATAGTTCAGCCCTGCCACGCCCAGAGGCGTTCCCATAGTGTCGTCACCGACGCAGTCCGAGTTCCCTCGAAGGGGAACTACATTTTAATCTGATATAAGTCAAACAACTTTATCTGCAATAGTATAGATACTAAACAAAATATTAGGGCTGAAACAATTCATCGATTAAATCGATAAAATCGATAAAATCGATTAATAAAATGCATTGATGCATTTATCACTGTCGCACATCGCGTTTACGCTGTGAACACAACGTGATTATGATGGCGCTGTTTGCAAAGTGGAGGAAGAGAGAGAAAATAGCAAGGGACAAAGAAGAAAGTGTCCAAAGTATGGGATTATTTAAAGCTAAAGAAAACTACAACTCTGTAATATTACCACGAAACGAAACTTATGTCGCCTGGGCAACAGGACGACGGCACCTGATCAGAAAGCAGCTGGTGTTCTGCCAGCAGACCACAGACATGGTAACAGTAACTTTAGCATTTAACTGAAATCATGATTGATTGTTGAGTTAAAGGCTAGCCAAAGTAAGCCGCAGTCCTCAGCGGAAAATGTGACCACGTGCATTTGTTGTTCTCCTTTTTGGGCCGTGAGTTGTAACCTCACAGTCATGAGTTAACTGGGTGTCTGGAGCTGCACCTTTTAACTCCCCTCCAGCTCTCTCTGTACCTCAGACAATCCCTGCTACCTGTGTATGCTAATCCATCCTTTCACCCAGATTGTTTGTATTTATAATCGCTATCTTTATAATACCAAACAGCTGTTTGTGAGACCAGCATCGGGTGACAGAGCTGTTGTCAGCTCCTGTAGTGTGTGTGTCTCCCTGTTACCGATCAGTCACGTAGTGTGAACGCCACAATGACTTCAAGACTGCCGTCATATGACGGCAAGTTGTGTGAACGGCACAGCCATCGGCCGACGCTGAAAGTCCTGTAGTCTGCATGAGCGTTTAGTATAACTTGTATAGCACTCGGGTGATGTTTGACTTTGTAAAGCAGCTGTCTGGTTGTTGGTCTGATGTTTGCTGTATGACATACTATGAATTTCCAAAAGGACTAATAAATCACCTAAACATGCACAGCTGATCCTGTTACCGGGGGGCGGCGGCGATTCGTTGAAATAATCTATAGTAGCTTTGAATACTAAAATCATCGTTAGCTGCAGCCCTACAAAATATAGTCTCGGTCAAAAAATTTACTTGGACCTCAAAATCAGTTTTTTCTCTATATATTCTGATTGTAACTGTTTCCTGCCTTGACAACCACCGTGTGTGATGGGGAAGGAAGTAGGACTGGAAAGATCTCATGACTCTTATCTCTATCTTATCTCTAATTGGTGGAATTTGTGTTGTTACAACTCTCCCCATGTTGCAACCATACCCGGTCTCCCCTAATGGCTGCATTCCAATTAGGTGCTCCAGTTAGGGACCTGAAGACATTTTGACATAGGCCTATATGTTGGGTATTTTGCTTGCTGGTTCACTGTCACATTGGCTTCCTGGGTCACTTAAACAAGTCAAAATACCTGCTTTGAAAAGGGCCTTTTGTGCATGCTGCACTGGTATGGCTTACTGGGATGCTAAGTAGAATAGCAATCATTTATGTATTAGATTCACCTGGATTTCCCTGCTGTAATAAGTCAAAAGGCCTATTCCGTGACAACAAAGCAGACAATAAATACTATAAAGTAGTATGATAGGATCTGCATTACAGGGGTGCTGTGATGAATTCTCAGAATACTCTTCTTTCTCCACACTGATACTGCACAATTGCATAGGAGTGTGGAGAGACAGGGCTGGCAATGCAAGAGAAGCTTTGGGCCCCAAGAATAATCACCACCTTTCACCTCACTCACAGCTCTATGCACTCACTGCCAGTACACACTCTGGGCTGAGCAAAAGAGATGCGCCATAAGGCCTCCAGGAATACTATAGACGTTTTAGCAATATGATGAACAGGATGCAGCCGGTTCTTTCTATTTTATAAGAGGTACAATCTGGGATCAGTGTACAGCCCCCTCCCCATCCCACCAATCCAAGTCCACATAGTTGACATTCCACTTGCATGTAGTTGAGCGTACATGGTCTACATTCAAATGCAGACAGTGCACTTTCCACAATGATGTGATGTTTGGTGTGGAAAGGGTGCAGTACACCTATAGAGTATTAGGCCTTTAATAGTGCATATTTTAGATTGTTGTTTGTTGCACATAATCTCTCTCCTCAGACGTCTAACAGTTACTACAAATGAGGTGGTCTAATTGAAATTGATAACTAAATCCTCCCACTCACAGTCTTACGTCCACACTAAAAGCAAAAAGAGCATGCATCCAAATATGAAGAAATAACGGTATGTTACAAATCTCCAAAGTGATGGAACTTATGGCAACTTCAAAACCAAGGCACATCGTTTGTCCTCATATTGGGAAAGTACATATCATATGTATGGGGGTGGGAGGAGTGTGCAGGTTTCCACAACCATGAAGCAACAGTACACATGGCTCATTGCTGCAATGAGGGTGTGATGTTCCTTCCTTTAATATACCCTGATTATACAATGGAAAGTGAGTCACTTCTCATAGAGCCCTGTGTTCCTCCTCTCCATCTGCCTATCTGTCCCTTCTCGTCTTCTGATTGCAGGGGAAATTGAACTGCATTGTACACTGGCCAGACATGCACAAGTCCAAATGGGAGCCTTGCATGGTAATGTATAGGGATCAGAATGATTAAACCAAACAAAGGACTTAGCAACCTCATTCAGAGTGTTTTGATCTACCACTGAGTCCAATCATTGGAAACTAGCTGTAAAGTCCTAATCTGACATTGATATTACCTGAAAATGTAAATCCATCTAACAGCACAGATTTGATAAGAACATGCCAGCAGAACACCCTGCCAATTACAGCTCCTCTTTGCCTTTAAAATCAAGTTACTAAGTGTTAGTGGATTCAGAGTAAATGAATGCTTTAAGGAGATATCTAATATTGGTTGTATAAGTTCACCTTTTAGAGCGCGTGCTCAGTCAAACTAATAAGCAGCACTAAGGGGAAATTCCCAATCATATAATGATTGCCTAAATATCATACTTCAGACACATTATACTTTGTACAAACACCAAAAACTTGAGGTCTCAGTGTCATTTCATTTTGTTCAATATGATGGCAGCTAATGCTGGAGACAGAATGTTGCTAAATGCTACCTGTAGGTACAGAACTATGTCAGTAAAACCTTGCAATTTAAGGGAAATATTCCTTCAAACCTCTTTCATACCACATGTCTGGCTTATTTTGTATTGTATAACTGCACCAGAAGGATTCTTGCAGTGAGCAAGCCATTATATTTGTGAACACTTAACCATCCAGTTGACAGATCACCAAAAGGTGAAGTGTGAGCACAACAGAAGCCACTATTCTCTCTGAGAATCAAAGCTCAATCTTTTAACCTCGTGTGCAGTGTATTTCATGAAAGACCTCCTGCATCTCCGATGAAAAACATTTCAGGGCTTCACTATTTGTTTCTCCTCCCCTCTGTGTTCTCTCTTTTTGCTGCAGTTCAAGAGAATTTTCCTCCTAAATGACACTTAAAGGATTACTGACCTTTGTTCAGTAATAAATAATGTGCATCATGGAGGCAGGCCAAAAAGTATCTGCAATGTATTTCAAACGTTTGCACGAGGAATGTTCAGACAGGCACTTGACAGCTTGCTGACACGACTCACTCAGCTGAAGATAGCATGACCCTTTTCCAGCCTGACAGTCTCTTAAGCCGTTTAAACTGTTGTACCATTGGACAGCCAAGACACCACATGTAGCATGGAGCTCACAGCTTCAGATTAAATTAGATTGTGGACAGTCTGATTCCATCTTCTTTAGCTAACCCTGCAGGTCTGGGGAGGTTGAGTCTGACAGGATCATTTAAGACTCACACACTTACTGATGTGTGTGCACACATTCGTCTTTATGTGAATGCAACATGACATTTATTCAATATTGTGAAGTGCAAATCTATTATGTTTCAGTATGGACAAGTGAATTAAAAGTAATACTTTGTAATAATTAACAAGATCAATCAGACCCAGCTATTTTATCATTGTAAAGAAAAGCAAAGCATAAAAAAAAAAACAACAACATTCTAAATGTTTGCTTTTACCTTTATTTTACCTTTTAACTTGATTAATACACTGCGCTAGGAAAGAAGCCTACCAAATGGTGGGCATATGTAACATTTTGTTTTCAATGTGTCAAAATTATAAGAATGATAGGAACATAATTTCTTGTTACTAGAAATTAGATTAAGTCCCATACACAGATGTTCCAAATGATTGGTACTTGCTCTCAGGTCCCACCAACATATTTTGATATTGTTACCATAAGGAAAATATCATGTATATTCTTTCCTCTTGAACCTTTCAATATATTGAAAGATGCAAGGGTATAATGCATGATGATAAGTCTTAAATATGAGGAGGTCTTTTTATTTTATTTTACCATTACAAGGTGTGCATGAAGTTGTAAAGCAGCCCTGACATATCACTCCTGAGTCACGCTGATTCAGTGCATGAGGGAGGGCATATTAGGAAGACATGATTGGACTTTATTTTACACTTAGGAGTGATAGGTCAAAAGTTTAGGACCACACTCATCCTTTCTTCTGTCCCATTTATACCCACTCCCAGGTTGAGCAAGATCCCAATTCAACATTTTATGCAGTCACTCACGATGCAGTTCAAGAGACACTGCATGTTTTTGACTATCCAGGCTTTTAGCTGAATGCAGTAAATACAAGTTTGTTCTGAAAAGTATTGCACGTTGTTCCCAAACTCACAGGCCAGATGTGTCAGCTCTCCCTCTCTCTCACACACACACACACACACACAGTCTTGGCCATGGTGCTGCAGCTCAGTTTCAGGGTCTTGACAATCTTCTTATAGCTTTGGCCATCTTTATGGAGAGAAACTTTAAATAATAGCTAATTGGGCCCAATTTGGCCATTTTCACTTAGGGGTGTACTCACTTTTGTTGCCAGTGGTTTATGTATTAATGGCTGTGTGATGTGTTATTTTGAGGGGACAGCAAATTTACACTGTTCTAACGTTACAAGCTGTACATTCAATACTTTTTGTACCAAAGTGTAATTTCTTTAGTGTTGTCACACGAAAATATATAATCAAATATTTACAAAAATGTGAGGGGTGTACTCACTTTTGTGAGATACATATATATCTACATACAGGGGGTATCCAGGTGGATCCTTAGGCAAGGTCCTTAATGCTACCAGCCTACCTCAGGCATGAGTGAAACCGCAAATACAAGAGCCATACTGGCTCGGACGTCGCTCAGGTCAACAAGGTCCGCGTCAGGTGCTAGGGAACCAGGGCAACCTGATGACAAATGGGCTACTGGAACAAGACATTCATGGACTAGAGCAGAAAATATGGATCTGATGCAATGCTACTATACAAGCAATCCCGGTGAGAGGGGTTATATGCAGAGACTGTGGTATAAATGGATGCTTCGAAACCCTTCATCAACACTGACAAAGAAACAACTTCTAGCTCAGTGTTCTAACCTCCGCAAACGGCAGCTCCGATCACAACTAGAGATTGATGAGGTACAACAAATATGCTACAGCAAGGGGGAGTCAGGATGACAGGTCAGCGGAGAGATGTCATCATCATCCCCACACTCAGAGATTGGGTCCCAATAACGACAGCCCTTACGGCACAGAATGGTTGTTGTACTTGGACCCCCAAGTACAATGACCAAGATTGCCAAGGCTAAGTGACAAAGTAGTTGAGAATAATCCTGTGGGACTTATATATATATCCACATATATACACACACACACACACACACACAGTGGGTACGGAAAGTATTCAGACCCCTTTAAATTTTTCACTCTTTGTTTCATTGCAGCCATTTTCCAAAAATCAAAAAAGTTCATTTTATTTCTCAGTAATGTGCACTCAGCACCCCATCTTGACAGAAAAAAACAGAAATGTAGAAATTTTTGCAAATTTATTAAAAGAGAAAAACTGAAATATCACATG
>NC_060172.1:26373888-26374214 GCF_021292245.1 Micropterus dolomieu
AGAGATTGATGAGGTACAACAAATATGCTACAGCAAGGGGGAGTCAGGATGACAGGTCAGCGGAGAGATGTCATCATCATCCCCACACTCAGAGATTGAGTCCCAATAACGACAGCCCTTACGGCACAGAATGGTTGTTGTACTTGGACCCCCAAGTACAATGACCAAGATTGCCAAGGCTAAGTGACAAAGTAGTTGAGAATGATCCTGTGGGACTTGTGGATATATACTGTATATATATATATATACATATACATATATATATATATATATATGTATATGTATATACACACACACACACACACACACATATATATATATATATA
>NC_060172.1:26374314-26378957 GCF_021292245.1 Micropterus dolomieu
TCTTCAGGCAGTTCCTTTGACCTCATGATTCTCATTTGCTCTGACATGCACTGTGAGCTGGAAGGTCTTATATAGACAGGTGTGTGGCTTTCCTAATCAAGTCCAATCAGTATAATCAAACACAGCTGGACTCAAATGAAGGTGTAGAACCATCTCAAGGATGATCAGAAGAAATAGACAGCACCTGAGTTAAATATGAGTGTCACGGCAAAGGGTCTGAATACTTATGACCATGTGATATTTCAGTTTTTCTTTTTTAATAAATTTGCAACACTACATTTCTGTTTTTTTCTGTCAAGATGGGGTGCTGAGTGTACATTACTGAGAAATAAAATGAACTTTTTTGATTTTTGGAAAATGGCTGCAATGAAACAAAGAGTGAAAAATTTAAAGGGGTCTGAATACTTTCCGTACCCACTGTACATATACATATATATATATATACATATATACACACACACACACATATATATATATATATACACATATATATATATATATATATATATATATATATATATACACATATATATATATATATATATATACACATATATATATATATACACACATATATACACACACACATATATATATACATATATACACACATATATATACACACACACACACACACAAACACATATATATATATATATATATACACACACAGTACCATGGAGCAGAGTGCAAATTATGCTGGAACGAATAAGTATTTCTCTGCAGGTGTTATGTAAGTATAATCACCATTATTTGTTTTGTTACTCTTCTGCACAGCTTAAAATCATAAATGTTAGTCCATTTGATCAGAGTTTAAAAAAAAAAATAAAAATTGGGTTCAGTAAATAGTCATTATTCATCTCATAGTGAATGCATTCCTTTCAAATTAGGTTTCCCAAAGATGCGTGAATACATACACAAACCCACTGCATCAAAGTTATTAAAATCCAAGATTCCGTGGAGAACTCTGTATCTTTGATTTTGAAATGTCTTTATTTTATTTTATTCTACCTTTAAGACCTTTTAAAAATTCAGAAAATAGAACTGTGTCCATTGACTGTTTGATATTATTACATTGAAAACAAGATGTCAGACAGAGCAGGCTTCCAGTTGAACTCTCTTTTTTTCTTTTAAGGGACAGGATGCTCTGCATACATACAACTGGAAAACAGAGCTGAAGGCTACATGGGGGGCACAGAAGAGAAAGTACTCTTGGACTTCAGGCTTAGCTGTTTGAGTCCACTAGATTATAATTAAAAGAAATAAACAAATGGATATTGCTTGAGATCTTCAAATGAATGGTACTTGTTCATCCTCTTGTCTGTTCATACTGACTGAATGTCAATACATGTGGCTGAATATAACATGAAGTAGGATGCAGAATGAAACATGAAGTAGAATGTAACCACATTGTGTTGTAATCTATGAGAAACAATTGCCTTTGCAAATTAGACTAAACGTGTTGTTTTTTCACCCCAGACATATGGATCCACTTTATAAAATGTCCACCAGCAGAAACAGTTCTCGGGAGTGTCTATGTGTGAATCACTTTCTTCCTTTATCATCCCCCAGGAAATAAAATAAATGTCATCCAGGCAGAATACAATTCAAATTTGCTACTTTGCTAAGTACATGTTGGCTGAAATGCAAATCAATATACTCACACAGAGGACCTGTTGTATTGTTCCTTATAGGAGTCCAAGGGCATGGAACAGTGAAATATGCATAGACAACACCATCTGCTGGACAACTGCAAAAAAGCATTAAGTGTCATAGTCAGCTTTCAAGACCTTCTTTAGTAGAACTGAAATGGTAGGCAACAGTGAAATATGGCGAGACAATATGGCAAGCCGTTTTAACATTTATTCCTTAACACTCACTAGTCACTATTTAAAAGCAACTAGTACTTGTATATAATAGCTACTAGTAACTATTCCTTTAGTTACTAGTGCTTATTTTTTAGTTACAACAATTTTTTACCTACTAGTAACTATTCCTTTAGTTACTAGTAACTAATTGCGGATTTTTGCCATTTAAATGAATGGGGCTCTGCAGTTCAGATATCACCTATTCATTGGTTACGAGTAACTATTCGAATAGTTACTAGTCAGACTTTGACAGATTTGTGAACAATATTTGAGAAAAATAAGCCTTTTTTGTAGATAGAGAAAGTTAGTGAGCACTTCTCCTTTGCTGAGATAATCCATCCACCTCACAGGTGTGGCATATCATGATGCTGATCAGACAGCATAGGTATTGCACAGGTGTGCCTTAGGCTGGCCACAATAAAGGCCACTAAATAAATAAGGGCCTAATAAATAAGTACTAGTAGCTTTTAAATCACGACAAGTTTTAAAGAATAAATGTTAAAACGACTTGCCATGGAGACACCACCATCTGCTGGACAGAATCTGCAAAATTGCTTTTGATTCTATGAAATAAAATAAAATGGAACATTTTACCGCGAACACAACCACCACGAGGGAACTTTAAATACTTGGGCAGAACATGCGTTTGGCTTTTATGGTTGGTTACATATTCTAATTGTCAACTTTAGGAACACCTGCTCCAACCAGCTTCTCTGTTTGGTTGCAACTCCGAAAAAATGCAGGCAGCTCAAGAGCTGTTTCAGTGGTTTGACCAAACAGTGGGAGAGCTGCACGATATAATTGACTCTGAATGTGGTATGGTTGTTTGTGCCAGATGTGGAGGCCTCTGGGTCTGGGGCGGGTCTGCGCGCTGGGGGGGCTGGGCCCCCCTGGGCCCGTCCTGGGGATGGGCGGGGTTGTCGGTGACTCTGGGGTGCTGCCGATGCTAGAGGGGCTCTTGCTATAAGCCCTGGGCTGGAGGGACCTGGCGTCCTCCTGCTTAGGGGGGTGGGGGACGGGACTGAATGAATGATGGGGCCAGTCAGGAATCTGGTCTTCTAGCCTCCCTATGACCTCCTTCACCTTTCCCCCTTTGGTCATGTCTCACAACATACACCCTTAGGACCCTGGGGGGCGGCCAGCCTGCAGGGCGTTTGGGGGTGGGGCTGCTTTATTGCGGCCTCGCACTTCTTCCTCCCTCACTGCCTGCCCCTCAATTTTAATTACACATTAGACACAGAGGGCTTGGGTGGTGGGAGGGGAACGATGGGAGGCTCCACTACCTGACAGTTGTGGGGTGCCTGTGTCACAACTACCCTCCAATTTTAGTTGCACCTTAGTTACCACACACCTTATCTTTACTCCACCATACAACACTTCACAATCCATGACATGCATCCAACATAAAACACATTTACAGAGGCAGGCAGAGGGGTTGAAGGAGTGGGGGAGATTCTCATTGGCCTCGTGTCCTACCCCTGGAGCTGTGGGGTTGGTGACGGCCTTGCCTGATCTGGGGTGGGCTGGGGGTGGTCGGGGCTCCCCTGGCGTGGGGGACCACCCTTGACCTAGGGTTCTGGGGACTCGGGCTTGTGGCCTTTGCTCATTTCTGGGCGGGTGGTGTGTCCCTGAGCCTGGGGGCCCGTTGTCTCCTCTCCTCGCCTGGGCCCTCTTCGGCAGAAGTGAGGCTCCCGCTGCTTCCCCCTGCCAGCTCTCTCACGGTGGGGGCATTCGGGAGTCTCTGGGGCGCATGGCCGGTGTAGGTTTTGGTGCTCCTCCTTGGGGGTGCTTGACTGGGGGGGGCTGGGCCCCTGTCCGGGGATGAGATTGGCCTCGGGGGCTGCTGTCACTGCCTGCACTGTAGGGAGGGATGCCTCTGGCTGGGCTGGGGGACCGTTGGCCTGGTTCTCCCGCGTTATCGCTCCCTGGCGGCGGGGAACTTCCCAGCACGGCTTTCTGCTGTTTTTCCTTGGGGCGGGGTACATCTTCCCCCGGGACATGCGGTCTGGGGTCCTTTGCGCTTTGGGGGGTCGCAGGGTGTCCTGGCTTCTGGGGGTGGGGGTCTCTGCGCGGGTTGATCCGATTGCGGTTTGGTGGGCTGTGGTGGGATTGTGGGGCGATTGTCGATGCATCTTGATGCATTATGCTTTTTTCCCTGGGCAGGGTCTCTGGATGGCTGCTGGGCGTTTAGTTTGTGCATTGGAGTCCGGGGGAGGCTTTTCCTCATTGGCTTGGAGGGACCTGTTTGCGTCCCTGGTTTGCTTCGTTGGCCTCGGATCCGTGCTTCCCCATTTCTCTGTCGGCCAATTGTTGGACACCTCTGGATACTGAGGTATATAGTTAGTTTTCGGGATGTGCAGTGTGGGTGCAGGGCTGTGCTCCGGTTTGTTCTGGGTTTGTGCCTGGAGTTCTCGGCCCTTGACGGGTGTGGTGGCATGCAGCTGAGCTAGTTGATTTTGCCTCGTTGCTGGTTTGGCTGGTGTTGCACGGCGGCCGGGGGGCGTGCTGGGCATGGGGGATATCGGCTGGCGCTGGCGGCCTTAGTTTTTTCCCGGCGGTTGGGGGGACGGCGGACTTTTATTGGCGGGTGCACGGTGACCTGTGCGGCGCGTTTACTGCCGGGCTGGGACTTGCTGCTGGTGTTTCTCTCCGCTGGCTTTCGCTGTCGTGTTGTTCTGTTTGCTCTCTCTCGTTTGCCCGACCTCGCACGCGGGATTCGCGGGGGGCTGCTGGGCATTGGGTGTCGCCGTGCTCGCGCAGTGTGCGCGTTGGGCT
>NC_060172.1:26379057-26418851 GCF_021292245.1 Micropterus dolomieu
GGAGGGACCTGGCGTCCTCCTGCTTAGGGGGGTGGGGGACGGGACTGAATGAATGATGGGGCCAGTCAGGAATCTGGTCTTCTAGCCTCCCTATGACCTCCTTCACCTTTCCCCCTTTGGTCATGTCTCACAACATATACCCTTAGGACCCTGGGGGGCGGGCAGCCTGCAGGGCGTTTGGGGGGTGGGGCTGCTTTATTGCGGCCTCGCACTTCTTCCTCCCTCACTGCCTGCCCCTCAATTTTAATTACACATTAGACACAGAGGGCTTGGGGGGTGGGAGGGGCACGATGGGAGGCTCCACTACCTGACAGTTGTGGGGTGCCTGTGTCACAACTACCCTCCAATTTTAGTTGCACCTTAGTTACCACACACCTTATCTTTACTCCACCATACAACACTTCACAATCCATGACATGCATCCAACACAAAACAATAGGGGTTGAAGGAGTGGGGGAGATTCTCATTGGCCTCGTGTCCTACCCCTGGAGCCCCGGGCGTCGGGGGTGCTGTGGGGTTGGTGACGGCCTTGCCTGATCTGGGGTGGGCTGGGGGGGGGTCGGGGCTCCCCTGGCGTGGGGGCCCGCCCTTGACCTAGGGTTCTGGGGACTCGGGCTTGTGGCCTTTGCTCATTTCTGGGCGGGTGGTGTGTCCCTGGGCCTGGGGGCCCATTGTCTCCTCTCCTCGCCTGGGCCCTCTTCGGCAGAGGTGAGGCTCCCGCTGCTTCCCCCTGCCAGCTCTCTCACGGTGGGGGCATTCGGGAGTCTCTGGGTTGAGTGTTGTCGGGGTAGGTTTTGATGCTCCTCCTTGGGGGTGCTTGACTGTGGGGGGCTGGGCCCCTGTCCGGGGATGAGATCGGCCTCGGGGGCTGCTGTCACTGCCTGCACTGTAGGGAGGGATGCCTCTGGCTGGGCTGGGGGACCGTTGGCCTGGTTCTCCCGCGTTATCGCTCCCTGGCGGCAGGGAGCTTCCCGGCACGGCTTTCTGCTGTTCTTCCTTGGGGCGGGGTACAGCTTCCCCCGGGACATGCAGTCTGGGGTCCTTTGCGCTTTGGGGGGTCGCAGGGTGCCCTGGCTTCTGGGGGTGGGGGTCTCTGCGTGGGTTGATCCGATTGCGGTTTGGTGGGCTGCGGTGGGATTGTGGGGCGATTGTCGATGCATCTTGATGCATTATGCTTTTTCCCTGGGCAGGGTCTCTGAATGGCTGCTGGGCGTTTAGTTTGTGCATTGGAGTCCGGGGGAAGCATTTCCTCGTTGGCTTGGAGGGACCTGTTTGCGTCCTTGTTTTGCTTCGTTGGCCTCGGATCCATGCTTCCCCATTTCTCTGTCGGCCAGTTGTTGGACCCCTCTGGATACTGAGGTATATAGTTAGTTTTCGGGATGTGCAGTGTGGGTGCGGGGCAGGGCTGTGCTCCGGTTTGTTCTGGGTTTGTGCCTGGAGTTCTCGGCCCTTGACGGGTGGGTGGGTTGTTGGTGGCATGCAGCTGAGCTAGTTGATTTTGCCTCGTTGCTGGTTTGGCTGGTGTTGCACGGCGGCCGGGGGGTGTGCTGGGCATGGGGGATGTTGGCTAGCGCCGGCGGCCTTATTTTTTTCCGGCGGTTGGGGGGACGGCGGACTTTTATTGGCAGGTGCACGGTGACCTGTGTGGCGCGTTTGCTGCCGGGCTGGGACTTCGCACGCGGGATTCGCGGGGGGCTGCTGGGCATTGGGTGTCGCTGTGCTCGCGCAGTGTGCGCGTTAGGCTCGTCACTTGTGCATTGGTGTTGATGATTGCGTGGCATTTGGGCATTTTGGTTGTTCGCTGCGCGGCGGTGGGATGCTGGGTGGGGGGGGAGCACTGGTCTATGTTGTGTGCGGTCAGTCCGGGCGCTGCTCTTCCGCGGGCTACACTTTTTGCGTTCCATCGGCATTAAGTTGTCAACTTGCATTTGGGTCGGGGTCTTCTGCGTTTGCATCGCGGTGCATCTGGGAGTCTTTGTTTTTTTTTTTTTGATTGATTTATTCTTTTTCTTTCTCTCACCCCTATTGGCTACTGGGGTTCTTGCCTGCCTGTTGCTGGGGTAGGTGTGGCACAGTCGTGGCGTCCCACTCTCACTAACAACTACATTCTTTAACAGGCTTATGCGCACACACGTGCGCACACACACATACAGACACATTCACCCACACGCACACAGACACAATCAGTCTCACACATAGACACAAATTTAGGTTGTCCCTGGTAGAATTATTCCTGATGCTTTTCTTTCAGTTACTTATTTAAATTAATTATTTTTCCAGCTCTCGTGGCTGTGCTGTGTTGCTTATTTAGTGTGTGACTGTTTCTTGTTTTCATTTTTCTCTTAGTTGTCTTACTATGTCAGCTGTTCATTGCTGCTGTTCGGCTGGTTGTCTTTTACTATTATTATTTTTATTGTTTCTTTTTGTTTGTGTTTGTTGTTGTTTTTCTCCTCCCCAAGTCCCCCTCTCTGTTCTATTGCAGGTTTCGTTGCTTTCTGCAATTGGTGTTTCCCACAGCTTTTCCCTGTTGTCCCCACTTTCCATCCCCCTTTCCCCCTTCTCTTACAGGTGTTGTCCTTTCTCTGTGCTGTCTGTTTGTGCCCCCCCATCCCCGTGTCTGCCCCCCTGTCCGGCCCGGTGACAAATCAATACAAAATTAAATAAATAATAAAACAGACAAAGGAGTATTTTAATACTCTCTTGTTAAAGTAAAATCTGTCTGGCACAATATGGTATCCAGGTCATCATACTCTATACCAGGCTGCTGGGCAGGACAGGTTTTAATAAAAAAAAAAAAGATGTGGAGGCCCCACCACCTTAGAAAAAAAAAGCTGCCACAAAGGGATTCTCATGTGCAAGGGTGTTCAGAGATAGAAAAAACTTTATGTATTTAAAATCGATCATGGATTAAGACTTGCCTAGATATTCTTAGGTAGGCTACCCTACACCTTATCTGAGATGTTTAGAGAGGACATGTCTACACTGTTTTTGTAAGGGGTAAACAAACCAAACTTGCTAGATGAGAACAGACTGTTTTCTTTTTTTTTTTCAGTTTGCCGAACATATTTTGGATCCCGAAGGAGATCGTTATACACATAAGGATCTTATACCTGCAGTAGGAAGGATAACCCGTAAGGATAGCCCTTAACCATCACAGACTTAGCTGACATCACCTTGTAAGTGCTTAAGTGCAAGAGCCTGCAAAGTCATGAAATGGTATAATGGCACAGCACCACACTTTGCAGCATTTTTACTTAAAATGTTTTACTTTCTTCATGGCCGAGGCACCAAAGGCAACGACTGCTTGATTTGAATGTATTCCAGGCTCCTGCACTACACAGTGAACAAGGTCATTTTCAAATAATCAGCATAATACACTTATATATGTAGTTGCTCCCTCCATGTTTGGCTTCAGCTAGTAACCTTAACGTCAAAATGCTATGACTATGGGGAATTCCCTCAGGCAAAGTCTGCGGAGATAAGACTTATGGAAAGTGCACATAAATGGCTCAAAAAGTCTCAAAGACTATGAGGTGCATTCCCGGTGAGTCAGTGAGGGCTTAGGGCTTGTCCCACTGTCAAATTATCAAGCGCATGAGGGAAAGTGCCTCAAAGTCTGTATGTCTGTGAGTGTTGAGATTGTGATTCAGCCATAGTTGTTGTATTTGTGGATTCGGGGGCCCAGATGGGAGTACATCGCATCCCTAACGACCGGTGTTTATCATTAGTGAAGGCCGTTAACAGGGACGCACATACTCAGAGCAGGAGTTACATCCAGGTAACTATTTATACAGTCGCCTTCTAATCCTGGAAATGGGTTTGAGGTTTGGGAACACTACGGGTTGGTACAGTAGATTGCGCACACCTTGCAAGACATTTAAAGGCTTGTATTCAACGGTAAATGTTCATTAACAGAAGAAAACAGTTCTAGTTAAAACACTGGAAATTCTCTACCAAAGAGATAAATAGTAATAAACTCTTATGTATTTGATACAGTGGTGCTTTCTTAATACTGAACTTACTTAATACATTAACACATTTGATAGTTTTCTTTTATTTAGACAACCCAAATAAAAGGCACATAACATTGCGCATGTTTATGTAATAATTTGACAAACATACATTTGAAAAAAATGTAGGAATGTTTGACCTTTCTGCTAATCAGAAAGCCTAGCTTCTCATATATACAAAATTACCATTGTTAATGTTCTAATACAAAAGATTTATAAAAAAGGTTATCTTATCTTTCACATCTACTGTAACTACCATATCCTTGGAACTAAAGTAGTTTTGTACAAAGATATACATTCAACTGCTTTCACAAGGGTTCTGGAATTTCCAATTGTTTTTTTTTTTTTCCTTAAAAATAAAGATGTTCAATTCCACAAGAAATGTTCAGTTACTCACATTATTATTGTATCAAATTTGGCAAACAGCCTATCATTGTGTATCTACGTAATGCATAAAAACAAAAAGAAGCTACACTAATAGTTTGTTTAAAACAAAACTTGGGAAAATAACAAACATGCATATTGCATTTTTCAGTATAAACTGAATCAACTCAAAGAGCTCCAACACTGTTGAGATAACATGGCATTCATTAAAAATTATTAATGTTCAACAGCTACAGTGTTTGGGGTCATGCAACATCAATCTTGTCCCATTATTTTAATGGACACAAACTTGCATTTTATCCGACTCATCCAGATCTCAGCCATATAACTATGCAGCCTTAGACTGAACTGGACTTCAAAGGAAATGTAAAAAAAAATAATAATAATAAAAAAAAAATTTTATTATTATTTTTGCCATTGCACAGTAAATGACTATTTCAATGGACGGCTATGTTTAAAATCAATAATTGCTGGACTTCTTGTCTGTGATGAAGTCTAGTCAACTCGTAACACCACAATGCCAAATGATTTAAGAAATCTAAAAAAAAAAAAAAAAAGAACATGGCAAAACTCAAGAATTAAGATACATGGTAGATATACTCAATTTAAAAAGGAACCAAGTTCATGAGTAATGGGCTTTTGTGTGTGTTTCCTGAGTGAAGGGTCCTTATTATCATGAAAATCATCATCTTGGGGCTACAGATAAATGCTTAAAAAAAAAAAAAAACATACAAAAAAAAAAACAAAAAAAAAAAAACAGTGTACAGAAGAGTCATACAAAACTATTTAGCCACCATAAGATGACAGTAACAGCCTGAAAAAGCTTCACTACAAGGCCAGGCCTTTCTATGTTCAGCCACTAGATGGCCCTCAAGTGCAGACTGGCTAACCAAAACACTTAAAGACTCCAATTTGATCTTTGATAATACTGCTGTTCACCTGTATGTAGGATATGCTTTCAGTGCAAGACTCATTCCATTCTGACTTCATGGAAACATTAACAATATAACTAGGCAAATAAAAACAAAGCTGTGTGTTTCCATACAAAGAGAAAACAAAGTACAAATATTTCATTGTCAAGAGGATCGTGTCCACTTGAATGACAAAAGCACAAATTAAAATGCAGACATGAAAATACATTACTATGTCAACTGTACAAGTTAGTCACTGTACCTCAAGAGCATACCTACTATCTGAGAAGAAAAAAAGCTATAGCACTGTGAAAAAATATTCTTCCATGCAAGTGGAAGCTGCTGTCCCTTTTACTAGACTCATTTCCTATAACATTAAATAGATAGTGATTAGCAGGCTATAGTTAAAAAAACAACATACAAAGTAACACCCAGAGGCTTGGGGAGAGAACTTGAAAAACATCAAAAACAGCAATTTATAATTATTGCTTTAGTCCATTTCTCATCTCCCTTTTACAAAACCACCGGCGTGTTTTCCTACCGAGGAAGAATCCTCTCCTCTCACTTGTCATGATACAAATCACAGTTTCATCATTCTAACTGACTACACTACGTCTCACTGTTGTCCTGATTTCAAGATAAATCCTACTCGATTTCTACTCAAGTGTTCTGCATCTCATGTCAGTCACTTAATGTTAGTTGGGACGCAGCTGTGACTTGGGGAGCTCCCACCAGCCGCACAGCTCGTGTAAATATTCACTTCAGGGTTAGATGAAGTAAACATGGGTCAGGGGTGGGGGGAAAAGAGCTGAGCTTGAGGTGTAAATAAGGAGGACAGGAGTCTCTTGTTTCACTTCATTTTCCTTTTCTTTCTGGCCAGTTCAACGCTCTCTCTCTTTTTCCCTACCAGGGCGGGGACGAAGGCAAGACTTGGGACAGAAAAGACATGCTATCCATTGGCCTCATGGCGATGTTGAGTGGACCAGCCATATTCATAGACATGGGGGTCGTTATCGCCACTGGGTGGGCAATATTCATGGATGCCGTGGCGGGGATGTTGACAGAGGCAATGTTGACAGGGCCGGTGATGGTGACTGGGTGCTGGAGGCTGACCGGAGACGTGATGTTGACTGTGTTGGTGCTAATGTTCATTTGTGCGGCTATGGTGACAGGGTTGTTGGAGTTGACCCGGTTCATCGCAGAGGTGATGGCGGCAGAAACGGTCACAGGTGTAGCTGAGGCAGAATTGCAGACATTGTTACCATCTGGAAAAACACAAGAACGAGTATTTAACTTTCGTTCTGCAGAAACTAATTGTTTGTGGGTAGGAGATAAGAGGATAGCTACATGTGCAACACTCCTACTGCAATTTAATGTTGCATAAGGTTTCAACATTACCAAAACATTATACCTTCTAATGTAACCAGGATAACAAACAGTGTGATGGGACTGACTACTACAGCTGAAATGTGACCCACACAAAGGCTACTTGCCAAGTAAAGAGATAACAAAATGAGGCAGAGATAGCACACTGCCAAAAATGCAACAGTGTTAGAGGAGGAGGTGTATATACTAAAGAAGATAATGGAGGATGACACTAAAGGACAAGATCTTGGTTAGCGGTTTTGACAAGATAGGACTGAATGTTTATGATATAAATGTCTTTTTCCAGGAACTCCCACAGAACTGCAAACCTTAACGTTGTGATATTACGGGTGTGTTTCTGACAAGTGTGACTCACCTTTGTTGCAGGAGTTGAAGTTGGTCTGTCCGTGAGTCTTCAAATGGCTGGTGATGTAGGCTGCGCTGAGCATCTTCCCACAGATGCTACAGGTGACCTTGCCTTCGTGCCTGATCATGTGGGAACGGAGTCTGTCTTTGGTGGCGAAAGCAGAGGTGCAGGCCTGCAGTCCCCACAATGGACAGGGTCAAAGGTCAGTGGAGTACAACAACAATATAATAAATAAAAATCTGGAAGCTGACAGTAATGACTCTTACCGTTACTTGACATTTAAACGGTCTTTCTGAGGAATGCACATGCTTCACGTGACAGCTCAAGTGGTCTGGCCTAGATTAAAAAAAACAAGTAAAAAAATAACACATTTAAAGTAAAGGTACATTATTGTCACATACATGTTGCAAAATTCATTCTCTGCATTTAACCCATCCCTCAAGGGAGCAGTGGGCAGCCGCTGTGCAGCGCCCGGGGACCAACTCCAGATCTATATCACTGTCTGGTTAACGGCATTGACTGAAGGTTTGGACATAAACTACTCAAGAGCAGCCCTTTGCTAATTCAGAATCTTAGATTATATTCATTAACATGGGAATTTGGATTTCAGTAGTGGTTTCCCTGAACTGTAAACCACTGCATATTGTCAAAAGACAATTGTCAATTATTAGACAAACAACATGTTGTCTGCTACAGATGCCTAACTAGTGTGATAACTATGCAGGTCCTTTTCAATAACATCAGAAGTCATAAGCAATTGTGTCTATATATAAAATAGTTTTGTTAATGGCTTGATCAAAAAAGTTTGTAACATTTACTTACAAAAGCACCACATGTAAGGGCACAAGCACAAAGTGAAAAGCCTAATGTACAACCCTTCTATACATTGCAAGTGCTGAAGTGTGTAAGCATATGGAGGTGCTTTGTTTGCTTTAATATTGAGGGAATGAGCACAAAAAACCCACTTAAAATTTCAGTCAGTGGCGGTTAATTCTTCATGATCAATCGTGCATGAATTAGTTTGACCTAGTTTCAAAAATGCACCACACTGAGATGGTCAATTTGTACATTTCCCACTTGTTTTTGGAGTAAACTGACAGTTTAGCATTGTACTACAGAACTTCTGTTTATTTTCATGCAGGCTTGACATTAGTCACAGAAGTAAGAAACTCTTACTGACGATCTCCAGGCACATGGGTGGTAGTTTCGTAAAATCCTACACTGAATTTGCGCATCATCTCTCTCTGGGGATTCGGAAGAGGCTATGTAGGCCACAAAATGACAAAAGTCAACTACTGTGAGAAAGTATTCATGTTTACAGTTGTGAAGCACTTTTTTGTATATTGCTTGCTTTCTCACTGAACTTTGCATGATGAAAAAAGTTTGATAACCCTAAGATTTGTTTACTTCTTTCACCAGTTTCGCACCAACATGTAACACGAACTTACACATTACAAATGACAAATGGCTAAAAAGATTATATAACATAAGTGATGATTACTTGCCACAGATGACTTTATTAAAATACATACAAAATTCACAATATTACAACTTATAGTCCAATACTTGTTGTATCCTGAAATAAGGGCTTATAAAAACATATCTGCAGCTTATTATACTGTTAAACTGAAGGTTAAAAATAACAAAAAACCAACGACAAACACTGATGACAACAAATTCCTCAGTGTTCTACTCTATAAATTATTGTTCACTGCATATCAGCAGGTGCAAGAAAACAGCTCTTTGCCTCTTGACCTTTACAGTGAAATTCCAGCATTCACAAATTCTTCTTGGCACTGATCCTCCTCTGTCAGCTTGTTAGTTCTAGTGAAGCTGTGAGCTGAATCATGTTAAAAGTGCCATTATAGAGTGAGTAAGGGCTACAGCACTGGCAGCTGCAGCAGACAGAGATTTTTTTTTATATATATATTTATAACTAATATACAAATGGACGAGTCAAGTAGAGTGTTCTCAGTGGTGCTATAAACCGGAATCAGGTTTTTACCCCCCTTTTTGGGGTCCCACTGACAAGGAGAGCAGACACCAGACAGTGCCTGCCTACATATCTGGCTGAGTGGCCGTGACTCAGTGCCCGGTTATTCAGTCCCCATTCTCACTTTCCGGTATGTTGATGAATCCCTACCCGACGTCACTGTGCTGGAGGCAAGCCTGAAACTGCCCTACACAGCACAGTGCTAATGTTACAGCTTGGCTAGGGTACACTGCTGATGTTTTTCTTGAAGGTGTGTTGCAGCACAGAACTCTTCTGGTATTATCAATATGCTCTGCTCACTGTGCTTATTTACATACACCACAAGATATTTTGGCTCATTAAAACATAGTGAAATGTTTTTTTTTTTGTGTTGATAAATCTAAATATAAAGCCACCATGAGACCTTCTTAAGCAAAATATTTATTCACTACATAGTAAATGTGTTGACCTGAACATTACCACATGGTTCACTGAATTCCCTGGGGAAAGGGAGTCTGTGACATGCTGGCGGGAACCACAAAGTGACAAGTGACGCCTCCCCCTCCCTTGATACTCCACCACTGGTGCTCTCCCATGTGCAACTGTTTAAACATGTGGTTGAAATGGCAAGGGGGTCAATACCAGTACAAACCTAAACTGCTTAGCGCAACTATAAATATGAAAACACAGCCACTGGGAAGCTACATGGACAGTTGATGGCCATACAATCATCCCTCTATATGAAATCACAGCGTGACTGAATAACCCAAACACCACTGACATTCACCCTGCAACAATCCATAGGGTCGCTGCTCACTAAACTTCTGGTCAAGCAGAAAACGTTATTGCATCTGATGATTGCATTCTTTGTATTTCAAAAGAACATTCTAATGAAATATGATATGGTTTAGTATATAAGGTTACACTTCTGTCTAGCCAGCATGTTTTTCTTACTTGAAACAGCAAAAAAGCATGTTTTCACTGCCAAGTAAATAGTCAAAAAAGGTTTAGAATTTGTTTATCATGTTTTGTTTAGCATATCATGTTATTCTTAAATTCCATGCAGACAAGTCAAGACTTTTCTCTTTGACCCTGGAATGTAACCATCAGAGGGTGAAATTACTTTCTGTCTTTATTACCATAAGATTAAATTAGATCTCAAAAGCATACTTCCTGCTTACAATAGCCATGTTACTTGTTGATTGAAATCTTATGCATAAACTGGAGCAGTTGTAAAAACACTTTTTTGAGGTTGCCCTCGTTTTCTCACCAATTTAGTGATTTGCTATTGTCACAGTGCACATTATGAAGAGTTGCAAGCCTTTTATTTTTGCTGCAGAGTTTTACTGAGAGAGTACGTCACACAGAGATTCACAGGCCATTCTGCATTTGACTGAGTCAAGTTTTTTTTTTAAACCTGTCCTGCCCAGCAGCCTGGTATAGAGTATGATGACCTGGATACCATATTGTGCCAGACAGATTTTACTTTAACAAGAGAGTATTAAAATACTCCTTTGTCTGTTTTAATATTTATTTAATTATGTATTGATTTGTCACCGGGCCGGACAGGGGGGCAGACACGGGGATGGGGGGGGGCACAAACAGACAGCACAGAGAAAGGACAACACCTGCAAGAGAAGGGGGATGGAAGGTGGGGACAACAGGGAATAGGAGAGGGAAACACCAATTGCAGAAAGCAACGAAACCTGCAATAGAACAGAGAGTGGGGCTTGGGGAGGAGAAAAACAACAACAAACAAACAATAAAAATAATAATAATAGTAAAAGACAACCAGCCGAACAGCAGCAATAAACAGCTGACATAGTTGACAACTAAGAGAAAAATGAAAACAAGAAACAGTCATGCACAATAAATAAGCAACACAGCACAGCCACGAGAGCTGGAATAATAACAATTCATTTAAATAAGTAACTGAAAGAAAAACATCAGGAATAATTCTACCAGGGACAACCTAAATTTGTTTGTGTCTATGTGTGTGTCTGTGTGCGTGTGGGTGAATGTATCTGTATGTGCGTGCGCATAAGCCTGTTAAAGAATGTAGTTGTTAGTGAGAGTGGGGCGCCACGACTGTGCCACACCTACCCCAGCAACAGGCAGGCAAGAACCCCAGTAGCCAATAAGGGTGGGAGAAAGACTCCCAGATGCACCGCGGAAGACCCCGACCCAACCAACAGACGCCCCCAAAAATAAATTAATAAAAGACGACCATCCAAATGCCAGTTGACAACGCAATGCCGACGGAACGCAATCATCAACATCAATGCACAACTGAGGAGCCCAACGCACGCACCGCGCGAGCACGGCGACACCCAATGCCCGGCAGCCCCCCGTGAATCCCGCGTGTGAGATCAAGCAAACAAGAGAGAACGTGCGGAAGAACACGACAGCGAAAGCCAGCGGAGAGAAACACCAGCAGCAAGGCCCCGCCCGGCAGCAAACGCGCCGCACAGGTCACCGTGCACCTGCAAATAAAAGTCTGCCGTCCCGCCAAACGCCGGAAAATCTAAGGCCGCCCGCGCCAGCCAACATCCCCCATGCACAGCACTCCCCCAGCCCGCCGTGCAACACCAGCCAAACCAGCAAGGAGGCAAAATCAACTAGCTCAGCTGCATGCCACCAACAACCCACCCACCCGTCAAGGGCCGAGAACTCCAGGCACAAGCCCAGAACAAACCGGAGCACAGCCCTGCACCCACACTGCACATCCCGAAAACTAACTTTATACTTCAGTATCCAGAGGGGTCCAACAACTGGCCGACAGAGAAATGGGGAAGCACGGATCCGAGGCCAACGAAGCAAACTAGGGACGCAAACTGGTCCCTCCAAGCCAACGAGGAAATGCCTCCCCCGGACTCCAATGCACAAACTAAACGCCCAGCAGCCATCCAGAGACCCTGCCCAGAGACCCCCACCCCCAGAAGCCAGGGCACCCTGCGACCCCCCAAAGCACAAAGGACCCCAGACCACGGGGAAGCCGTACCCCACCCCAAGAAAGAACAGCAGAAAGCCATGCCAGGAAGCTCCCCGCCGCCAGGGAGCGATAACGCGGGAGAACCAGGCCAACAGTCCCCCAGCCCAGCCAGAGGCATCCCTCCCCAGAGTGCAGGCAGAGCCAGCAGCCCCCGAGGGCGATCTCATCCCCGGACGGGGGCCCAGCCCCCCCAGTCAAGCAGACCCAAAGAGGAGCACCAAAACCTACCCCGACAACACCGGCCATGTGCCCCAGAGACTCCCAAATGCCCCCACTGTGAGAGCCGGCAGGGGGAAGCAGCGGGAGCCTCACCCGTGCCGAAGAGGGCCCAGGCGAGGAGAGGAGACAACGGGCCCCCAGGCACACCACCCGCCCAGAAATGAGCAAAAGCCAGAAGCCCGAGTCCCCAGATCCCTAGGTCCAGAGCGGGTGACTGAGTAAAGTTGACATTTGAAACTGGTAATAGTATCTCTCCATGAAATCAGTTGCTAGGACTTAACAGGCACCTATTGCTCAGAGTTTGCCAGTCTGACTCTCTATGACAAGTCTGTCTGGCAGCATGAAGAAAAATTGTCTCCACGGGGTACGGGGTAGGGTGGAGCGATATGGCAACAATTGCTATCACGATAAAAAAAAAAAAAGTCATATCACCCGATATCGATAATTATCACGATAAATGTCAAATCATTATTTCTTAGGTTAAAGGCTTTTTGCTCCTGAGTGAAAGTCTAACCAAAGGGTTAATAATAGTGGTTTTAAACTTTTCTTTATGGTCAGAACAAACACTTGATGCCCAACTGTGGATCACTTCACAAATCTGAGGTAGAACATTCACAACAATTATGATAAAATCTTTTTAACAAATATTCACAAGTAAAATTAAGTCCCTTTTCCTCCACAAAATAAATATATCAACAGAAAAATTAAGTGCTAATTTGTTCATGATTCAAATGAATTAAATCAAAACATTTACTGAACATTTGATATGTTGGTATTGAGGAAAATCATATCACGATAATTATCATTGTTTTATTTCCCAGCCCTACTATGGGGTTAAAATCCATTTCACCCTTTCCTCCATATTTTGCACTGATAGTAAGTTCAAATACTGTCAAAAGTATAGTTTTGGGAAGGACTGAATAAGTGTGAAAAATAATACTGTATGGTGGAGAAATATGTTTCTATCACGGATATAAAAAGGGAAAAATGGATCAGAGGGATTCCAAATAAAATCAGTTGCATTACTTGCAAAAAAAGTGGCCATTGTTCCCATTTCAAAAACACACTACCCATTTACTTGAGTCTAAGTCACAATATTATAGGATGTCCAACTCAAAAAGACAAACATTTTAAACAACCTATCAAAAGGGCTAAAAATGTGATCCTTACCTGGAAAAGCCTTTCCCACACACAGAACATACATAGGGCTTGTGGACTCCACCGTCATGAGAGCGAACATGGTAGGTCATTCGGTCCTTCCTTTTAAAGCGTTGCTGGCAGATGGGGCACTCAAAAGGCTTCTCGTCTGAATGGGACAGCTTGTGGCGATTCAGGTGGTAGACATCACGAAAGGCCTTGCCACACATCTCGCACCCATGGTTCTTCTTGACAGGTTTGGCGGGTTTCTTTGCGACATTTTGCTGTGGCACATTACCCATTGCAGATGATGTCATGATACTTGTGCCTGAGGAAACAGAGGTGGTTGCTGTGGAGAGGATTCCTGCTACCGTGGAGATGTAGGAAGGGTGGCCATTGTTCTCTCGCGGCATGGTGGATATCATGGGTACCATGGTGGGGGCTGTCTGGGTAGTCTTCTTTGGCCGTGACACCATCTTGATGCCGGTGTGGCTGGACTCATGACGCCGCAGGTGGTAGCTGTCACGGAAGGCCTTGTTGCAGTAGCCGCAGACGAAAGGTGTTTTACCTTTGTGTTCCTTCTTTATCACAGGCACTGGTGGTCGTGCACCTCCACCACTGCCCACATGGTCTTTGAGGAGATCAGCAGCACTTGTAGGTGGCTTCTGGTCTATTTGGATGGGCAGGATAGGCTTCTGGTCAATTTGTTCAGCTCCTGCATTAAGAAGTGGCAGCAGGCTGTTCTGGGCCACCTGGTGCTGGTGGTGGAGGGCTTCATTGGCCTGCTGATGAAACAAACACATACGCACACACACGTAAATATTTGGCTGAGCCGAGATGACTCTGTTTGCAAAATTTAATACAAGTTTTAAAGTCACTAAAAACAGCTGATACGGAAGGGTGAAATGTTTTTGCAACACAAAATTGAGCACTGTATTATACTCCACATAAAAATATCAATATTGTGACAGTAGAAATTCCCCACTGTATCATTACTTTTCAGTCTGCATAACAATTACCACAATACACCAAGAGTGTAACTGACAGCGGTTTTTGAAGTTTGTCAGCTTTGACAAGTCCATGAAAACAACATGGGTTAGTAAGATGTTACAGAATACAAAATAGGCACAGGATCTGTCATTAATGTGGTTGACGCAGCATGCCGCTAATGCAAAATAATCCAAATATACTGGATGAAAAATGATCGCATCATGACAGTGCTGATTCATCGAGTGACTGCAAAACAAGCATACCAAATTAGAGTCCAGTGCTCTGAAGCGCAGGCCATTAGATCAGCTCAGTAAGAAGACATTGGAAGAGGGGGGAAGACTGCGCCACACACACTAAATAGAAAATACAGTTCACTCCTTGAGACAAAATCAACGTGGATCATAATGCCACATCCGCTTTCTGGGTATGTAGACTCCCACTCTGTGTTATTGGAGTTTTGCAGCTGCAAACCAATGCCCACTACTGCCACAACACAAATGGGTTTAAGTGACTGGGTGCAATTAGCTTTAGCAAATAGTAGCTAAGTTGGGTTTCACTCATCTAAGTAATCAAAGCTCCCAAATGAAGCGGTCAGATGCAATTTGCATCTTTTGCCACAGCCAAGACCCAAAACGAGATTAGTTCTTCCAAGAGAGACTGCAAAAATACTCCGGTAGCTCTAGCTAAAAATGATTCAGTGCATTTTGTTTAGTTTTTCATTGAGTTGGGGACAAAACGACACAAAAAACAACACAACGTAGCCCAGGGATAAAATGCTGCTTAAAACTATTTAGCAGACAGCGGTTTCTGCTACATTGATGCAATGCAAACTCAATCCTTCAAATTTAACACTTCCTACAGTATAGCTAGCTCAAAGTAATTATGGCTTTAGTTCTGAAGCAGCTGCAAGCTATTCATAATCATTGGGGTTTGTCACTGTAGGTTAGTTATACTCTAACCAAGGTAAGAAGTTGATCTAAATTATACTGCTCAGATCAGTTTTTAATGAGTTAGTTACCACCCTTATAGAAAAGCCTTGAATTTTTGTTGACCTAAGGACTACTCTGCCTACATCCACCAAAACAGAAGTAGACGCAGAGTTATAAATGTATTAGCAACGGATGTTAATGGCTAATCACCAATTTCTATTCAGATTCCTCTATGGTTCTGGCTAAATTGAGAAAAAAAATTTAATTTACTACTTTTGTTAAAATTTTCTAGGTCTAACAACATTTTCTTTCCACACATCAAACATAAAAATTGTATCACACATAACACTGTTGTTTCGGTAAATGGACCCAGTCAAGATGACTGCGTTGTCAACCACCAGCAAGAAAGGGCAAGGTGAAATGCTTGACCTTTCCCTTTTGAGGTTCAATCATCCATCGAAGACGACGAGCCAAGAAAGGAGTTGCAAAAGAGGAGGCCGGGGACAGAAAAGAAAAATGAACCGCACAATGTCCTCCTTATGTCATCTAGCCTATTGTGAAAGACACAAATCTGAGCAGTGATGCCTCAGCAGGGGAGCTTTGTATGCTCATCTTCATTGATTTGGCTCATCTATTCATGAGACAGGGACATTGTTTATCCACACACTACTCAACTAAACTAGCCGTCATTCCCTCATATGCAGTGGGACCTGGGAACTCGTGGAGAATACAACCAAGCCCACCCATCCATTTGTCTAAGCACCTGCTCACACTTGCCACCTTCCAGGATTAGTCATCATCATGCCAGTCCGCTGGCACACCAGGGGTGGGGGGGCTTTATGTTTGGGTGGGTGGGGGGGGGATACCAGCCGGGAACCCTCTTTGTGAAGCCTGTGAACAGCAGACATAGCCAGTGCAGACAGCCTGCCTCTATACAGAGGTGCAGGGCCTGTAAGCTGCTGTGCCTTCATGCAGCTCTGACCATTTTGACACAAATGCGTTCTGACAACTGGGGCTGCTCCCTCATAAATAACATCAAAATGGAGGGAGTGTCCTGATGGCTCCACAGGCCACTGTAGACTTGAATTGAGCTCATGGTCTGAGTCAGATTATGCACTGTCTTTCTTAAGTCTTTTGTGTCACACTCTACAGCTGCTTGTCGAAATCCCAATTTTTACATAAAAAAAAACTATTGACTGATAACATAAAATGGGATGGAGGAGAGGAGATCATACTGCAGAACCCGCCCCCCCGAAATATAAAAATTATTAGTTTTTTCTGCTACATGTAAAATCTTCTCGTTTCCCCATGTTTATGAGTTTGTTCTAAGTTGTTCTTCACTTGTTTACAAGTTCTGAAACCTTTGGCTGCTACTCAGGGCCTCTGCTGAGTTGACAAGTTCTTACAAAACACGACTTTTGTCATGTTTGTAATAGCCTGCAAAGCTATAAGAACACTGCAGGGATTTAGTGTCTTGCTTATCTATTTCAGTTCTGCTGTGAGCAAAACATTTTAAAGGATTTTTTGATACATGAATTCTGTCACCTGGGATTGGGCTGCATCATGTAAGAGGGTTTTAACAACTTACCTGATCAACCTTCTCCCAAAAACATTCAGCCAAAACCTCCAAAGGCAAGTGCATTTAATACAACACCCCACTGCAAAATAGTACTTTCAAAAAGAAAGATACATACCTGAGATTTTGTAAGCAGATACTCTGACAGAGTGAATTAACATTTAAAATAATAATTATTATTACGTACTGTATATCAGCTGCAAAATAGCAGCTGATATACAGTACAACCCTGATGAAGCATGTGTATGGCACAAACTAATGTTATTTTCTGGCATCATGACTACAAAGAAAAGGCTCATCTTGATGGCCCCAAGAATAGCATCTCCTTCCATGAATTAGGAAGACTGATTTCAAATAAAATGAGCAGGACTTACTGACAGTACAGAGATTGAGCCTGGACAAAAATAAAATAAAACTCACTTTCCGTCCTAGAATAATCAGAATGAGTACATTATTGGTGAATACTACTTTGGGGGCTTTACCCAAAAACCTTGAAATCATACATCAAGCAAATAACTTTAACAGTTACCTAAAAAGTTCACCTTTTGCCAGCATAACCACGCCAATACAAACATACATTGTGAGGACGTAAACCAGTGTTTAGTCCCCAAAGTCACCAAATTAATATTCGGTAACATTCCCTTGTTATCGGTTTGTTTGCTCAAAGGCATGACTACTACAATTCTGAAAGGTTAAAGACCTTTCTTTATTTTATTTTGGCTTGTCATGGCAGGAAACTCACAGGTGTAATAGATAACATTAAAAACAGCAGCATTCCATTTAGGTGAGCTAGTTCCAGGGCTGTGGGACTGTGCATGCAGGCTCACTGTCTGAGCCATCCTTAAGGAAATCTGTATCTAGGACTTGTCAAAATGCCTGCCTCCAAAAGATCTATTGTTAAAAACATGAACAGCAGTACTTCTCACTTAAATTCACAAAAAGGCTGCAACGTTTATTTTTTTCAAACATTTTAATTTGATTAAAAATTACAAAACGAGGGGATGGGGCAAACTGAGTGGCAAACGTTAAGCCTAGAAAAAAGGATCTACTGTGTCACTAGGGATTTAAACCTGCCATTTATGACTGATACTAAAGCTCAATTCATTACTATCTTTTACATAAACAGTAAATAAAACTACTTTGTAATTTCAAGAGAGTGGTTTGTTTTGATGGACCTGTTTCAAGAAAAACAAGTTCTAATAAAAACCCTCTGTAAACTACCTGCTCAGTACCAAATGGCTGTCAGAAGTGACTACTTGGGAAAAAGTTGAACACCTAGCAAACTAGAGACCCAGATAACAGTGACTGCACTGAAAGAGTAATTTTGTATATATTTGGCCAGCTGTTTACTCCATTAATAAATTGATATACACCAACAAATGGCCTCTAAATGCAAGGTGCATCCACAAAAGCTTTCTTTAAACCGTGTTCATATGCCTTGCAGTTCGGTGCGGTTCAATATTTCAACATTTTCAGTGTGGCGTGTCCACCTGTTGACCGTCAATTTCTTTTAGACATTTGGGAACTGGTCAGCCAAATGTGCTGATAAATTTGGTAACCGCCTCTGATACGTTCTATAGGCTACATTTTATACAGTGTGTTTCCTTGAGTGGAATGAATGGAGTTTCAGGCACAGAAGGGTTGCATTAGGACTTTCTTACCTCAGGGCACTCTTTACAATTTGGCTGTTACTTTGCAGCATTACTGGTGTATCACTGCCCAACTGATAGTGGATATGTTGCACATTTGTCCAAAATAAGAATAGGTACAGCTGTACTTATGGTAATACTCCAGCTCATTTACACAACAATATAGACCATTTCAAATGCCTGACAAAGTATTTAAACAAGAATATGGTAATCAGCATATTTTAATTTACACCACTTCATAAAAAACCTTTCTAGAAAAGTTCATACAGGGAAGAACTTCAAACTTAAAAATGCTGCAAAGCATGAGTCAACTGATAGCAGTTGAATGAATTATTGCTCTCCTCAACTTCAAAGGTCTGAATGTTAACTGCACACAGATTTACATGAGATTTACACAGTAGCAGTACGAGGTACATAATACATGCAGGGCTTCTGGCTAGATGCCAGATACTCCACAACAAGCCACACTGTCCATCTGCCTTTTTCATCAGGAAGAAACAATGTTTAAAAATGTGAGTAGGTGATCAGTCTCTAACAGCAGGGCAAAACGTTATCAACACCACAAAACAAAGGTGACGTATACCAAAGACTGTGAAACGCAAACTAACTTTATTACAGATATGACAAAGGCATCCTTAAGTACACTAGTCATACTCTTTCCAACTCTTGCTTGCCTAATATAAAGCAGGGTTAGTGTTAAATAATGTTAACTTTGGCTTCTTAAGAAAGACCTTAAACCACACTTTTAAGAAGCATCTATAATAAAGTAACATTAAAGTTCTTATTCCCTGTGGCTTCTACCAACTCTACCTTGCTTCTGTGGTTCCAACTCCAGTGGCCTGGCACTCATGGCACAGGTGAGACCTTCAAGTTCAAGTAATATAAAATTTATGAACCTATTTAGTTAATCAGATTCTATATGTTTGTAACAATGAAAATGAAATAAATATTATTCTCTGGCATTGGCAAGGGACTCAAACTCAAATCACTCAAGTCACTCATTTGAAGGTGCACTAACAAAATGAACTTAGCAGCCAGCAGGTTTAAGCTAATTTTCTAAAGATGAGGTTAAAGTATTTTGTGAATGATACTGTACTGCTGCAGAGTTCACAGAATTAGAGCTTCCCATGAGAAGTTTGTGACACTCAAATATGCTGGGGCAAAACATCATACATAATACACATAAAAATGCGTCTTAATAATTGGTAATACGCATGAGACAGCAGAATGATGATATACTTCGCATGAGGGTTCATCCACTGATTAAAATAACTGCGTTCAAATAAAACTATCGAATCCGCGGCAAAACACTGAATCCTTTGAAAAAAATACGCTGTCCATAAAAACTCAGCGTCTTACATTTTTCATGTTCACAATGCGCTCAGCGTTAGTTCTTTGAGGCTAAGTAAGGCCACTCGAACGGCACATTTCACTAAATTCATTGAACAATAGCCTTCCACCTTAGTCCACAGTGAAAACAACTACACCGTGGCAGATATCCCTCTCAACAGCGGCACAAATTGCTTTTATAAATTGCATTATGTCGTTGCTAATTTCAAATCTGCCTCACCGTTGCTAGTGTTAGCTGATGTTGTGTACATAGTTTGAATTCCTTTCCACCGCGTTCTTCCAGAATAAATAGCTAGTTGATAAACAGAGAGCCGTAACGGTTGCTAACGCTGGTTATAAAGTCATGTAACGTGTATCGATAGTTTTGCAAGGTCATTACGGCAGCCTCGCCCAAACTATGCTAAATTAGCCAGCGAGTTTGATGAAGGCAGCCTAAACATCGTTAGCTAACTTGGCTAGTTACTGTCGAACCGGCTGAGGCAAGCGGAAAGTTCACCGCGGACTTGCGAATCGCCGTTAGTAAATCTCAGCAGCTGGCCCTCTAAGTATACACTTATCCTTCCTTACTAACATTAATAGCTGTAAATCAAAATTATCTGCGGTATTATGCACGTTACAGTGGAAATCTTCGCCTGTGTTACATCTCATTATCCTACGGCGTCCGATCAAAGCCCTCAATCACAGGAGGGAAAAAAACAGGTCTGTCTCGATTGTAACGGTGCAGTGGCGTCTCCAGCCTTACTTCAAACCAACCCGCATGTTTTTGCTGGCTTCGACTTGGCAAACAAACTTCAAAAAAACACAAACGCTGTCGAGTTATTGAACATCCAGTATTTAAGTATTCCTACAATAGGAAAAACAAGCCACGTTTTTCAAACACTCGTTGAGGAGAATTGATTTTTTGTTCTAGCGTCATTCCCAAGCCTCACAGCTGGAAGCCTGGATTCATATACCATTGTTTTGCTTGGTTACTTGATCTAGGCAATACTCGTTTAAAAACTGGTTTTACCGCTAAGATATCCTGTGCTTGCATTTTTTAAGGTTGCTTTACGAGCTATCCCAGTTTCCCTCCTAAAGAGTCAACTTACTTGAAAAAGAAACGTACTCCAGCTCGGCTCCATTTCCACACTTACTAATTCTGTAGGAAACCTAGTAGAAGCCTACAACAAAGCAACCAAACATGGCAGCTGAAACAACTTCCGGTAACCTCGAGGGCTGAACCACTTTACATATTATTTAGGGGGGGGGGGGGTTAAATGTAGTATATTAAAAATAAGTAGTGTAATCGAATGTATTGCTCACTAGACATAGATAAATAAATAAAGACTGCCAACTTAAAATGTACTGTAAAATATATTTGGAAGAGATTATCCGATTCGTCCCTCTCCTATCATAGAACTAATTTGATGTAGTAGGATTTTTAAACACCCCTCTGGAAGGTTTTTCGTTGATTCTGCGAGAGGCATTTGTTATAGTCGACTACTGTCGCATGTGGTTGGGGTATGATTGTGTTTTAGTAAACCTCCATTTGTTTTTATAAGAACATTGGAAATGGAAAGCGGTTTGTTCTGCATTACAAAAAAAAGATAGTTCTATTCTCCCCCAGTGAGAAGTGTTTAAACGGAGCAAGAAAGAATCCGCATGCGTAGCTATAGCAGTTTATTTTCATTCATGAGATAGGGATGAATGAAAACGACAATGCCCATAATTATTGCACGAATTGCCTCTAGTGGACGACAATAACAAACGTTCCGTTTACTCCGTGAGGGTGAATACACCACTTAAATCAAATACACTACGATGAAAAATTGTTGTTTTATGGGACTGTTTTCTGCAGAATTTGATATTTGTGCATTTACCCTAGGGAATCCCCCGAGGAGATGGATTAGCATCACCTTATTATTTGTCAGGTGACAATTTAGTCCTATGGATGAATAAGTCATTTCTAATGTTGTTTATGAGATGATTTTTGACTTAAGTGTCAAGCCTGCTGATTTGTCAACTGTAAGTTGAGTAGGTCTATGTAGAAAAAAATAAATCTACATAGTTTCAAGACCATTTCTGTGTGTCTCACCAAAGAGGCATATCTTGTCACCAGTCTTTCTACAAATTAAATAGACATGTGCATTTATTCATGAGTCATCGCAGAAGCATTTTTTTTTTCAGTTTTGTCCTTCACTGTGTTATATCATTAATCATCAAACTGGATAACTAATGATTACCTAACATGTAGTGGTCACTGACTCACACTAGAAATGAATCATAGCTGCCTGGAATCATCCTGATGTTTTTGCACATGTCTCAAAGATGTAATAAAAATAATAATAATACATTTTATATATACGTGCCTTTCAGAACACTTAAGGTCACCTCACAAAACATAATAAACCAACAATATTGGTACAGGGGAGCGAGGAGAGATGTTTCACACATTGGATTTAATTTAGCCTAGTAATTTGATAGAAGGAAACACATCACACATGACTGTGAAATATCAATAAATAATTGATATCTGTTGGAGCAGGGTAATAGTCCTTACCAAATGCAGACAGACAATATTAGGAATTACAGTATGAATGTCTGTGTTCAAATGACACCTTCAACCTTGGAGACAAAAAAGGACAGAGCATCTGGAGTTACAAGAATGACCTTCATAAGCACCAATGGTTCTCTTAGAGGCCCCAAAAACAACAACACTTGTTATATGTCATTCCAACATATTTCATTCAAACCCAGCTAGGCACACGCTGTATGTATATATTATTATTCTATATTGGCTGTAAAATAAAGTAAAAAAAAACACCTTCACATTGAGCTAATAATTACCCCATGTAGATACAAATTACCTGGGTATCACCCAAGCAACAGGGCACAGATTGCTTGGCAGCACCAGACAATGTACACATGCACAGTTAACAATGTTAAATTTGTATTATTTTGAGAGGATCACTGCATAGGTGAATACAAGATCATCCTTATTCCATTGACAACTCCTACAGAATAATCCTGCACTATAGCATCAGAATATCAGATGTCAGAATGTATCATATGGGCTAACACAGCACAGTTTCTCATATTAATGAAAGTTGAATTCTTCTAAACTGCATGCAGCCAATGACAAAACAAGCTACTTACTAATGAAATTCATATCTGAACACTAATGACTTGCAGTTTATTGTATATTATATATTTATATGCGTGTATCCCTTACTTTCCCTGCTATTTTCACACTTTGTCTGTAGAGAGTGTGAAAAAGGCTTTTATAAAATACGATTTGAGATATATATTTGCTCGACAACAACAAAAAGTTGGAAAACAAGTGAAAAGCTCTTCTTAAAGCATAATACATGATTTGAAAATGGATTTTTCAGTGCTGTGGTGATCCTTCACGTTACGTTTTGAATATCCGTAAAGGGACTCCACTGACCAAAGTACTAATATCTTCTGGGAAAACGAGACTTGTATTTCAGCTCTAAAATGAAAGTGGACACAGATCCGTGCTTGAATCAGTATTGTGCACACTCTTTCCAGTATGTTCTTTGAACTCTCTGCTCGCCTGTGAATGGCTGTTCAGTGAAGGTGCCCCCATTGTACATTTCAATCTTTGTCCCACTGTACATTGAAAGCCTTTATTCACATACAGCGCAATGAACGTTTCAGTTAGAGCTAGGGAATATGTGTGGTCAGCCCATTCTCCCCTCATCCAGCTCAAAAGACATGATAACATCCAGCAACGGGCTCCACTTGAAAATATAGTTATGCAGATTGCTTCCTCTGATATTTTTCCAGCTTTGGATAAGGAAGACTCTCCAAAGGTAAGCTCCACCAGAACAGGAGAACAAATTAAATATCATGTCAAGTTGATTAAGTCTGAGATTGTTTTCCTTTTTAATAATATATACGTTTCATGATTCATTCTTGGATTAGGATCAGAGTTTAGATCTTACTTGTGAGAATTGTGTCTCATTGAATGTAACTTAATGTTTTAGTGAATATGAGAAAGCGCTGGTCATTTACAGTGTCATGCAGCATCTGTTCTCATGTAATAGCATATAAACCACACATGATGATTATAACTCAAACATTTTATCTTTTCAAAAAATACATACTGAAAAATTACACTAACGGTCATGCCAGATTCTGACATGTAATATCAGATGATGAAACACTGAGAATGCTATTGTATGATATTTAATGTATATTTAAAGGGGATTTCTAGGTCAATATTTAAATCTAGATAATGTTTTAAAGTTATACATGTACAAATATATCTGGTTTCATGCACCTGCTTCCTTGGTAAAACATTTCTTCCCCTGGCACCCTGGTGCAGGGTGTATGAGCAACCACTTCAGTTTGATTGTGATTCAGTTATTGATCAAAACATTCTGCCTTACTCCTGTGAATAGTCTTTCAACTATTGTGTTTCCACAGAAATGGGAGACTGGTCCATTCTTGGCCGCTTCCTAACGGAGGTGCAAAACCATTCCACAGTCATTGGCAAGATATGGCTGACAATGCTGCTCATCTTCCGCATCTTGCTTGTGGCCCTGGTGGGGGACGCTGTCTACAGTGATGAGCAGTCCAAGTTTACCTGCAACACCCTACAGCCTGGATGCAATAACGTCTGCTATGACACCTTTGCTCCTGTCTCACACTTGCGGTTTTGGGTCTTTCAGATCGTTCTTGTCTCCACACCTTCTATCTTCTACATTGTCTACGTCTTGCAAAAAATCACCAAGAATGAAAATGTAGAGGTTAAGAAGGTTGAAGTAGTACCCAGGTCCCCACCTGCAAATTTGGACAAATGTATTGGAGGAGATAAAGAGACAACTTTGGAAGCCGGCAATCCTTATAACACAACCTATAACAATGAGGACTGGAGCTTACTGGAGGGTGTGTGTGAAGAGAAGAGCCAGCTGGAAGAGGAATTGAAAGAGGTAGAAAAGGACCCAACCCAGCTCTCCAGCCAAGTTCTACTTATCTACATCATACATGTTTTGCTGCGCTCCATCATGGAGATAATCTTCCTTATTGGGCAGTACTACCTATTTGGATTTGAAGTTCCCCACCTCTTCCGCTGTGAGACTTACCCCTGTCCAAACAGAACTGACTGCTTTGTGTCTCGAGCAACAGAGAAGACCATCTTTCTCAACTTCATGTTCAGTGTAAGTCTAGGTTGCTTCATCCTGAACATTGTGGAGTTGCATTATCTAGGCTGGATTTATATTTTCAGAGTTTTGTTCTCTGCATGCTGTACATGCTGTCAGTCAGATAGAGGCCCGGTGCAGCAGGTGGAATTATATGCCAACAACAACCCACTGTTGCTTGAGCTCAAACACTCTTTACGTGGCAGGGTTGTTCTGCAGACCACCTCTACCATGTCCCGGGACAATAGCAGCGGTGTCGCAAACCAGGCCCCGGCCATCTCCTTTGAAACAGACTCTACATTGGAGTGCACTTCAAAGAGAAATCCAGATGAGAAGGAACGCACCAAGACTAGACTGCACAATATGGCCAAAATAGGAAGAGGCAAAAAGTCATGGCTGTAAACAATTTCAAAACCAAATTTTTCTTTTGTGTTATATATATATATATATATACATTTTTCCATTCATCACTGCGCTTGTATATCTAAAAACTCATTGAAATTGAAATATTTTCAGGGTGGACTAGTTTAAGTAATGAAGTTAATGATTATTAAAATGATTCATGATTTTACAATTTAAGAGAGAAACTGTGACAGATTGTATTTGTTTTTAGCCTCAGAAGATCTCAGCAGTGCAAGAGTTCTTTACATTAATAAGTTTTTAATTTTTAATGCTTTGGAGATGTTGCATTGTTGCAGTTTGTTCACCGTTCTTGGTTTATTAGGTGTTCCAAGAGAAGCACTGATTAATGTAGTGCAGCATTTTCTGAAATGAAACCAATGTTTTTGCTGTGACTCATTCATATCTACACTAATTCCTACAGGATCCTTTATAAATAGACAGATGATGTGTTTATACATCAGCGGCTTCATACTTAGTTAGCCTGTTAAGTAAGTCTATATGTTGGACCGATTCTCATTGTTTTGTACATCTAAATGGTGCTGCAAAAAAAGCCAAATTTAAAGAAAGTCGGTGGAGTGTAACCCATACAGTATGCTACATGTGCTCACTGCAGGACAAAATGCTTGATTTTTCTTGATGTGGTCAGATATGTCTGATAAAAAATCTTCTTACATGACAGTTATATCTCATAATATATCCTTAAGAGCTTACATTTCAGAATTACAGTTTGAGCTGAAATGGTACTCATATGTGCAAAAGTCTCAAATGTATGAACTAGGGGTAGCACCAAACAAATACAAAGATTTATTAGAACATTTATGATCAAATTTTAACTCAGCGTCCCTTACATACATCCAAATGAAGACGTGGTTGGGCGCTGAGTTCCAAGATGAGGCAAAAGTGGAATACCTGGGAGTGTTTACTTGCCCCTGTGTATACCTGCACATTCAGTGTTCAAATAAGTAAGTAAAAATACCAGGAGAGGTCACTGCTGTCCGGTTTACACAGGTGCTGGCTTCAGGTACTATTGGAATTTCTACACTACAAGCATTGTAGCCCCAGATAGGATTTGAAAGGGCTAATTTTGGCACATTTTGTCCATTATGTAACATATGAAGATGCATTGCATGAAAGCAGTTTAAGTAAAAGGTGGTGAAAGTATTCTTGCAATAATTATTTGTTTTTGTGGTGTTTTTCTGTTCCTTTAATTTCAACAGGTTCTATTTTTCATACGTAAATATATATAGGCTATTCATTCATGAATACTTAATGCCCGTTTTTTAATTAAAAACACAAATACGGTATTGGTTGTGTGCTAGGCCGTTTATTAACGATCTTACTACCTCTAAATCGGAGTTTACGACAAGCAATTGAAGGCATCACAAGTACATATCTCGTACCTACTGTCAATTACGAGGAAGAAAATGTTGAAAACTTCAAGCAAGACAACAACGCGGTTATTTGCGGGCAATTACAGGTAGGTCAGTGTCATATCTGCTACTAGCGTTTACTTTGCGGTATTTTATATTAGTGACATTTTACGCTGTCTACTGAAAGTGTTCCGTAAGGCCACCGGTGCTAGAGAATGAGGGCAAAGCAGCTTAAAGGGAGTACATTATGGCCAAGCTTTGGACTAATCGCAGCGACAACCTAGCTATAGAGTACCTTGTGTGCAGTAACTTCAGAAAAGCTAAAAGTCAAGAATGTTTTCTAATTTCTTGTGAAAAGTTACCACGAGAATATTCACAGAATTGAAAGTGTAAATGCTTTCAGCTATTTCAAACCCGAACTGACCTCAGGGGATGTGATTAAGTGTGGATTAGGTGCGAATATACTGTTTATGGGTTCACACAGGATATGTGTGTGAAAGGCATGCATCTTCGGTTGAGAATCTTATGCACACATGTTCAGATGTGCGGCATCACTTTAATGGTGATGCTGAGCGCTTGGTTGCGAGACAGATAAGGTCAAATCTCTTCCAAACAGTTTCTGTATGTAGGGCAAGCTCAGATATATTGTGCTATAGACATGTTTCAGTATGCAGGACTGAGAGAATAACTCCCAAATCTAGAGTATGTTAATGTTTGTACGCCATTTCCATGTTGCAATGCATGGAAGGTGATGTCACACACAGTGTTGGCTACTTCTGATTTGAATTATTTTGATTGTCTGTTGATACTTTGGATGAAAAAACAGTCTGATTAAATAATAATTTTGCTAAGGGTGATGTACAGTATTTGATAAAAAATATGATAAGATGTAGGAAAAATGTTGTAAAATTCAATTATAGGCTCATCAGTCCTGCCATACACCAGCTGAGTATAGCTGGACTGTTAACCTACTGATGTGCCTTCTTTGACTTGTGGGAATATATTCATAGAGATAAAGAGATTTATATTACAATTATATATATATATATATGTATATATATATATATATATATATATACATATATATACGAGAGTTGAAAAAGGGGCCAAACATGGATAGCATCATAGGAATAATTTACTGTATCTTCCAGCTTCTGTCATCATATTGTATGTGCGCTTACAGATGTGCATAATTAAACAATATTGGCCAGTATTGCCAGTTTCCTAGTCAGGCTCTGATTGCCAAACTAAATTAGACAGTTCTGTTAAGCTCTCAGAAAATATTTTCTTTATTTTCTTCTCTTTTTCTTTTTCCCTACAGATGACATCATAGGTCCTGTTGTGTCTCTGAAGTACTTTTATGAGATCTTCTCATAATTATTTATATCAAGCCGTCCTTTTCTCGCTGTAAACAATTCCAACTGGTTAAAGACTGCAGAAAAGTTTGAGCATGTTTCACCTAATTAAGAAAGACAAGGATAAGGAAAAGGACTTGGGCAAGAAGGATAAGAAAGAGAAGAAAGAGAAGAAAGAGAAGAAAGAGCGTATGTCCCAGGCAGAGTTAAAGAGCCTGGAAGAGATGAGCATACGTAGAGGCTTCTTCAACCTCAATCGAGGGAGCTCTAAGAGGGATCCTAGGAGTAAGTTGGAGATCTCTAGTCCCATCCCAATTATGGTGGCTAGCAACACGGAGCTCAGCCTGACAGACTTGGAGGCTGAGCGCCTTCACAACACCCTGGTGCAGGACGTGGGGCCACTGAGTGCAAGTACCTCTGGTGAAAACATAAAGGGAAATGAACTGGAACATCATCGCACCTCTGTAAAGGAGAGAGCAGCTAAGTTTGGGGAATTGGCCACATTGAATTCCGTGGTAGGCCAGAAGCACGTATCTTTTTCCCTGAAGAGTAAAGAGGACAATGCTGTGGAGGCTTCAGATCTTTCTGGGCAGAACTGCACTACATCTTCACCGAAGTTCCACCACAAACCAAAAGGCACCAACATGGTTCACATTCCTGAGGTAATGGAGAAGACCTTCCCTGGTGCAGACCTACAGTTGCCTATGCTTGTTGCGCCACCAATACCAGATCCGAGAGAGCTTGAGCTGCAGCGGCGCAACACTGGGGATTTTGGCTTCTCTTTGCGGAGGACCACCATGCTGGATAGGCAGCCTGATGGGGGAGTGTGTCGGCGTGTGGTACACTTTGCCGAACCTGGTGCTGGGACCAAGGACCGGGCTCTGGGCTTGGCGCCAGGAGACAGGCTGGTGGAAATCAATGGGGTAAATGTGGAGAACAAGAGCAGGGATGAGATTGTGGAGATGATCCGTCAGTCTGGAGAGACAGTCCGGCTTAAGGTGCAGACGATTTTGGAACTGAGTGAGTTGAACCGCAGCTGGCTGAGGACCACTCAGGGCCTGCACAAAGAAGCCTTGGATGTAAGTAGTACTGTTGAATGATTTTCATCCTACTGAGTGAATAGATTATAACTTGCAAACACAAATAGCACATTTTCTGGTTAATTTTCTTCATTGCCTAATTTTATACATTTAAGTGGTTACATCTCAACAATCTGCTTTTTTTGTTGGCTATAATGTCACTTTGGATGTCGGGACAATTTCAGACTTTTGAAAATTATTCTCCATATTTGCATTTCAATGGGAAACAGGTTGTGTTCTTCTGGTCCTTGGTTATTTGGTTATTTATATACAGTGTATAGTTGCATGTGTTATTAAATTCATGTATGGGGTAAAATTTATCATCACCTAAAATAATTTTTTCTCACTGTGGTATTTCCACAGTGAGGTTTGGCACCCATGTATAGTGGATTAAAGATGTCTGGATCATGGGTGGAACTGTAATGACAATGGTAATGTGCCTTTGTGCTTGTATGTATGGGGGAGTGTGTGTATGTTTTGAAAGAGAGAATGTGTTTTGGTGTATATATAATCCCCCCTCCCTCCCCCCCTCCGAGTCCTTTGACACCAAACAATAGGACGCTGAAGGAAACAACGGCCCAAACGCCACCACAGACCATGGCCATATGGTCTTGTAAGACTTGGCTGGCAGCCCATTCAGTTCTTTTCGCTCAGATAATCATGTGCAACAAGTAAAGGAGCATCAAGTTAAGCTCTTCATTAAGTGGCACAACAAACACCTGAATTTGAGCTTTCTTCAGTTTTGTGGTAGTAGAGTTTAGACAGTGGGGGAGATAAACTTTGGTTAATGTTAGGGCTGGGCAGTATGCTGTTATTTGTGATACATCAGTCATGTTTTCACTGCACTTTTACATTTTTCTAAAATTTCTTCCAATGTGTAGATGTAGATTTAATTCTGTAATCACAAAATTAGAACAAAATGAAACAGACTGTTTTGATTGAAAGCCCCAGCATACTAGTTACATTTTAAGGATACATGTAAATAGAATGTCACACGCAAGAAAATATCACATGATACGATGGTATTTTGTCCTATTGAACTGCCCCATATTAATTACATTATAGTGTGTGTATTGATTCTGATAACATAAAATAGAAGAATATGTAGACGAGACAGATGTTTCAATCAGTTAAATTAATTCCTTTTGACACCACCACATTGGGCCAGTTGTCAGATACAGATTTATTCATTTATTCGGATTTATAATAGCAGACTGACTTACTAACTCACTAATATATAAAGTGTTTGAGTAATGACTAGGATTGTCGCCATTCTTTCGCAGCACATCAGGGTTGAGACCTGGGTCAGATTTGCTCAGCATGGTGTGAAAACTCAGTACTTAACCCATATTGTGGGGCTGTACTTGGCTTGTTGCTGTGGCATTTTAATAAGATATAAAAGGTGTACTGTACAAGGCTGGTGTGTACAAAGTTGAGACATTACAGCAGTGACAGCAGATAAGCTAACAATGCAAGTGCCATTTCGTGAAGCTCACTTGTTTTTTGCCTTTGTTACCAGGAAATCACATATGTTCTTCTGATGACACTTGCCCCCCCCCACACTCCCCATAGAGTAACAATTAAGGAGGCAAGCTTTTTATTTTATAATATTAAGTTTAACAGAAATGGTGTATCACAATTGGAGTGTGCACTGTAAAACAGCAGGTGTGAACTTCATATGTGCGGATCTGTGTCTCACATTGTCTTTCTCCCTCCATCTAATACTTTTATCCATGTAATCATGAGCTTGAATTACATGGGACTGTTGGGATGAGTGTGTACACAGCCAGATATACCATTCATTTGCTTGATTTGGTCCTACATTGGGCCGATCTTGATGATCATCACAGGACAGACCATTTTAAAGAGCAGAAAATGTGCATGTGAGCGTGACCTAGAACCAACAGCACTATTTATAGTTGGTTATAATAAGATGTGGATTCTGGATCTAGAGCTCCGCAACACAGTTAGAACCACAAATGATGCATGAGCATATTTTGCATGTTGGCTGAATGTAGTTAAAGGTTAGTAAAATAGTTTCACATTTTGGGAAATATGCTTATTCACTTTCTTTCCCAGTGTTAGATGAGCCGTTCGATACCACTCTCATATCCAGCCACTAAAAGTGAAGATACAGCCAGGAGGCTTTTAGCTTAGCTAAACATGAACACTGGAAGCAGGAGGAAACAGTTAGCCTGGCTCTGTCCAAAGGCCTGCCGCCTAATTGCTAATAAAGTAACTAATGAACACAGTGGATCTCTATCTGTGTTGTTGTATCCATATCTCGTTGTGGTTTTACCATATGGGCTTCTTTGCTGGGTGCAGTGACTCCCTGGAGTCTTGTCATCACTGTCAGGTTGCAAGGAATCTGTGTAACTGTAGGACTGTAGTAAGAATACAGTAAGGAGCCAGTTGTTGAACAAACATTCAGGTTTGGTATCAGTTGAACATCTGCTCTGCCTCTGTCTGCTGTCTCTTTCAGTTTTATCATTGCTGTATATGGTTTCTTGTTACAGTATCATCAGATGGTTTGCTTTAAGATGCATAACACACCCTCCACCTTTACACACAAATCTGAAAAATACAGGAATCTACTCACCAATTGCATTGTCTCTGGCACTAAATGAAAATAATCTCAAACAATTGCTATTTGTTATTCAAATGGACAGTAGTAGATCACCTCTCAAGAGAAAGAAAGAACTACTCCTACATTTATTCTGGGCCTAAATTAAATTATTTCATCTCTAGGCCAAGTATGCACAGCTGAGCACATGAACCTTTTGTCCATTGGGTGGCAGCCACTGTCCACACGAAATGAGGCCAGAACAACTATTCTTCTTTGGTTTTATTTCCAAAGCGTTCCATGTCTTTCCGAAAGCATTGTAGGCTCTGGGTTTCAGGCCAGTTGACCCGTGTAAAAAAAGAGTTTGAACTATTGTTTGAAAACTTAAAACAGGATTTGAAACTTTCTAGCAAAGATGTGAATGTCTTTAGTGATCACACTCAGAATTTATGCAACGTTACGAACATTTGGCCTCAGACTTTCTGAATATGCACAGAGGGGAGAGATTTAAAGAATTCAAAACAACCAAAACCAGTCTGGGTTGAATCTAAAGGAGGATGGTCTAATCCTGTGTGTCTGAACAAGGTGCAAAGTTAGTGATCATACCAAATGTCTGTTCAGTTTGTAGAAGGGAATTGTGTAAGTGGGGCTGTGATACCCTGTGTCTGCTTATTGTTGTCCCACAGACATTCTGAAGGGAGGGGCACTATTAAACAATTTGCAGTTTTCCAGCTGGTTGAGGTTTCAGTTGGTGAGAGGCATTATGAAACAGAGTTGCTATGCCATTTTCCAGAGGGGACTCACAAAAAGTCATTGGTGCCAAAATGTGAACTGGTTAGTGTCTTCATGAACACCACATGGCACTTAGTTGTACACCTGAGTCTATTTAGCAGTGCTGAAATGACATTTGCTTGATACCTTTTACTCCCATATTTAATAATTAAATAAAAAATATAAATTTAAATATGGTAGCATAACAAGAAACAGGAAAAGCAGAGCCACGTGATATTTCAATAAAATCCCCAATCAAACATTGCAGGAGCTTATTTAACCTGTTTACATTTAATAAAACTGAAGACCAGCGTGGCCCATGGCTGACCTGATGTTGCCGAATGTTTCATCTAATATCCCTGCATCACTTATCTCTCAACCCATACATTTCCTGTCTTTCTGCAGTCCAGACACAGTTTCGTCATTAGAAAATTAGCAAATGGTGTAATCTTCTCCCCAAGCTGCCCATTTAAATCACATCATCCCCCTTTCTAGTGGGAGGCGATGCTACAGAGGCAGAGTATTAGCACAGGCGTGGATTAGAAAGAGGTGGGGCTTCCAAAGATAAAGCTGTTTGGTTCATGATAGAGGCTATAGTTGTGTAATTTCTCCTTACCCCCATTCTTTACATGCATACAATATTTAATGTGCAATACTTTTTTGCCGTGGCAGTACAGTGACACAAGTTGCAGACATTGACCTATCAGCTGAAATGAGTAACTGACTATTTTGACTGCATTTGACATACTAAGGCACACATACTTGAAATTCTTGGGTGTGTGACTGATACCATGTCTGTCAGCCAATGAGACATACACATTTATCAAACACACCCTTATCTTATCAGACATAAGCAAGAGCTATTTTAATTGAGCACCATGATTTGTGTTATGATGCTTTTAGTGTCTCTACTAACAAATAATACAGGATATATTGTTCATATTATGCGTTACTGTTTTATGGAAATCATTAATGTGTGCTGTCACAACAGTGTCCAGTTTCAGTATTTGCAAATCAATTCTGCCCCCCGCCCCCAACACAGGAACCACAGGTGAGATCCCACCTGAGTTTAAATTTGATGCTCCTAAATCATGCCCATGTGACCTACTTTCAGAAAGAAGTTCTGCTTTTCAGGCCTATTTACTATTACTGAGTAAAATCTGGGTCACATCCTGGAATTTTGAGAGGACTGAGTGTGATGTCCCATTCATTTCTGTTCTTAGTTTCCAGAGCATGGCCACTGGTCAGATGTCATGAATTCTGCTTGCTTTTTTTTGGAATACACTGCATGGAGATCGTCCATCAATAACTGAAACACTTTCATTTCAGGGATTTTGTCCTTCTGTCTTCAGATTGTCATAGCTTGTCTGTGCCTGGTTTGTCTGTTCTCCTGGTCAGCGCTGCATTTTCTACCAGGGCTAAAACCCAGATTATGAAAAAAATTGAAGACATTGTTGTGGACAAACCAAGAATCTATTTTTCATTTCATGTTTTCAATCATATTCAATATAATTATATTATTAGATTAAGTGGTAATAAACTCTAGTTAACACTACACAACAATTTGCAACACGATTCACACAGATTTCATAGTATTGAAGGATTTAACTGGGACAGAATCAGCAGTGTTTATGGTGTATAGAGTCCTTAATCTTTGGTCCGCACTATGTGTAGACAAACAGCCGACATGATGCTGTGTCCCAGTAACTGACTCTGGGGATTAGCAAACTGTGCTAGATAGACAAGCTAGGCTGGGTGTTTGGCTGTTGCTGAGTGTTAATATGTAAACCTGATTTCACCATGAGGAAGAAGGAAGTAGTAGTAGTAGTAGGAAGGCTCTATTTTTGCACACAATTAAAATAGGAATTTTAAATTTATTTATAAATAATTCTGGATGAATTAGTTAAATTGCTATCACTGTGTACATTGTATATAAGCACTGGCTATTTGATAATGGAATCTGTTCATGTGTTTATGAAGAGAAAAAGAACGTGCCAAGATTAGATTAGTTTATCCCTGCCCAGCCAAGCCTGTTGCTACACTTCCGTGTTTTCCTTGTGTGGCTACGCTCCATGGATCCAATGAGCTGAATACCTACCTCCAGGCGAGTCACCGTCACATGTGTTTTTTTACCCAACTGGTTTTACAGCAATGCAGTGTTGACAGAGCTTTCACGTCAAGCAATGTCTTGAAACATTTTGTTTTGAGCAGTATAAGATAGCTATAAAATCCTAACTGACCGGTCTGTATTTCATTTTATAATGTTGATTTACAGTACAGATAAACATGTAATGAGTGTTGTTATTTGTTGTATACATGGGCTTGGGACATGCAAACACTGCTTGGGGTTACATTCTTGTTAAGGTTTGTCACCGAACAATACAAGATCTCAGATTTAGGTCAGTAGTGTGCCTACGCAGACCCCTCTGTGAAATAGAGAAATTGATTCATAAGTTTATAGCTCCCCCTTGTGGTGTAAAAGGCATGCTGAGGAACATGCTTTCCACTCAAATATTAAATACATGGTGTGGCCTTAGATAATACGCCTATATTTAGGTTCTTTGCATGTCTTTCTCAGTGTGTGCACTACTGTAGTTGCACAGAGAGAATATTTTCACTATTACATGGCTCACCTTATAGTGAATGAACAGGTTTCTTGTTTCAAAGGCAGATAATAGTGTGTGCATTTGAATGTTTGTTTATCTCCTGATGAGGGAGCCCACCTCACTGATTCCCTGTCACCATGGGGGAGTGAGTGGCTGGGAGAAGTGGCTGTGTTAATTGATGTGGTTCTACAAATTCTATTTATAGCCCCTCTGTATTTCCGCAGCTGTCCCTCTTCTCCCTGCCGAGCTCCTCTCACGTTACCCCCCCACACACACACTCCTCAGACCACAGCTTTACTGTGCTGTTCTGACTGTGACCCCGCCCTCGAGGTTGCCCTCCCACTCACTCAGGACTAGTGAGTGTGTGCCATTTGCAGACCCAGGTCCTACCCTGCCTCAGCCCTGACTTCCCTGCTCCAGCGACAGAGCGAAGATTGGAAGGTTAACCAGACCTAGAGAGAAGGTAATGGGCTCGGGCCTCTGGTGGACTGTGTGTGTGTGGGTGTACATGCTCTGCTTAGCAATTCCATTTGGGCTCTTATGGCGCCTCAGAATGGCCTCCTTTGCTGCTGTAACTATTTATAGGAGTGGACTCAGAGATGGTGACACATGTTGCTGCCTAACTCATTTTCAGTGTGTCTCCTCAATGAGAAAAAACACCCCTTTTTTTTTTGTTTAAACTGTTAATAAAAAGTTGTGATAGGCATTTAACAAATTTGACCAAGGTGCTTGTTTGCCTGGTTATCAACTGTAGTGACGGGTTTGTTTGATTCCTTTGTCAATTGACCATTATTTTGCTCGCTGTTTTTTCATTAGTCATATGTTTTCTGATAGATTTTTGTGTCATCAATACAAATGAAATAAATAGCAGTGTATGTAATTGTTTTGAGTGAGGGCCACATATTCATAAAAAACACCACTGCCGATGATTCTGAGTACTGTTAGTCTTTATCGTAGTGTGTAGGTCTTGTTAGAGCGTCATCTTCATGTTTTCCACTTGTCTCTTGTAGTGTGAACACAGCAAACCATTTCATTATGTTGTTCATGTGTTCTGTCCTCAGTTCTGCATGGTCCCACTGCCCTGTTGCGTGCAGAGTTCACAGAATCCCACCGCTTACCCCTAAATTCCCATTCTTCATCGCTCTGCACAGTACATCCTCCTCTCCTCGGCTGTGTCCTTTTCCCCCCTCTTGTCATTCCATACACTTACTCTCCACATCTCCCAGCTTGTTCCATCACTTCTGGCCTATCATCATGGCGTACAAATCACGCTTTTCATTCTGGGAACAAAAGGGAAGTCTCGCTTTTCTGTGGTTTTTACCTTTCAGTTCATATCCGCATGCTGTCGCTTGTTAAATTTGTGAAATGTTCACTTGTGTTGATATAGAAAAGTTGTGGTCTGAATGTGTGGTTTGATCTTTTTTTGTGTTGCTTCCTCTTGTTTAGGTTAAAGTTGAGAACAAGCCAGATGTAAGTGTTTTTTTCACCTGCATGCTTCTGGGCATTAGTTAACATGATGCCAAATGTTTTGTGTGCTGTGGTACAAGATAACAGAAAACTATTTGGCTACTAATGAAGATCACGACCTTCTGCAAGCTAAAGTGAATTTCCTTTACTTTTGTCATGGGAAGTTAGCTAGCAATGTGTTTTGGAACAGGTGATGGCAAGTACAGTTCTTAATCATTAATTAACTCTATGCTGATTCGTCTTGATGTTTATTATTCTAGGGGACAACTACTGTTTCGATAACATGACTGAAGCATAAAGGACATTTTCTAGCAATTTAGTCTCTTCATTGTCAACACTGAGCATCACTTGGCCCACATAGATTATTTTCTATCAGTCTTAAAAGTGCCCTGTGGAGTTTTCATGTGAACAAGTTATGTTTACATTCAGTGTTTCTCCCTTGAATGCATGGTATGCATCCATGAGGAGTTATGTGTTGAGTGCATTTAAAACATTTTGCCAGTAGGTTACAAAGTTAGCATTGAATGAGTGTTGAATCAAATGGCCTGATTGAGTGTGGGTTTTGAGATAAACACATGGAAATTCACTAGCTGATCAGTTTATGGATAATACTTTATACAGAGTTTGTGAGCCCCGAACATGCTGTTGAAATCTTTGATCGTTATCTGTGTCGACCATGGGAGTAATCTACACTATTGTCTGCATTGCTCTGTTTGTATCCAGTCTGATGTAGATAGTAGTCAGCCTCAGGCAGTCACTAAACCTGGTCTAGACACAGGAAGTGGTCTACAGTCAACTGCACCAACAGCTGAAGAGTCCAATAGTAATATAACCATGGGCGGTCCAGACACTACGAAGGAGGAGCAGAGTTCCAGTGGTAAAAAGGTGGTGAGGGTGGTGAGAAGAGTTGTAAGACGTGTGGTTCCTCCAGGTACAGAAGAGCAGAAACACCCCGCTATTTCTGAGTCTGCTAGGGCTGCCTCTGCTGACTCTGTGCTCAAAACTACCAAAGCTGCAGGTGAGGACAAGGATGATATCTCCACGGGCCTGACCAGCCTAATGGGCAGAGGTAGAACCAAGGAACACCGACCTCGCATCCGCACTCAGGACCGCAAAGAGGACATAAAAGAAGAGGGGAAGCAGGAGGAGGAGAAAGGAAAAGTGGAGGAGGAGGAAACAGAGGAGGGCACATCCTCATCTGTGCCCACTACTACATCCCCAAACCCTGCACCACCAAAGTCGAACCCCCTCACCCCTCCAGCTGGGTTCATCTCCGCACCCAAACCTGACCCTTTGGCCCCTCCCGCTGGTTTCATCCCTGTCCCCAAACAGAATCTGTTGACTCCTCCGCCTGGTTTCATCCCTGCCAGAAAATCCAGCCCAGTGCCTCCAAAACAGAATCCCCTGGCAAGACCTCCAGGTTTTATCCCTGTCCCAAAGACCGACCCCCTGGCTCCTCCTACAGGGTTCATCCCAAAGCCTCGTCCAGTTGCTGTAAAGAAACCGGAGGTACAGAGTGAAAAGAAAGTGCATGTTTGCTACTTAACCTCTGGGTGGAGCATGCTGTGTGGTAACAAACCAACCTCCTCGTAATGATTACCTTGAAAGACATCTTCAACTTGAGCACATTTTCGTCTGGTTATGGATCATCAGGACCTTTTCTAATAACTTGCTTTAAAATTAGGCTACATCTCATCTCTGTGATTAACAAAAATCTCAAAACTTTTTATAGTTTCTCCAAAAGTTGCGCTTGATGTCTGACAAAAATGAGCCTTGATATAATGAAGCAGCCCTGAATAAGTGAAGGGAAGCAGGGTTCCTGTACCAGCTCATGATCAGACTTCATTAGTGGGTATAAGGGTGTACTCATGGCCTGCACTCTGGTCGTTTGGTCAGTTGGAGTTGTCTATGCGCACTGAGCTGTGACTCATTACTGTCACTTTCTGCAGGCATTGACGTAGTGCTCTGTAGATGCTGCAGACCACTGAGGCAGGGGCTTTGAGGATCTTTTTCGAATGCGTTTTAAAGAAAAAGGAATTACAATATGAATTCAAATAATTTCCTTATAGAGTAAAGTAATCAGCTGTTCTTGTCAATTAAACCTTCAAATAGCTGACCGGAAAACCATTCCATTGACTATGTATTGCCATGTGCAGCTTGGAGCTGGTGCTTGGATGATTAAATTCAGCTTCAGCTAAACTTTTAAAATTGGTGCTTATATAGTGTCTTTGACATTTGGTCTGTCAGCAGGCTATCTGGAAATGTTATCAACAAATCAGCTTAATATTTGGCGATGGAGTGAGGGATTTGATTTTTGGAGATATGCACCTGTTTTTTTGCTGAGAGATATTGTGTTTTAACCTGCTCTAGGGAGAGATTTAGTTCTCAAATATTAAGGGCAGGATCAAGATGTCAGCTGAATGTAGAAATGTATTTGTGACTAACTATTGTGTGAGGTTTGTGTTGTCTTTTCTTTTTCTGCTCTCACTGGAGCTACATATGCTCAAAACTTCCAACACAATATCTACACAGAAACACAGAAATATAAAAACGGTAAAAGTGGTAGAGACAAAAAATTAATAATGATAGTAATATTAATGATAATAATCATAGGACTAATAATAATAGTAGCAGCGGGTGTCAAGCAGGAACATGGGGCCAGCAGGAAGCCCACAACCACAGATCCAGACTTTACAGCTCCGGGCCAGAAACACCTGCAGAAAGCAATAAGAGAGAGGAGAGGGGTGAGAAAGCACACAACTATGGAAGAGGGAAGAAGTTGAGTTAGTACTATGCATTAATGGGATAAGAATGCATACAGATGGGGAGGAAGAGGAGGACAGAAGAGCTCAGTGCATCATGGGAAATCCCTCTGCAGTCTAGGCCAATAGCAGCATAACTAAGGGATGGTTCAGGCATCACCTGTGTCACCCCTAACTATAAGCTTTATCAGAGAGGAAAGTGTTAAGCCTATTCTTAAATGTGGAGATGGTGTCTGCCTCCCGAACTAGGACCTGATTCCACAGGAGAGGAGCTTAGCTATTACCTTTAGATACAACTAAACTATCCTAATAAGTTTATTACCTTTAGACTTTGTATGAAAGTTTGTTGAATTCTATCTTTGAGCATATTACATTACAGAGAAAAAGTAGAATTAAAACTATTATTGCAATGGCCCTACTT
>NC_060172.1:26418951-26463160 GCF_021292245.1 Micropterus dolomieu
GACTCATTACTGTCACTTTCTGCAGGCATTGACGTAGTGCTCTGTAGATGCTGCAGACCACTGAGGCAGGGGCTTTGAGGATCTTTTTCGAATGCGTTTTAAAGAAAAAGGAATTACAATATGAATTCAAATAATTTCCTTATAGAGTAAAGTAATCAGCTGTTCTTGTCAATTAAACCTTCAAATAGCTGACCGGAAAACCATTCCATTGACTATGTATTGCCATGTGCAGCTTGGAGCTGGTGCTTGGATGATTAAATTCAGCTTCAGCTAAACTTTTAAAATTGGTGCTTATATAGTGTCTTTGACATTTGGTCTGTCAGCAGGCTATCTGGAAATGTTATCAACAAATCAGCTTAATATTTGGCGATGGAGTGAGGGATTTGATTTTTGGAGATATGCACCTGTTTTTTTGCTGAGAGATATTGTGTTTTAACCTGCTCTAGGGAGAGATTTAGTTCTCAAATATTAAGGGCAGGATCAAGATGTCAGCTGAATGTAGAAATGTATTTGTGACTAACTATTGTGTGAGGTTTGTGTTGTCTTTTCTTTTTCTGCTCTCACTGGAGCTACATATGCTCAAAACTTCCAACACAATATCAGACCCAGACTTTACAGCTCCGGGCCAGAAACACCTGCAGAAAGCAATAAGAGAGAGGAGAGGGGTGAGAAAGCACACAACTATGGAAGAGGGAAGAAGTTGAGTTAGTACTATGCATTAATGGGATAAGAATGCATACAGATGGGGAGGAAGAGGAGGACAGAAGAGCTCAGTGCATCATGGGAAATCCCTCTGCAGTCTAGGCCAATAGCAGCATAACTAAGGGATGGTTCAGGCATCACCTGTGTCACCCCTAACTATAAGCTTTATCAGAGAGGAAAGTGTTAAGCCTATTCTTAAATGTGGAGATGATGTCTGCCTCCCGAACTAGGACCTGATTCCACAGGAGAGGAGCTTAGCTATTACCTTTAGATACAACTAAACTATCCTAATAAGTTTATTACATTTAGACTTTGTATGAAAGTTTGTTGAATTCTATCTTTGAGCATATTACATTACAGAGAAAAAGTAGAATTAAAACTATTATTGCAATGGCCCTACTTAATCTTACAATCATCTAAAAACAAAAATAAATAATATGTAATAAATTTATCTTTTTAGCAGCACAACTTCAACTTAAAATATAACTTACATGCAAACAGCAGAAGATGTGAGACAAAATTTGAATTATTGATCCTAGTGCCACCATGTAGCATACATTTACAGAGCAATTTCCTAAAATGTGATGATTTAATTTCAGATGCTACTTCTAGACTCCTTGGATGTGGGCATTGTTAGATGAGAATTCAGCTGAGACATAGGGGACAATTGTTTAATTACCATAAAAAAAATTGCAACAGATTGTTGCTAAAATAACTGCTGACAAACAAAAGCCTTGAACCATTATTCTTTTGCTGCTGCGCTTAATGATCCAATTCTCTTTAATAGTCATTTGCTCTTACTCATTTCCTGATTGAATTAACTGGAAAATTAAATTAGTAGGAAAAAACACCCCTTGATGTAGGTTGTAGTTCTGGATGTGTTAAATTGAATCCAAAGTTAAAAGAAAATACACCAAGCTGAAATATGAACGTCAACCTCATTGTCATCTTCCCATGTTATTTCCATCCCTGTGTGTGCACGTTGGTCTGTCAAACTGTGTGTTTGTGAATGTTTGCATATATCGTGTAAAGGTAAAGGACATTCCTCCTCCCGTGGCCCCCAATGGCAAGCTGTCCCCTGTTACACTGCCCCAGTCTGCATCGAATAAACAGGTGTGTGTTCAGCTGCAAAGGTGTTTCTCACATCCAATAGACATTTCTTTTTACATGGCATGCTTCTATATGCCCACTCAGTTTTAAGTTTGTCTGAAGTGGTCAATCATAGCAATTACTTCTGGATCATTGATTTTACTTTGTGGCTACCCAATTGCAATTGCTGGTCTTGTTGTCCAACTGTAGGTTCCAGAGCTGATTCCCACTGAGGACGATTACAAGCGCGTGACAAAGATCTTCGCTGTCAATGGGAAAAATGTAACTTCTCTCTCCCTCAGTTTGTTTGTTTTGCATCCCCCATGCTTTACCAGGGCTTACCCTGTGACCACCCAGAGTCAACTGCTAACTTGCACAGATAGAGGGAAATATGTCCAATAATTACTTAGGTCCATGCCAGGCTATCCGGAGTTGTCTCAGGGGTCCAGTTACAGAGGTCCTCTGTGTTGTTGGCCACTTTGTGTGTAATCTAAAACTTTGAGACCAAAGGGATTTTTTCTATAACTCACAAGTTATAGAGATTACATCAGAGTCAGTTCAGGAGAAAATGAATGTGTCTGTGGCAATATGAGCCGGACCTGTTAAACATATCTTGTATTCCCTGAATATTTGTAATAAATTGGAGAGAAAAACATTCTGTGAATGAATGCTATCTTAAATTGTGGTAACAAGCTTTAGAGTCGTCTTTGAGCTGACTTTTATACCTCTTAAAATGAATTTAACAGCTTTGTATCTGTCTTTCTCATTGCCTTCCTCTCATTCATTCTGTAGAATTAATTACTTTGTTATCGTGTCTAGAGGAGCACCTTTGACAATGTACTTTGTCCATTGTGATTAGTTTTAATGGGATTATTTTGGCAGTGCTTGATTATATGGCCTTGTCTCAAAGTCTAGAGCATCTAGAACACTGACAGGAACTTATTTTTGTTCATTCTCCTTGCTCTGATCTCTCTTTGTCTCAAATTGTGTCCCATGTCTATACTTTTGCTTCTCGGTGGGTCATTGGATCCTGACTTGCCGCTCTCCTCTCTGCTGTTTGCATGACCAGTGTGCTGGAGTCCACAAATCCTCTCAGGTACAGCCTGCTCGACAGTAGGCTCACTGCACTCCCTCGCCCGTAGAGTGCTGGACTCTAAGCTTGTTCTCCTCTACTGACCGTTCACTGCCCTACTTTGTCGGTGCCTGCCGACTTGTCTTTGTCCCCATGCTGCTCTTTGCAGTTCATTCTGGGTTCATGCACCCATAATGCAGTAATGTGACATAAAGCAGTGGTTACCAAAGTTGGGTCAGGGATTCTTGACCAGGTTTTAGCGCTCTCAACAAGATTAATAATATCTTAATTTTGCAGTCCGTTTACACCAATGTGCAGCTGTGTGGTGGTGTTGCAGCTTTGTTGCTCTTTGCACACACATGAAGGTAATACTGTAGTCACATGCAATAGCTAACAGTTTCTCAAATACATTGCACTTAAAGAACTGCACATCAAATGTGTGTCTGTGACTTAAAAAACTCCAGGAATCACTGAATTTGCTTGCAGTGATACAATATATGTGTATAACCTATTACATTGTAAATGTGTGTTTATGCAGCACCATATTATCTCTATAGCTAAGTTCATTAGCATTGACTATTACATTGTTTTACAACTGGCTGCATGGTGCCCTGCATTAACACCTTACTGTGTACAACTGATCTTGTTAACTGTGACTGTTAATATGACAGAACATTCATTTTGGCACGAGTCCCCACAGACCCACACACTGTTCAATGCACCTTGTAATCCCTGCTCATTAATGCATTAATATTGTAATTTCTTCGTGAATTACTTAAATGACTCACAAATTCTGCTACCGTTGTTTGACTTAAAATTACATTGTTGAACTGCTGCAGTGCTTGTTTATTTTTTATTCATATATTTATTTGTGACCTACGGATACATTTTTTCACCATGCTATATTTTTATTTTATACATTGCTTGGAAATTGCGAATCAAATGTAAGGCTCAGCTGTTGAATTCAATCGCTAAAAATACTGACTTCTCAGTTGACTTCTGCTCCTTCACTTCTCCAGTTCAAGCCTGTTGAGGACCCCGTGGCCATCCTTCAGGCAGCACACTCAGCTGCAGCTAAGGTCTGACCATGGCTACAACTGATTGGAATTCTGGTTGCATCCCCCCCCCCGTTTCAGAGAGATGTGTGTTTTGTGGTGTTCGTGTATGATGAACTAGTGAAGGGGGTGTTGGAGAATGGCTCAGTACTTTGTGAGGCAATCCCACCACCTGGAAAACCCAGGTTTTATCTTCCCTATAGCTCTAGCTGAGTATCACTGTCCTCACATCTTAACCAGAGGCAGAAAAGATAAAAACATATCCACTGCAGCTATTTGATGTTCATTATGTTAGCTGAGTTGCTTGTTGATTGTCAGAGTATAGTGTAGCCAAAGTGTTTCCATGCATGACTTGATTTGGCTATTTCTGGGTGATGAAATTATTTTGGTGGGGAATTTTTTTGGCACAATCCCCCTAAACTTGTGTATTTTTGTCTGTGTGATGTACTTAGTTGTGATGAAACACCCCCGTTTCTGTCTGTGACATCTTTAGGTGCTTATTAAGGGGAGTCATTGGAACTGTAGTTCTTCTGTGGAGAGCTGAATGTAAAACCAACTCACACAAACTCGTACAGGTTTTAACACTGAACAAAGCCCTCCGCAATGTGAATTCCCCTTAAATGTCTTATGTGAATGTGAACTGCACGTTAATCCCTGTGTTTGAGTTTTCTTATTTGAATGATCCTTGTCGAAGTTCATTATGCAGTTATTGGATTTAATTATTCATCATTCAGTGGTTATATTTATTTTAATCCTTTATTTTGTAATGTTCAGTTATTGATTATACATGTTTTTTTCCATCCTGATTGTTGACCTGTTTGAACAGGTGAAGACTGAGGACCAGATAACAGCAGAGAAAGCCTGGTATAACACAGAAAAAGTATGGCTTGTCCACAAGGATGGATTTTCCTTGGGTTAGTCAAAACTTCAGTATTTAAGCATCTGTATCCATGTGTAAATTCTCTATATTACTATTCAGTGCTGGCATGTCTATATATGGGTGTCATTTGATTGTTGAACTATATAAGTGGGTTTTTGAAGATCTTTGAAAATGCTTTTTATATTTTAATGTTAAGAGAGGGCACCTGTCTAGACCATTTACCTCAGGCTGTAAGTAATTAGACTAAGCTTGTTTTCACCATTGAATGTTGTTCAGTTTTAATGAAGCTTAGACAATATTAAAGGAGATACAGCTGCCACACATTATCAGACATGTAAGATAAGATGAAGCTTTTGCTCTCAGGTCAAGATCATATGTCATGATAAATTAACTCCACACTTTGTGGTGATGCAGCAACCCTCCTGAAGACGGAGGCAGGCAGTCTGCCAGAGGGGAAGGTGAGAATCCGCCTGGAGAGTGATGGATCTTTATTGGATGTGGATGAAGATGATGTAGAGAAGGTATTTAATCATCAAATCAACTCTGAACCACATCGATTATGGATGACGCTGGGTGAGTTTGTGACCGCTTCTGAATTTGAACTCTAGGCAAACCCTCCGATGTTTGACCGTGTGGAGGACCTGGCCTCTCTGCAGTATTTAAACGAGTCGAGCGTGATGCACTCCCTGCGGCAGCGCTACGGCGGTAACCTGGTGCACACCCACTCTGGGCCGAACATGGTGGTCATTAACCCCATTAGCGCCCCTTCGATGTACTCCGAGAAGGTAGGCTGCAGCCTGTACATATAATGACACATCTCTTATGGAATAGCAGAACATGAGAGTGTAATTAGAATGAAAAAAACTCACAATGACAGTAATTAATATGTATAATCTATTCTCTATGATTTTATCCTCCTTTCCTCCACTGTCTCTTTGTCTTTCTAGGTGATGCAAATGTTCAAGGGCTGCAAAAGGGACGACACTGCCCCTCACATTTACAGCATGGCCCAGGCTGCCTATAGGAACCTCCTGACCACTCGCCAGGATCAGTCCATTGTCTTGCTGGGCAAGAGTGGTAGTGGCAAAACCACCAACTGTCAACACATTATCCAATACCTGCTTACCGTTGCTGGCAGCACCAACAAAAAATTTTCCAGTAGGTTGGAAAGAATCCAAACTCCAAGGAGTTCAGTTTTAGTGCGTGTTGTTGATGTATTATTGAGACCCCCCTAAATGACTGTATTTGTCTTTATTGTCCGTAGCGGAGAAATGGCAGGCGGTCTACACAGTTTTGGAGGCATTTGGGAATGCCTCTACCTGTATGAATGGGAATGCGAGTCATTTCTCCCATATCGTTTCCTTGGATTTTGACCAGGCAGGCCTGGTGACCTCAGCCTCTGTCCAGGTACAAATAAACACATATATTTATTCAAGTCAGTGGGACTCAACTTTGAATTTCCTACTCATGCATACCTTCTATGATCTTAGACAATGTCATAAACTAGTTTCCACCGAACTCCAGCAGACTTTGTTATTACACTTCCTTGCACTCCCCATAATAAATGTCATTTTCATGCTAATATCCTGTTCTGCTGTGGCCTTGCAGACCATGCTTCTGGAGAAGATAAGGGTGACAAGAAGACCAGAGGGAGAGTCCACGTTTAATGTCTTTTACTATCTTATGGCTGGAGTAGACAGCTCTCTCAGGTCTGAATTAATACTATTATGCCACTTAAATACACAATACACCATAGTTCTGCACTTCATTGAATATGTTGATATGTTGCAATGATATATTATAGCTTCCCTAACTCTAATTATGCAGGCCTTAGTAGACATGAGAGATGTTGATGTCTTTTGCATTGTTCTCATTTCTTCATCAGAACTGAGCTGCACCTTAACCACTTTGCTGAAAACAATGCATTCGGTATCTTGCCTCAGACTAAGGTAAATATTACTTCATGGAAGTTTGGCCATGAAGTAAAAAAATAATTACTTTTCCCTTTTATAAAGCTGAATGTTTATATATGAATACAGCTATATCTGGCTGTCTAGAAGTACAGTGTGCATAGCTAAAAAAAATCCTGTGTAACTGATGCGCACTAGTGCACCAAAGCTAACACCCAAATTATTACTATTCCATTTATTGTCTTTTTAAAACTACAAGCCATGTAATAAACCTGCCAGCGATTTAAAATGAAGTGGCCAGTCCTTACTGCATATAATGCTGCTCAACTTCTGTCTGTCACACAGCAGCGTTTTATGATGGATTACACGAATGAACTGAACACCAAGATATGCTGATTTTTTAGAGTCTGTTGTCATCACTTAAAAGAACATTAAGTAATCTTTGGCTTTTATCAACATCTGTCAGCAGCCATGACATTGAAGCAACAGTCCTTTGCACAATATGTGGTGGTATAACAGACAAGTAATACTGAAATTAGTAGTAGTGTGTAACCACTGATATTTATCAACAACTACGATAAATGCTTGCCGATACAGTCAGTTTTCCTAATCCTGTTTTAACTTGTAATTTGACAAGTTGCTCATCCTCCAAGTATTACTTTAATGCATCTTACAAGAGGACTTTTATTTGAATATATGTGAAATCTGCCAGACTGAGGATAAGCAGCGGGCCTCCCAGCAGTTTTCCAAGCTGCAAGCAGCCATGAAGGTTCTGGGGATCAGTGGTGATGAGCAGAGGGCCTTCTGGCTCGTCCTCGGGGCCATCTACCATCTTGGGGCTGCAGGGGCTACTAAGGGTAAGATGCTCACCAAATGGTTTTGCATTATATACTTGGCTATCAGTTATTCATATAGATAATGTTAATAATTTTATAAGACATACCAGTAACAAATACTAGAAAGGATCATCCTTGATGTGCACAAACTACAGTACATGGTGACAAAGTTAAAGTGCCCCAAATAACACTTGTTAGCCAGAATCATTTAAATAACATTTAATGTAATCTTAAAAATGACCAGCCCACAATATCTCACTGAAGGTAACATCTTCAGTGTGATGCAAGATAGCTGTAATCCAGATAAATGAATTATGCATTTGCACTTTAAAAGATGTTGCACAGCTCACAGGTTGTTAGACTGCTCTATTGCAGTGATCTGAAGCTCCAAAATAAAAGTTTAGGCAGGAAGAAATTGGCTGACTGTATCAGTATCCAGGGTATTTTAAAGGTCATTACAGAACAGAACTGAACTCATTTGAGAGTCCTTGCCACAGATGTTTCCTGCTATCTCTGGTCTTCAGAGTTTAAGCTGCTTTTAATGCTCATATATAGTAGGTGAAGTGATACATCATGTTTTTTATTTATAAATTAATACTGAATGATCATAGTGAACTGTCTTTGCTAATTTTGGCATAAAGTCTCGACAAACATTTTATCTTGTCATGTGAAAGCATCAGCAAAAAGCACACATCTTAAACATGCGGATTTCCCAAAGTCTTTGAAGATATGTTTATGAGAAAGTGATATTTTATATTGGTGAGGTTACTATTAGTTATTTTTTCCGTATGAAAGGTCCTTGCTTAAAAACAGTAGCAGAAGGCCTTTTCAAGGATGGAATTATCCACATTAGACCTTTCCAAAGCAGAGGTTTAAAAATCTTTATTTATTTACATTTTATAATGTTTTTAATTCTTTCTCTATTTATCATTTGATCTCTCTTTAGTGCTTCTTAAATGTACACTTTTAGCAATGACCAACCTAACCTAAGGATACCATATCATGCAATGCAAATGTAATTGTTTTGCAAATCTTTTAACATGATGTCTGATTACAGTATATCAGAATAATATTCTACATACAAATCACAAGGAATGTATAATAGCATTGTCTCTGTATGGTGTGTTTTTACTGTGTTTGTTCACTCTTCACTCCCTGTCTGCACTGTAATTGCCAGTTATGCAGAATGGCTTGCCAGATTATTTTCAGTGATCGCCTCCAGCTGGCTGCCAATCTTTTTGATGGCAGTATAACACCATCCAGGAACAATTTTAACATTGTCACCAATGAATATCGTCCCACGTAGAATCTGCCATTGGGAATACAGACACTAAACAGCTTTTAATCTGATTTGTAAATTACTGGGTGACTTATGGACATAGGACAGCTGTCCTTGAGTTAAACACAGACGAAACAATGCTTGGTGGGATGAAAGTTATGACCAAAAGTTGACACATTGATGGCAATTTGATTTTATCTCCCTGTCTTAGGGGATATTGATTATTTTTATGCATGAAAATGATCTAATCATACTATAATAAAAAATTTAGCTTCTAGGACTGTACTTTGACTATCACACACAATATAAAATCATGTAAAATAATGTGTCCATTGGCAGTGCAGATTCACGATGTAACACAAGAGGGCAGCACTGATCTCTAATCCACCAAAACGAATTAAAGGGACCACCTGAAATGAACTTGCTTTTCTCTGTATACAGTACTGTCAACACTTATATCTAATAAGCATAGTTAGAAAAAAGGCCTATGACAAGGTGAGTCTAGATATAATGTTGTACATATGTAGTTCAACCATCAACCTCTTATTGTTTGATTCAGTAAGGGCAAACCCAATTTCCTCTTTTTGATATTTTATTGGAATTTAAATAATTGTTGTGTCGCATATCTATCAAAGCAAATATTGAAACGCCTTTACTTGTCTTTGCAACAGTCCTGCTTATCATCATGAAAAGTGTGCAGGGCTTCTTCAGCACTGATGAAACAGATAGAGCCCACTTCTCTCTGTGTGAAATCCCCCAGTTCCTCTCTCAAGTCTTAGAAGATACCACTTCATGGTGGATTAAAACTGAAGTTTGCACTCCTATCTGCATGTTTCCATCACTCATTCACTAGATTAAAGAGAAACTAGTGTGTCCCAGCAGAGGTTTTTATGTAAATAAATTAATTGTGTCCCCTAATGATAAGTTTTTCCTTCATTCTCAGGATGATGAAAGGGGCAATTATCACTTCAACTTCACAGACTTTTTTGAAGATGAAACAATAGTTGTTAAAGTTAGAGGAAATGTCTGTAGTTAAATGTATGCAAGCCACCAACATTTTGAGCATGCTTTTAGTGCATGTCCTCACCAGCTGTGTCAGTGTCTGCTTGACCAGCTACATAATCCTGCTCTGTCAGTGACAGGATTGTCACAAAGCTACTTGGCTATCCATGTGCCTGGGGTAGTTGGCAGAAAGGCTAATGGAGGTTTTCATGCACGTGTCTCAGCTGGCAGGAAACAATTTGCACGTCACGAGTGGGCCCAGAAGGCAGCCTACCTGCTGGGCTGCACCCTGGAGGAGCTCTCCTCCTCCATCTTCAAGCACCAGGCCAAGGGCACCCTGCCCAGAGCCAGCACCATTCGCCAGGCTTCTGACGAAAATGGCACAGCAGATGCAGGTACTCCACAGACTGCATTAACCAACACTCCCTTTCCTCTTCAGTCCTCACAGTTCCCCATCCTCTCTTTCTCTTTGTCACTCTCACTTTGTTTCAACACACATGCACACACATACGCCTCCGCTCATCACCTGAGGGAAATTGCATGCTCTGGAGAAAGTAAAGCTTATCTTAGTAATGAATACCACAGCTTTACAATGGCTATTGACAGATAAGTACACACTATGTCAGTACAAGCAATTTTGTATCTACTCTTCATTCATTGTCCTTGAAATCATAATTGCCTCACATTGATTTTTCACATGCGTGGGTCCTCTGACTTTCATCAAAACTGCAACACACTTTGAAGGGCATGAGGCTAAAGTTAAGTCTGTCACAGCAGGGATGGACAGAATTCACCTCTGTTTCACCTTTCCTGTACCTTCCCTCACCCTCACATACAAGAACATACGGTCATAGATGTGTACGCACACATAAAAATATCCCCCTGCCACCATAAACTCACTATTTTGTGTGATAGTGGGATGAATTAGAATAGTTTAACAGGTGGCCATTGCCGCTAGGCACAGGCACGAGTGTGCACTGTTTGATCTGACCAATTCGTAAACACCTGAGTCCTAAATGACACTGCTTTACAGAGACAATTTCAGACCCAGTTTGAATGTTTTATGCCTTTGGGCATAATATGCACAAATGTGATGCTATTGTACATCATTTTAGAAGCAAATGTAGCGACCATAATTTTATTCTAGCTTTTACAGCTCCTAACATTTCTTCTTCTAATTCAGCCGGTTCTCATGTTATTAGTTGATGGTGTTGTGAACTGACTCTTTCTGATTTGTTCTGTGTCTGGCTGCTACTCACACCAGGAACCAAGGCTACGGCCATGGAGTGTTTAGAGGCCATGGCATCTGGGCTTTACTCTGAAGTCTTCACTATCCTCATTTTTTTAATAAACCGGTTAGTATTTCGAATCCAGTCATCTACTTTACTGAAGCTGTATAAAATTGAATATGTTATGCTTTTGGCTGGACTCTTATATAATGGCAATGTGCAGATGCCTCGTGCATCATTTAATAAATGCCTTTAATTCCGCTTGATATATTTGACGTCTTTCTAAATAAATCTTGGCATCTTGAATAATATTTTACATTACTGTGATTTTGTTTTTTTTTAAGATATAATAAGTGTTACGTTTAGTGATGGTCAGAGTTAGGGATGTGGTGAAGAGAGCTAAGGATGAAGCTAGGAGTTATATGCAATGAATGTAATCAATAAAATGTAGTGAGTATCACAGTGCTAATGTTTGTGTGCTTCAGGGCCTTGAAATCCAGTCAGCACTCCCTGTGCTCTCTGCTCATTGTGGACACGCCAGGCTTTCAAAACCCAAGACTGGCTAAGCGAGAGTGCGCTGCAACCTTTGAGGACCTATGCCACAATTACACTCAAGAACGTCTGCATACTCTCTTCTATCAGCGTACCTTTGTTCAGGAGTTGGAGAGATACAAAGAAGTAAGGACATGTGAAGTATTATGCACCCCGCATACATACAGCCATTCTCATCGTCTCCTTCTTCCTCCTGCCTCTTCGTCTCTCTCCCTTTGTCTGCTGCTATCTCTCACATATATCAACTCCAATAGTGTATGCGTTCACACATCAGATACACTATCCCTCCCACCTGTCACAAGCTGTGACAAGCCATAGTAGTTCATGTGTTAGACCTTCTCATTAGTGATGCCAGTCTTCACCTCTTCTGCCGAGATCAAAGTAAAGTCACTCACAACTGCCTTTGGGAGGTACGCCCAGCTGCGCAGCGGTGGTGTTGCTCCCTGATGAAGGAACTACTCTTCTTCTCTCCTCCTTTGAGTTCTGTCACAGTCATCCCTAAGAATTGAAGATATATAAGGATAGATATTAGAAATATTCTTTCATTACTAACGTAAATATATTCATCCATTACTTCTGTCCCAGCTTGAATGTCAGAAATATCCGTCTTATTTAAAACTCGGCTGATAGCACACTAAAGTTGAGCAGAAATCCTCATCATACTACTTTTAATACTGTGAACAAGGACCCTGGGATTTCCCACCCACATTCCCACCCACATCTCCTGCCTGGGAGAAAGGGAATTGGAGTGAAATGAAGTATTGCATAAATACTGTGTAATGTAATTCTCTCTTGTCAGTGCATCTTGAAAATATATAAGGAACTGTGAAACTGTTATTGAAAACTGGGTCAAACTCATTTAAAACAGCACGCAGTATCAACAAAAGCAGTGAAGGGCAGGTTAAACTGTGATACACACAACAGGCATATCCTTTATATTTTTTCATGAAATGCTGCTGAGTGGTGTAACTGTGTGGATAGTTTTTGTATTTCCTCCGCACATCGACTCTCCACAGCAGAGAACAAAAAATATTCAGGCTACTTCACAAACACAGTCAACTTGAACACTGGCATCTGTCACGGCCACACTATTAGCACTGCCAACATTTTCCCACATTTCTAGTGCAGCCTGCACTTTGTCACTGTGAGCTGCTGCATGCCTGTTTTGCTCTGGTGAAGGTAATTTAGTATATTTACTTCCCCTTTATCCCAGAAATGTTATTATCTGGAGTAATGAAATCTTCTAGGTTTTCCATTTACCTATAGGACAAACAGTCTTAGTAAATGCCAAACGTTCTTGTTATTAAAATAGATTTGTTGTGGCTTTTAGTTTTTTTTACATCTAATATGCCATTGTTTTTTCATTTTAATATCCATAAAAACCTTTGGAACTATTGTGGTGGCTTGCACCTTCAGGCGCATGGGCACAGCCACCCCATCATTATAAAGGGGATCCAGGATTTTAAATTACTTGGATGACTGGCATCTGTGTGGGACCAAATTCAGTTTACTATCATATATCACTGATAAATCCTCAAATAAAAGAAGCTGGAATCAACCAATGTTCGACCTTTTGCTTGAAAAATGATTTATTTATTATCAAAATTGTTGGCGATTCATTTTCAGTTGGTCCAGTAATTGATTAATTGTTGTGTTGTATTACTGAACTGTGATGTTGGCATATGGCAGCATGGGATCGGAGCCGGTTGGATCAGCCAGCAATTATCAGTCTTGCAAACTCCACAGTTCCTGGGTTAATTGATACTACCACCTCAAGTCCATGGACCTTTTTATGGAGAGGAGACACAAACAAAACAGGAGCTAGGTTTTTACAGTAAAAAGTGGTTCTGTATTTCCTTAGTTCCTTTAAAAAGGTGCTTAAAAAGAGAAACACAACATAGCATCCCACTTGGAAGAACATTACCATTTCATGAATATCAGGCCCCTCTTGATGAAACATATTTGTCTGTGTCCATAGAGATATATCAACACAGGCTCCAAACTGCCTAGCATGCATGTATCAATCGCTCAGTGGCTTTTTAAAAATATGATTCCAAAGAATAATCTAAGCAGATTTCTTTTCTTCAGTTTCTTCTCCTGTGAAAAAGTTTGTCTTTTATTTAGCAAGTCATTAAAGAGTCTGTCAATCTGCCTTTCTTCCTTCAGGAGAACATAGAGCTTGCTTTGGATGAGACCGAGCCTAGCACATCTCTGTCTGTTGCAGTGGTAGACCAAGCTTCAAGCCAAGCGCTGGTAAGTTCACTGAGTCTGTTGTCTTCATTTCTGTCTCATGTTTCTTGATATTTCCATGCATAAATTGAGTGTTGGTATAATAACTTGCCTCTGAATGCTTCTCAGAACACCTAAGGGACTTGCATCCCTTTCATGATCTATTTTCACATGTTAATCTCTGGGCGCCCTTTTTTTAAATTCAACAATGAATATCATATTTTAGCATTAGAAGTTTTCTTTATGTTAAGTTGTTAAATATTGAAAGGTGTTGTTTGGCAGAGTCTTGAAAGAGAGGGTAGGAGCAGGAAAAGAAAGGTTGGAGAATTGACTTCAAGAAAGAAAATCGATGTTTGGCCTTTGCAGCCTGTGATCTGCACCATGGAAACAGAAATGGTAGAGAGTTTAGAGAGTCATAGATCACTTGGGTATAATTCCAGTGTGTTTGGTTTGAGAGCTTTACTTTTTAAAGGGTACCCGCTCTAATGGGATTGTCATCAGAAGCAACGGAGGAAGAGGAAAGAAACAGATTATTCAAAGTTGTTTCTATAGTCAACTCTAAAGATCTGCTGCTTAGAATGAAAAGACATTGTGATCAGAGATTTCTTCACTTGCAGATATTTTTTTCCTCCTGTTGTAGCGCAGATGTCCTTTATCACAAACAGCCTTAATGCTCAATTCATTGCAAGCCTGGTATTTGTCATATGTCTCCTCCAAACTGATGCTGTGTTGTACTTGAAGTCAGTCTAGTGTGCACTGCTGATAAGGATGTCTCCTGTGCAACTTTCTGATAGCTGATAAATTTTTGGTTTTGTGAGTTTGGTTCCCAAGCTCCCAGAATGGATTCCGAGTCCGACGTTCGCCATGCTAACCATGCCGGCTGCCTCGGTGTGGAGGTCGTTCTCCCTGGAGCTCATTGTCATCCATAAAACAATAGTGTCTTATTCTAAATGTCTTTGGACAAAAAGTGCATCACTCAAATGTAGGACTCTGGTGAAAGACAGCAAAAAAAACAACAAAGCGATTTAATTATTATAGTATATAAAAGTAAAGCTGCACTGCCCAGTGAAGCATTTACCTGTTTGGTATCATACAAGGGCACGACCAACATTTTTTTCTGTGCACTTATTCCATGATCATCAATACTGGAGTGGGTTTTATTTTCTTGTGTTCACACTAATTGTAATACTAATTGTATTACATTGTAATCCCATCTCCCCCCGCCACTCTTGGTATTCATGAACTCCTATTTGTTTCCATTTTGACGGAAAAGCTAAATTGATGATGCCATTATCGCAGCAACTGCTGGAGGGTGCAGAGACCACAAATGCTTTTATTAAACTTTAATTTCTGATGCTAGCATTACTATTGGGCCCACCCCAACTGCCTCATTCTGGGAAAACACACACATGCTACTTTTAGTGGAGCTAATTAGTAGAGTTTCAGGAGCGAGACCACACATCAACCACGTCATGGCCAGCATTTCCAGAAATACCCACACGTCCCAGCTCCTCTTCTTCGCTCTCTCGCATTCTGCATCCCTCCCCTCCCTCACCCCTTTCTCTGTCCTGCCTCCTGATCTCCTTCTTCCTCTCCATAGGGTTATAGGGTCCGTTGTGCCCGGGTGCTACGGCGGATTTCCCTGTCGTAGCTTCCCCACAACGCAAATGTGTATTCAGCAACGTACCTGTAGATTGTGTGGTCCTTGTAAGTGAACTGACATGTTGTAGAACAGAATATTTAAGGAAACACTGATTATAGAGGCCAGCAATCAGCAGTTGAAGGATACTTTTCTGAATCTTTCATGAACAGAAAAATCTTGTTTTTTTCTGGACGCAGCAGGTGTATAAACAATTATGGCTGAAATATCCTTGGATTCATCAATGTGTTCCTATTACATAGCTAAAACAAGCCTTTATGGCAAGGTAGTTTGTTACTCATGTGTGGTGGATTTTTTTTGAGGCAGACCTATGTGTAAAGCGGGTCAAATAGGTAAAATGGAAAATAAGCTAAAGGTACAGTGATTGAGCTGTATTGGGCTGATGAGACAGCCATTTTTACTCCTGTGCTATTGTTTGTAAAAGACTAAAGGTGAAACACAACATTTTGTGTCCACACTAGGATTGCACTAAGAACCTATGATCTTTATGTGTCTATATGTGTTTTAATGTGTTTATTTGACAGGTACGGACAGTACGAACAGATGAGGCACGGGGCCTGTTGTGGCTGATGGAGGAGGAGGCGTTGCAGCCTGGGGGATCAGAGGAAACCCTGTTGGGACGTCTCTTTAGCTACTACGGACCTGCTGAGGGTGAGAGTAAAGGCAAGTAGAGGACAAACACACACACGCTCAGGCTCACAAACTCAGACTTGAAGCTAATACAAAGCATTGGCAAGCATTCTAGGAGGTATTTGGAGGATTCAAGTGAATCTTTTAAATTAAAAAGATAACATGGATATTTAATCCAAATATAATTGACATTATATTACTAGTAATAATTCTTCCAAACCAATAAAGCGGGGTAAAAAACCATCTCTGTTATATCATGTGCAATCTGTGATCATTTGAGAGAGCAGAATCATTCTTAACTCTCTCTTTCGCAGTATTTGCAAACTCTTGCTATAGATTTCATTTTAGATGAAGACATTTCACCATATTTCTTTAACAATACAACAGTAATCCCCTTTTGTGTGATTGTATACTGTATTGCTCTTCACAGCAATATACAGTTGTAGACCAACAGATTCACCAGCATCATACTGTAGATGACAAATATAAATCCTTAAGTCCTCTCTGTGTAGATTGTTGGCAACCTTGACAACTGTACGTTGGTTATGTTATAGCTTATAGCAATTCTAGAGGGCAAAGTGTCATTCAACCTTCCAAAACAACATCTGAAAGCTTCTCATTCTTAGTCTTTATGAAGGCCAGATTTGAGCTTTTCTCACCCTTTTTTCTTTGATTGGCTACCACATAATGTTTGAGTCAGATGGTTGAATTATTTATGGCAGTATTCTACCATGGATTTAAACATTTCACACTAAAACTGTGTGGATAGTCTAATGGGGTCTGCGAACAACTAGGCTGGGAACAGATCGTTTTTTATTATGACCGTATCAGTGAAGTGTATTTAGGGTTGTGACAGACTGTACATACCAGAGTAATCAAGACAGGATGAATCAGCTTGCTTTAATCCTTTCATGCAGACTGTATAAACATGTTCTCAAACTCATGAGGGACTCTGTTCATTTTTGTCATCTCTCTGCATATGTGCGATGAACCGGGGAATCTCACACTACCTCCTACATTTTCATCAGGTCACACTTTCCTCTTGAAGAGTGAGAAGGATAATCATTTCCTGTTGGGCCACAGTCACGGCACTGACTGGGTGGAGTACGATGCCTGCGGGTGGCTGAACTATGCCAAGCAGAATCCTGCCTCCACCAATGCTATAACCCTCCTGCAGGAATCCCAGAAGTATGCATCACACATGCAGGAGTAGTCTTTGGGGGGGAGGTGATTACATTACTTTAGTGGACTTTCACAAAACTTTAGGTTGAAGTAGTGTGTCTCTTGCAGGAAGGTCATCAGCTCATTGTTCCTGGGCCGTGCGGGTGGAGCCACTGTTCTGTCCGGTTCCATTGCAGGCCTTGAAGGTGTTTCCCAGCTGTCCTTGCGACGGGCCACTAGCATGAGGAAAACCTTCACCACAGGGGTGGCTGCTATCAAGAAGAAGTCCTTGTGCATTCAGATAAAGCTTCAAGTGGTGAGAGGAAAGGGTGGTCATTCAGTATTTGTTCTCCGTCAATTCCAAGCTTCTAACCATCAAGTGCCTGTACTTCCAAAGACGCTAAAAATTAATGTCCCAGTCTACATCTTCTTTTCATAAATTGGTTCCTGTTTGGTAACAGGAAATTGTAAACTGGATGGAATGAAGGCCAACATTTGGGCTGCTTCCCGAGATAGATTTGAAAATGGCCTGGTATTAGTGTGCTATGAGAACAGTTCTGCAAACATGTTGCTTCCAACCCTATGGCATGACAAGAACCTTGTTATTGCATGATATACTGCAAAACCCCAGATCATGTTCACAGACAACATTTTTTACATCCAATGCCATTTTAAGAAAACCCTGCTGCTTTCTGCAATATGTGCACATGGCATTGTTCTGGCAAAAATAATGTGGTTAAGATATGGGAACTGTGAAGTGTGGACCCAGTTTCATAATTCCTAGGCATACTGTGCTGCTGCTCCCCAAATGGGTACTTAAAATTATAATGGCAACACCTTCATGAGAGGAAAAAGGTTAAACAACAAAAATGGCAAAAACTGAAAGCAATAAGCTTTATATGGAAATCACGCTTAAAGAAAGGCTCAAGGATCAACTTTTATTACCTGTCTTTCAGGGTTGTCATAGTTACTGAGTTCTTAAGTGCTTGACAGCGACATAGTACAGAATTAAGATTGTAGATTTTACTTGTGTGTTGTTAATAAAACACACATTTTTTGTCTTTTATTAACAATGCACAAGTTTTGACTAAATGTAAGATTGGAACCAAGCCGGATGCATAGCCATTGGTTGTTTTAAGCAAATAAGTAAAGCTACTGATGTAGATCATCATCAGCATCAGAGGAAGACATGCAATGTTGGCCTGTTCCTACAGGGTCCCTAACCCTGCTCTGTCTTTTCCAGGATGCCCTCCTCGACATGGTGCGGAGGTCCAAGATTCACTTTGTTCACTGCATATTGCCCAAGGCAGATGCCCTCAAGGCTTTGAGTGGATCCTTGTTCAAAGGAGGGGAATGTGAGGCTCAAGGGGAGAGTGGAGATCCCAGCTTAATGCAGCTAGATGTAGCCTTGCTTCGTGCTCAGCTGCGTGGCTCCAAGCTGCTCGATGCTCTACGGATCCACAGGCAAGGTGAGGTACCTGCTTAAGTCACATACTAAGGACGGGCATAGAAACACAGACTGCCTTGTCCAGATATATTGGAAAATAAATCTAACCAGAATTACTTTTTCCCCCTCCCAAAATATATCTTGCAATCCTCAAACATTAGTTTCTTTATTATTTATTTAAATCTTAAATAATTGATGGCATGTCCTCATTTTCAATGATGTCGAGAGTACAATTAAAACAAAACATATACACACAAAAAAGAATGAATGAGAAAACCATTATTCAGTATTCAGATCCTTTACTTAAGTAAAAGTATGTCAGGAAAATCTACTACTACTGCAGAAAGAAAATGTCCCCTGTAATAGTTATACTATTATTTATTATATCATTAGAATATTATTACTCATGCATTATTAATGTAAAATCAGGAGATAGTTGTCGAGGCTGAACTATTTTGTATCAGACTGCAATTAATGATTTTTTTTCATTATGTATTAATCTGCTAATTATTTTCTCCATTAATTGATCATAAAAAAAATAAATAGTGACAAACTGTCCAGACGCCAAATGACACCTTCACAATGCTTGTTTTGTCAGTCTAAACCTCAAAATGATTATTTTACATAATCATAAGGAAAAGCAGCAAATCTTCACATTTGTGAAGCTGGAACCATGAAATGTTTACATGTAAAATGACTTAAACGATCAAAATACTTCCCAGATAAATTTCTATCAACAGTTTTTTAAAACTCTTTGTATGTTTTGTGTGTAAAAGTCTTACGTTGTAAAGTAACTAGTAACTGAAGCTGTCAGATAAATGTAGTGAAGTAAAAGTACAATATTTCCCTCAGAGATGTAGTGGAGTAGAAGTAGAAAGTGGCATGAAAAGAAAAATTCTCAAGTAAAGTACAAATACATCTAATTTGTACTTAAGTACAGTACATGTGTAAATATACTTAGTTGCTACCCACCACTGCAAACAGACAACAGAAGGCAGTTAAAACAGTTACATTCATTTGTTTGTAATCATGGTTTTAAATAAACCTATAGATTCAGAGTTTTAATGTGTTTTGTAAAATGGCCCAAGTGTACTCTGCACAAAATTAAAGGCAGTTTTCCAAATTTCGTGTTTGCACTTGGGACCTTGAGCATAATTTGAATGAGTCAAGTAATGACTATAGGATCAATTTAATACGGAAAAGATATATGATGACAAGCCATTGAGGGCTTTATAAATAAATAGAAACCGATGCTTGTCACATCTGAGATGCCAACCCTACCCATAATATAATATTGTTATTCTATACTGACCTTCACAGGTTACCCCGATCACATGGTGTTCTCTGAGTTTCGACGACGCTTTGATGTGCTGGCACCGCACCTCACCAAGAAGCATGGGAGGAATTACATTGTGAAGGACGAGAAGAGAGTAAGTCAATCAACAAGAGAGGAAAATGTAGAGCTCCGCCAGTGGCCAAGCGCAGTGAAGATTAATGTTGTGAAGAGGCAGCTTCATTACATCTGCCCCTGAATTGTCAGCAGCCAACTGACAAAGAAATAAACCCTCATTTATCAGAGCCATTGTAATGATCTAATCAACTTAACCTTATCAGTATCATGCCCGGTAAAGAGGCAGATCCCTATTGTGGTTTAGAAAGTGCTTCACTGAATTCAAAACAAAATACCATTAAAGTAAATATAATTTGATCATATTTTGTAATCTGAGCATTGGAGCGCTAGTGTTGTTTTGACAGTGCTGGTGCTTCACCTCTTTAGTGCTTTTGATTTACATTTATGAATACTGATTGTAAAAAAAAAAAAAAAAAAACTTTAGAGGAAGCTCTGCGTGATTTTATTCTTGGAAGTTAAATATCACTGATGGCATGCTGTGCAGTGGTCAATGGTCTCAGAGAAAAAGATTACAAAAATTTGTTACTAGAGGAGTGAGAGAGAGAAAGAGAGAGAGAGAGAGAGAAATATTGGGGTTAAGGGATAGTAAAACTCTTTCCCCCTGTGTTTTTGTATTGGGACTGAGTTTCTGTGGAAACACTGGCAAACAAAAGCCCCTCAGTGCTCGTGGCAAACCTCTCCTGGTGTAATCTAGATGTGGTCTTTCAGGCTGGAGAGTGAAAGAGAGAGAAGAGGTTGAGACAACAATACAGCTACACAGGCTGGTAGATAGGCAGGGAGAGGCTCCAGGCTTGCTGATGGTGTACCTCTGTGTAGCCTATATGTGGTCAGAGCTCAATAAGACCACTGGGGTCATGAGGAATAAGCCAGGAACAGGTGGTTTGGGATTGGGGTTGGTAGGTTCAGAGGAGCCAAGCTTTTCCCATGCTTACTGCCTTACTTTCCAAACAAAATCCAGTCGGGAATGGATGTGAGAAAAGAGAGGAAACTGCACTGTACCATTAGTTCAGCATGGGAACTTAGGGGAACTGTGGACTACTGAAGGGTTGCGGTGTCAGTAGAAGTTCCCACTGGATCCAGCAGTTGAAAGACTAAGTGTGTGTGTATGTTTGTGTACATGTGTGCTTTTAACCAGGCTGTGGAGGAGCTACTGGAGTCCTTGGATTTGGAGAAGAGCAGCTACCACATGGGTCTGAGTAGGGTGAGTAATGCCACCACACCTCAAACAAATAAACAGTTTTAAAATTATTCAATAAAGCTTTGCTGTGAATCTCTGTCAATTTCACTCCTCCTAAAGCTGGGAGCACAGGGCTGCAGTCCACTGTTCTTTTTATCGTATATTTTTTTTAAGACACTGGGGGAGTGTGTGTTTCATTACACCTGTCCCTCTTTGAGGTTTGTTTGCCATCCTTTTTTGGAGAGTTTCCAAGCTTTGCCCATTTTTCCAGTCTTTTAGCCAGTGGCTTCCCGAGAGGCTTGTCTCTACCTTTCCCAGACTCTGTGACTGTAATTCTCTTTCTTTTCAGGTCATTAGAGCAAATTCTCTCTGCTGATGGCCCTCTTTGTTTTTCACCGTGACCGTTGTAAAGTAATCACAGTAAACACTGCCTGGCACACTGAGGTCTAATCCTATCAGCCAGAAAGTGGCCATCAGCCAAGAAGGAAATCAAAGGAAACAATAATGTACGAAACAGTGGAACTTATGCTCCCAGATATGTATGCTGTACAGGGCCCTTTTCAAAACACATGACACAAGAGTGGTTTGGAGGCAGCTTCACATGGTGCCACACTTTGGAGTGTGAAATGGGCTCAGTAGACAAGCACAGTTGGCCATTCACAAAGCATTCCAGTGGCTTCCTAGCAACATGCCTCACTTGCATGCCAATTACACCAGCCCCAAATAACCTTATAGCAGTAAAATCACAGCTCTTGACAAGATAAAATCTGCCACTGGAGATTGGAGCCACAAGTCTGAAAACAACTATAGCTATACATATTTTAAAAGGTACAATGTACATCTGATGATGATGAACGACAAAATAGCTTCTACTCCGGCCCTGCTATACAATTTGAACAATTTAAACTGCTCAGTCATTTAAAAGCTTCTGCTTTGTTGCCAGATCACATATAGATTTCATAATTATTAAGGCACTGCGTAGAGAGACCTTGGGTGGAGACTATGGGAGTCTATCATCCATCCATTTTAATAGGTTGCTGCCATCATATCTGGAATGCGTTCAGAGTACCTAATCCCTCTGAGGTATAGACAAGCTGTGACGTGATCTGCTTTCTGTTGGCTGTTTACCTGTGTTTTACCTTTGGCCCAGATTAGAAACAGACAAGGCTGATTTTCCAAGATAATAACTAAATCTCCGCTTTCTCACTTAGATAAGACTCAGCTGTCCATGGATTACACTGCTTCTTATTGATTTACTGCTTCAGTGCACTTATTTACTTTTTAACTCCGTTTTGTTTTTATTTTGCTCTTGTGTGTCACACTAATCTAAAATAAGAATTACATGATCACTCAATAATTGTATCCTTTGCTAATTCGTTAATTTGATTGCATGTGTGTGTTTGTGTTTTGCTCTAGTTGTTCTTCAGAGCTGGCACCTTGGCTAAGCTGGAGGAACAGAGGGATGAGCAGACCAAGCGTAATCTAACCCTGTTCCAAGCTGCCTGTAGAGGCTACCTGGCACGGCAAGCCTTCAAGAAGAGAAAGGTAGGCAACTCACAATGAGACGGATGGCTTAGTCTTAAATTACAGTAAGTCGAAGCCCAAAACACTATGGATATGCACTCACTGGCCACTTTTTTAGGTACACCTTGTTAGTTCCAGGTTGGACCCCCTTTTGCTTTAATTCTTTGTGACATACTTTCAACAAGGTGTTAGAAATATTCCTCAGAGACTTTGGTCCATATTGACATGATAGCATCACACAGTTGCTGCAGATTTGTCGGCTGTACATCCATGATGCGAATCTCCACCACATCCCAAAGTTGCTCTGTTGGATTGAGATCTGGTGACTGTGGAAGCCACTGGAGTACAGTGAGACAGTTTGAGATGATTTGAGCTTTGTGACATGGTGCAATATCCTGCTGGAAGTAGCCATCAGAAGATGGGTACACTGTGGTCATAGAGGGATGGACATGATGGAAAGGTAGGCTGTCGCGTGTAAACGATGATCAATTTGTACTAAGGGGGAGAATATCCCCCACACCATTACACCACCACCACCAGCCTGAAACGCTGATACAAGGCAGGATGGATCCATGCTTTCATGTTGTTTACGCCAAATTCTGAACCTACCATCTGTATGTCGCAGCTGAAATTTTGACTCATCAGACCAGGCAACGTTTTTCCAATCTTCTATTGTCCAATTAGGGTGAGTCTGTGCAAATTGTAGCCTCAGTTTCCTGTTGTTAGCTGACAGGAGTGGCACCCGGTGTGGTCTTCTCCTGCTGTAGCCCATCTGCTTCAAGGTTTGACGTTGTGCGTTTAGAGATGGTATTCTGCATACCTTGGTTGTAATGAGTGGTTATTTGAGTTACTGTTGCCTTTCTGTTATCTAGAACCAGTCTGCCCATTCTCCTCTGACCACTGACATCAACAAGGTATTTTCATCCACCCGCCGCTCACTGGATATTTTCTCTAGAGATGGTTGTGCTTGAAAATCCCAGTAGATTAGCAGTTTCTGAAATACTCAGACCAGCCCATCTGGCACCAACAACCATGTCACGTTCAAAGTCACTTAAATCCCCTTTCTTCTCCATTCTGATGCTCGGTTTGAACTTCAGCAAGTTGTCTTGATCACGTCTACATGAATAAATGCATTGAGTTGCTGCCATGTTATTGGCTAATTAGTGTTCAGTTGGCTTTTTGTGTTAACAGGCAATTGAACAGGTGTACTTAATAAAGTGTCCGATGAATGTATATTTTCCTAAATCGAGTTAGGATATACAGTATTTGAAACTAATGGATTCAGTTTGATATATTGCAAGACACTAGTTAACAAAAAATTTACACTTTTTTTCCGCAAAAACAAACACAGTTAATATCAAGGTCCAGTTTGCTGCTTAGTAGGTGATGAATGTAAGCTCCAAAGGTCTTGTTGCCTAGGCGTCCACCAGGAGATGAGAGATCATTGTTCAGAGCTAATATTAGTGCATGTTTGCTCTGCTCCTGGTGGGAATCAACTAGCTCTGCTGTAAATCTACAACTAATTACAAATGTGTTCTCTAAATCTGTCGTCCTTACCCTCTCTGTCCTGTACTGTAATCCATCTAATCAGCTCTCCAAGGGGGATATTTGATAGTGACACGTCCATTTCTGTAGCATTTCATCACACTGCTCCCCTTAAATGCAGCCTTATCAAACTTGCTGCTGACTCACACACCCAACTGCTCCACCCATCTTCCATTTTTCTCCCAGCATGCGACGGGTCCATCTCTCTGGACCTCATACGTCCTCTTGTGATGTATGGAGCCCTACAGTCTGTCTCCCTCTCTGTGATTACTATTTAAGTGAATGTGCCGCTTCAGCTGGCTAGTGTTGAACCAGCAGAAACAGAATCAACGTTTCTGCTGCTCTCCATCCAGTATAACATGCTGTTAGTGAGTAGATATGTTGTTCACTTGTATATGATGCCAGTAAATATATTGAATTGTCATCTATGCAATAAATTAAATCAGTATGACCTTTTATATTACTGGACTTCCAGCTCTCTTCTGTTATTACTGTTTTTACCAGAAGAGTTTGAGTAATGGATGTTGGTTGAAAATTGAGGACCAAGAGAGGCCAATGCATTTTCTTTATTAAGTTCAAAGGTCATTATTCACACACACAGTGAAGCAGGCTAAGAGCCTGGTGCTTCATAATCTGCCAGAACTTGAAGAAAATCAACAGTGAGACACACTTCAAAATTGCTAGGCAACAGTGCAATTACAAAATCCATTAGTAAAGAGGGAATTTTTTTCCCTCTGCCCCCGTATGTCCCCTATCTCCTGCAAATGCATCTATAATAGAAAGATAAGATTTATTTTTATTTTATCTTGTAATTTTATTGCTCTTAAACTCAATTTAGGTTGGCAAGGTAAGGTGTAACATACAATTATGAATGTGAGATACCACAGATTCCATCAAGTCAGGGCTACTGCAGAGGCCTATTTAAATTGTGTGCATGATTATGCACATTACTTTAATGGTCATACTCAGTTTCTCTCAAAAATCAGTTCAATTCAGCTCAATTAAAACAAAACTTTTATTCATCCCCAGCAGGGCAATTAAAAGGTATATGCAGCAGAGCGTGCGCAGACACACACACACACACACACACACACACACACACACACACACACAGAGAGACAGACAGTCGTGTTTCCATCACTTTCAGGGACATATTAATTCCCTGGAAACTTAACCTAACCATAACCACTACTTGCCTTAACCTAACCTTATCCTTACCCTATTCTTAAACCAAGTGTTCACCCTAAAATTTAATGATTTACATCATGAGGACTTGTATTTTATTTTTTAAGGAAGGTGATTCCCCAAAATGTTATATTTCCACATCATTAGTAATACCCACACACACAAACACAGACTTATCTCATAGTTGCTTACTGTAGCCTTATTATATATTTTATGGACAGATATTAGAGTGGTATTAATGTTCTCATCATTATTATATAGTAGCTTATTTATGGAAACTCAGTATGTATCTCATTATAATGAGAAACTTTCTCGAAATGACTCTCACAATAAGGACATAGAATCTCAAAATAATGAATTAGTATGTCAAAATAATGAGATAGAGTTTCTCATTATTTTGAGAAAGCTGACAAAACAAATTTGATATCATATATGTATATATATATATATATATATATATATATATATATATATATATATATATATGTATAAGGTCAGTATCTGCAGTCACATGTCAGATTAAGATGTGCTGTAGAGAAAACAAAAATGAGGAGCATTGTCAAATCTGGTTTGCTCACACTTGCTTTCTCCTTTCTTCCTTTCACCTACTGCTCAAGCAACTACAGTATTCCGGATTTATCACTGTTCAACTGTTACATGTATGGTATACAGTGCAGTCTCTTCTTACAATGATTAACTGAAGGGAATTTTTTTTCCTGTTGAATCTCATTCTTTTTATGTTATTCCTGATTCAATTAGATGACACCAGAATAATGGAACAGAAGCAGGGCTGTGGTGGATTATTGAGTGATTTTCATCTCCCCTTCTCTCTATGTAGAGGATTTACAGAGTGGGTTGCTGTTCAATCTTAGAATAATCGTCATATAATAACCACTTGTGCCCTTGTTACCCTGTTATCCCTTTGTGAAAATTGATTGGACTCCATTGCCTCTTGCACTGTTTGAAGTGTCCAGTCTTAGCAGGTACAGTAGATGATAATTTGCCTCTGGAACAGTGCAGATGAGTTCTGGCAAAGACACTTGCTGGTTGATGTATATGAACGTGACAGAAAGTCACAATAGTCCTTGATTGATATTCTCTGGCATTTTAACCTTGTGAAGCTGTGCCAGGCCCATGTGACATAAAATGACAAAACCACAATTTTTCTTGTCCCCCCCCCCCCATTTCAACTGTCGCCTCAAGGGGACAGCCTGACATTTTAAAAGTCTGTTATTTTGCCTCAGCAGTCACTTACTGCATTGGGAGTTTTGTCCTTCAGGTAACCTACAAATGTGTTTTTTTAAGATATTTGCATTGAAATGAGTGTAAAGTAGCAAGTGTAGGCTAGATTTAGCCTAATAATACTATACGTATTCATTTGAACCTTTTTCCCTCATTGCAACAATGCTCACTGAATGCTAAGATATACCTTTATCAGACACATGATTCTACAGGGTATCTTATTCATTTGAACCATGGAATCCTGTAGTTCCATATCGAATAAACATATATAACAAATACCTCCTACTGTAAAGGACTGGATAGGCTCTGCATTGGTATGAGGTACATTTCTTTGTAAATGCTAAGTAACAGCTAAGATTATAGATCTTGAAAATGAGTTTGTCAGTTGTTAGTATCATGATCATGATATTAGCCAGACAGCAATAGGTCCCTGATTAGGGCCATATATGTAATATTTCTCCTTAGCAGCACATTATTTCAAGTTGAAGAAACTACCCAGAAACTGAGCATAAAGCGTTCTCTTCAGAAGTGGGATCGAAGTCACATCAGATGGTTCTGCTTGTTATGTATCGCAGCACTCAGATGTCTTACACCTATACAAACATGCCTGTATACATATATGTACACAGACGCACTGAAAGACATTGATTTGTATGTGGGCTTGTTAGGAAGAGAATGGAAAACATGTATTTGTCTTGATCTTGGCTCTCAATCCTAATTCACTTCACACTGTTTTACAGTTGTCATACCCTTTTAATGTGATATGAATAACAAAATGTTTATTCATGGTTTTCATGTAGTAAAATCTTTTGTTTGTTTTCTATTCATTTTAGACTAAAAATGACAAGTGAGACCTGTCAGAAATTTGCTGTATTTTGCTCCATTTTAAGGATTTCACTGTGTGACAAATTCCAATTGGTCATAGAGAGTACCTTCAGGGCGAAATGTACCTGATGCTGAGAATTGTGTTGCTCTAATTGGGTTTGCCCATAATCTGCTGCTGCTAGAGAGCCTAATGCATAAGCAGCATGGAAAATGTGTAATACTTGGAATTAGCTGCCAACATGTTTGATTTAATTAATCAAAAATTAGCTTCCAGCGTTGGAACACAAACTGCAGAAACTCTCCAGAGGAAGCTGGCAAGTCCTGGGATACTTGCTAGCCCATACAGAGACAATATTACACAAGACTGAGGGATGAAATTTTTCTCAAATATTGTTCATTGGTGGTGAGGATGATATGGTAACAATAAATGAGTTCCGTAAAGCATGTATTCCAATTAAGATTTTCCTAATTTTCTGTCATTGTTTCATGGACCTCTGGACACTGTAGTACCTGTGCATTACACTCTCTGCATTCAAACTCTTAACCATCTGTTTCTATACACTGCATTTAACACCGTGTACTGGACATATTGCTGGAGTAAACCTATTATGAAGCAATTATTTGCTATTTATTAGACAATCAATTTACAGATACAGTTACAACATGTAACTTACAAGTAATCACATTAATATTACACTGCCATTGTCTCACTCAATCTGTCTACAACAAACCATTCCCATATGTGTTCCTCTTTGTGGGTCTAGATTCAAGATCTAGCAATCCGTTGCATCCAGAAAAACATCCACAAGAACCGCGGCGTGAAAGACTGGCCATGGTGGAAGCTCTTCACCACAGTCCAGCCCCTCATTAAGGTCCAGCTCACTGAGGAGCAGATGCGAGGCAAAGACGTGAGGAGACCTTTCTGTCTGTTACACCCCACCTTATAGATTCCTCTCAGTTAGACAGCCCCTAATCCACTTTTAAAATATGCTACCTTGCCACTGCAGCATGGAACTTCCTGTGATTGATTTTTGATCTTTCTTGTGGTGCTTAATATTTGACAGTTTTGCCTGTAATAATACATGTAACCTATATAGCTATATTCTGTGGTCCAGGAGGAGATACAGCAGCAGAAATCGAAGCTCGAGAGGGTGGAGAAAGAGCGAAATGAGCTGAGACTGAACACGGATCGATTGGAGAGCAGGGTAGGTCCCCTCGCTTCCACCAATGCATGCTGGGAGGATGGTGTTTGAGATTGGTGGTAGAGTTACACGCTTTCATTTCAGTTAAAGATTTCATCACTTACTTGCACAAGAATGGTGGCGATTGTAATTTTGCATCACACCCTGTGTGTGTGTGTGTGTGTGTGTGTGTGTGTGTTTGTATCCAGATCGCAGACTTGTTGGCAGAACTTGCTGATGAGAGAAGCACTAGTGAGTCAGCATCCCAGATGCTGGAGACTGAGACTTCAGAGAGACTCCGCTTGGAGAAGGATATGAAGGATCTACAGGCACATATACACACTGATATTAACACTGTAACATGACGGTATTTCAAAATTTCAGATTTTAATGTGACTGACACTTTTTTTTGATTGGTGTGTGAATCTGTGCATTTTAGGCCAAGTTTGATGCCATGAAGAAACAGTTTGAATCACAGGAGATGGAGGTGATGGAGGCTCGGCTTATGAAAACATCAGAGCTCAACGGGGAGATGGACGATGATGATGATGCTGGTTAGTTGTGCTAGAAACTGCAAGTTGTCATTTAGAAGTGACACCACAGACACCAGAGACTGTCTATCCACATATGTATTTAATTCTATGCCCAAAATCTGAGGAAGAAAAGATTGCGATTGTGACTCTCCTCCCTCTTTGGAATCACAATCTTGGTCATTAGTGTTTTTAAACATTTGTTTTTAATTCCCTAATTAATTGTACTTGTGACATTGGCAGCAGCTTTCCTAGGCCTGCCTAATGGGCATGTCAGCCCAGGTCAGAAGCGTAATTTACTGAACAGCTCATACCAGCATTATGTGCACCGTTGGAAAAATCTCCCTTATACTAATTGTAGCTGCGGGAGTTACTGCTTTGTGCTTTGTTCGACTGTTTCAGCAGGAGACATTGGTCACATCTCACATCAAGTTTGGGATTTACCGCTAGGGGATTAAAATGTTCGCTCCCAGGCATACAACTAATGCCTGCTGCCGATTGGTCTCCACCTGCTGGGAAAGAGAGGTCCTGCTGAGAGCACATTGTCCATGACACTTTTTTTTTCCTTTTCTGCGATTCCCCCCCCCCCCCCCCCCCCCCCAACCCATCTCAGCAGGCACGCCATTACAGAGCATATCAGAATTCTTAGATGAATGAGAAAATAATCGTTGGGATCAGAGCCGGTGGCCCTGCAAGTTGTCATTATGCTATATATATGCTAATGAGCAGCACTGATGGAGGAGCCGGTGTTGGTATGTGAAGGAGAAATGGACAGCCTCTAAAATGATAAGGCTTGGAAATGAACCTGAACCTGAATGTCTGCCTGGCCGCTGTTACAGTTCTGATAGCCTCTGACAGCTCCAGAATTAGGGTCGGCTAAGAACTGTGGAAAGTGCCACTTAGACATGTCCTTCTCTAACTACTATTGTGGTGTGCTCTGAATTCGTACCTCAGGTTTATCCAAGATTAGAGTTTAAATACGAAGGCTGCTTTGTAGTTTCCTGTCGAAGTTTTTGACCTTATAAGGTCGGCATATGATGAAAGAAGTTTTATTTCCTGAAAGATTATATTATTTCGGCCCTTGAATGTGATAACCATCACAGCCAGTACAGCGGGCTCCATAATCCACAGCATCCAGCATTTCTGAGCTTTTGAGCCTTTTCGTCTGTATACCCTGCTAGGCCTGCATTAAAGGCAGGAGACACCCAAATGTCACACAGACACTTTCTGAATTGTATGTCTTTCCTCCAGGAGGCGAGTGGCGGATAAAATACAACCGAGCCATTCGTGAAATGGACTTCAGCAAAAAGAAACTCCAGCAGGAGTTTGATGACAAGCTGGAGACAGAGCAGCAGGGCAAAAGACATCTTGAAAGAAGGGCAAGGAACTTTTTATAATATTAAATTATTAATTAACAAAATCAAGTATATTTTTATGCTTGGTTACCACACACATTATTAGTTATATAAATGTAATAATAATATTTCATAAAATAAGTTTGTTTGCATCTGTTTGTGTGTGTATGTGTGTGCACCCTGCAGCTGGCTGATTTGCAGACAGATAATGAGGATGTGCAGCGCTCTGTGCAGCAGCTGAAGAAGAAGTGCCAGAAACTGACTGCAGAGCTGGAGGACACCAAGCTTCACCTGGAGGGCCTACAGAGCCGCAACCATGATCTGGAGAAGAAACAGAGGAAGTCAGTTTCTATGTCTGCCCATCTGTCTGGCTATCCATCTATTTGTCTTCCTGTCCTTTCTTTCAGAAAGACACATTGCTCTTTTCTCCTTGGAAGGCCAGGTGCAGACACTCTGACCGGCCCGGCAGAACACTAACATTTTCTTTAATTTGAATAGTGTGAGATGTTCTGTAATCTCTGGAATTGCATTAGCTGAGAAAATGACTCAGACTTTAAGCACTTGAGAAGCTATCGCTGTGGCAGAATGTGATCTCTCCCCTGTGGCTAATTGAAGATGCTCTGTGGGTGAAATTATTTTCAGCTGCGCTTCAGAGAGAAAAACAGGGAATTACAGCGAGCTGACAGCGTGAAACACTTAGCTGTTAAGTTCACTAACCATAAGTGTTTCTGCACTAGACAATTGAAGAAAACATTTTGCACATTATTACAAACCAATTGCAAATTGATGGCTAATGGAAGTGGATAACGGTGGAGGCTAAACAAGAGGTAGCGCTGAATTGATGTTGGGCTCTGTGTCGAGGACAGGCTCATAAGCGCAAAATCTGCTAAGTAAGAGGAGTTAGGGTTACCTATTATGTAAGCTCAGTGACTTCATGTATGTCACATATTGGCACTTTGTGTAATTACAGATTCTTCACAATTTAAGATACTTTCCTGTTCAACCCTACAATCAACATTTTTCTGAGTTGTATATCCATGTGTTTGTATTTCTGTGTTTGTTTTCCAGATTTGACCTGGAGCAGAACCAGGCCCAGGCTGAGGTACAAAGAGAAAGGAGCCAGAGGGAGAAGCTGGCTCGAGAGAAAGACCTAATGACTGGTGAGATGTTTAACCTCCGCCAGCAGCTGCAGGTAAGCTACTTTGCACTACATCAGATGTACTCTGATGTCCTCTCTAAGGGACTACATGTCTGGTCTCTCTGTTCTCTGTTTGACATAACTGGGCTGGTCCAGATGTGCGCTTTACTGTGTGTCTCTTCCGCCTGCAGGACAAGGACACCGAATTGTGCACCGCAAATATGAAGGTGCAGCAGCTGGAGGCAGAGCTACAGGATCTCTCCTCCCAGGAGTCTAAGGATGAAGCCTCGTTGGCCAAGGTCAAGAAGCAGCTTCGTGACCTGGAGGCCAAGGTGAAAGACCAGGAGGAGGAGCTGGATGAACAGGCTGGAACCATCCAGATGCTGGAGCAGGTACAGGGTGATGCAGATGTGGTATTTTATACCAGTATGGAGAAATGTTTGAGTTTTACTGCTAAAAGCTGCTTATATCATGCTATTTAGTGTTTCAAACCCTAAACTACTCTCTTAAGTCTTATAACTCAACAAGAAACTCACATCTACTATAATAACTGTCAAACACACCATCATGTTACATACATTTTGTTTAAGAAATTATTTCATAAGAGTCTGTCTCTCTTCTTTGACAGCTGGTGGATATCTCATTTTGGAAGAAAACCAATGATTCTTCTTCTTTTATAATTTTTTTCAATCCTGTGTTTGTGCTTTCATTTTATGTGCTATATGTGTGTGTCCTCATCATGTACTCAGGCTAAGCTGCGGCTTGAGATGGAGATGGAGAGGCAGCGGCAGACCCACTCTAAAGAGATTGAGAGTAAGGATGAAGAGGTAGAGGAGATTAGGCGGTCTTGCAGTAAGAAGGTATGCTCATTCTCACTCTTACATTTGTTTTTCCTATGCATAGCCTCTATCTTGAACTGAGAATTAATCAGGCTTGGTCAAGGCAGCACTGAGAAACACACATTTGAATGAAGTTCATTGTACCTAAAGATTATTGCACATCTCAGCTTATTAAATTCTTGAATTGATTATTTCAAGTTCATTTTAGTTTTCAGAATGTTGTCCATGTGGTATACAAATATATTGTATTCATCAGATAAAAGTTTAAATAATAATTTTGTCATATGGACTATACACTGCAGAGGCTGCCTAACAGACACCATAAGGGACAACAACATTACAACATCAGCTAAAAATCTTACATCTACCCAACACAGTACATGCATATTAATAACAAAATAAATTCAATTGATGATAGAATAGTCTTTGCATTTGTATCTGTATAAAAATGAAAAATGAATTCAAAGTTAGGTTGATGGATCTAGATCTGCCCAAGGGGGATCCCTTTGTCTTTGACGCGTGAGAGCAGCATGTCTAACAGGATGGTCGATGCTGTGTTATGTCTGATTTTGTTTATCACTGATCATCTGTTCGTGCCTCTTGACGCTCTGTTCATGTGTCCTGCAGCTGAAACAGATGGAGGTACAGCTGGAGGAGGAGTATGAAGACAAGCAGAAAGTGTTGCGTGAGAGAAGAGAGCTGGAGTCCAAACTACTAAATGCACAGGACCAGGTACTTCCATCACTCTGCCTCTAGTCTCTGTCAGTGCAGTTAAGTGTGTGCCACTTCTGCTGATTGGAAAGGAACTTCTATTGAGTCTTGAGAGGTGCTATAGGTTTTGAAGGAGGATAGAAAAATTATTTGTGACAATACTGGCTAAAAAGGTGTGTTTTCAGGTGAGTCAGAGGGATGTCGAGACAGAGAAGAAGCTGAAGAAAGACTTGAAGAGAACCAAAGTCCTTCTGGCTGATGCACAGATTATGCTGGACCACCTGAAGAGTAATGCCCCCAGCAAGCGGGAGATCGCCCAGCTCAAAAATCAAGTATGTCACTCTTATCAAACACTTTGGTGTGTCTCTGCAGATAATGGGTTGAAACTGTGTATATACTTAACTGATACAAAAAAAAGCACAACTTTTGATAAATCAATATTCCTCTGCCTATCCAGGATAGATCCTAGATCTTGGCCTGCTAATGTTTCTCCCTTGTCTCCTCCTTTGCCTTCCTCCTATTTCACACAGCTGGAGGAGTCAGAGTTCACTTGCGCTGCAGCAGTGAAGGCTCGAAAGAGCATGGAGATTGAAATAGAGGATTTGCATATCCAGATGGAGGACGTGGTCAAAGCTAAGATATCGGTGAGTTTTGAGTGTCCTGATGTAGAGTGAAACCACTGATTGTTTTTATTAACGTAAGCGGGCTTGCATGCCAATCAGTTCTGCATATGTTTCTAACACAATAAGTTTTTGTGTTCATAATAAATGTTCATAATAAATTGTTTATAATTGTTGATAATATCACACAATTATAGATAATGAAATATACCTACACTTTTTTTCATATCACAATGCAGAAGTAGATAAAAGGGAAGTTGTCTGTACATTTTGCTCATTAAATCAAAAACAACAAACAATGTTTAATTATAATGGAGGGCTCTTCAAAATGTAGCTGGCGCTAACATTAATATGCATACATCATCATGCCATGGTGGGATATTAAAATAATAAATGCCCTTTGGCATATATCTGATTTCAACATTTTGCTCTAATGGATAAATAAGCTTTGTTGAACTTTTTTTTTTCTCTCCATCTGCTCATTAATGGCTGTCTCATGAGAGTACCGCCTGCATTTCAGACTCGTAGACTGGGGATGTTTGTGTCTCTGGGGATGACACACAGAGTGCTATGTGCCTGTGCTTTGCTTGTTAATTGCTGCGTTTATGGCAGGGGAAGGTCTTGTAAATGTCTCAGATTAGAGAATGCATATTGAGGGCCTGAGTCTCCCCCCTGAACACAGAGGATGAACTCTAAATAGGACATCACCAGTATGCTGCACTGGCTGCACTTTTCCCTGCCTAAATGAGCCAATTGATTATCTCCAATTGGTCTCATCCTCCAGCCAGAACCCCATCCAGATTGTGTTTCATTGCCATTAGATGAGATTCCAGGACTGCCACGGCCAGGCCAGCTAATGACCATTTATCATATTCAATAGCTCATGAATAATAGTCATTCTATACTAAAGTGCATGTGTTTCCTTTTCTTTTTGTCTTTCAGTTGGAGGAGCAGATCAGCCGTCTGCAGAGAGAGAAGAATGACCTACAGTCTCGTATGGAGGAGGATCAGGAGGACATGAATGAGCTGATGAAGAAACACAAAGCTGCAGTGGCACAGGTAACCCAAACTGTCTAACACCTTGGTCAAATGGATTGCGACACATACCACCAAAATAGTGTAATCCCTTAGATTATTTGGATTTGTTTAATCGTACATTGTGCAGTGCCATCTTTAACACTGACATTAACGCTCTCCTTTTCTGCGTGTTTAAGCAGAGTGGCTTTGAGGTTTAGAGGACATATTCCCCTCTAAACACAGTGTGTGCTCTGCAATCAGGGAGATGCAATCTGTTCTACAGTAGATCACATGACAAATTATTTGGCAAGGACGTGTTATGTTCATTACCCATTTAAATTAAAAGATGGATATAATTTTTTTTACAGCTAATTGAAGCATACATCGACACTCTCACTTCCTCTCTCGCTCGCTATGTCTCACGTTTTTACATATACCCAAATTGTTTGATTATTGACTTTGTGTGTCTGTATGTGTGTGCTAGTCTACCAGGGACTTGAGCCAGATCAGTGACCTACAGGCCCAGCTGGAAGAAGCCACAAAGGAGAAACAGGAGATCCAAGAAAAGGTACAAGGAAGTATTCAAAAGCACTATAGCCGCCTGCCAGAAACCTGCCTCCTGCCTCAACCCTCCTCTCTGATTAGACTCCAACTTTTCACAGACTTTCTCTGATTATTGTGACCAAAAAATGCGTCACTGTCGTGGCAGCTTTCTTCTGAAAATTGCAATACAATTTGCATTTAAATCGCATCAGTGAAGATTTAGAGTCAAGGAGAGAAATTGCTCTTTTGCCTCTAGTTCTAGTAAAAGAGTATCAGCAGTCACATTTAAAGGAAGGGTCATGTATAAACTCAGCAGCTTGTTTCTGTGGTTTAACCAATTAGATCCAATTAAAGCACTCATTCTGTTCCTTCCAGTGATTATTTCTCAAACTGATCAATTGTGGTTATTCCAATGCCAGTGCATCATTTGATTATATAATATATAGGGAAATGAAAAGGTGGCAATTGGAAAACAAGAATGAAAACAATGCCAGGTGATGTGATTTCTTTGTTCAAGAGATAACTATTTATGTAATATAATTTAATTTATTGGCAATTAAAGCAATACCTTGTTGCTGTACACTGGCTATTTTATACATGATTCATATGATTATTCCAATCAATTAGAAAAATGTGAAAGTGTCATTTTACTCTAACACAAAGACTTTTGTATTTGCTAGGTGCTGTGCTGACTTACATGCGCCCACAACGCCACCATGTAGAGACGTGTGGGCCTTTGCCTTTCATGGGCATTTGTGCGCCATTTGTGTACAATGATCTACCCACGTGAAAATTTTAAACACATTTATAGATTAAACAATAACATTTTAATGCACATTTAATGCTCCTTTAATTTTACAAACAGTCACAGATGACAGAAGCATATCCCACATTAAAATATCGACTCTTGAGTATAACTCATGGTTAAAAGCTATTTTCCTATAGTCCTATTTTACTTTTGCTGTTATCAGACTCTCCTGTTGCAAAAACCCTTTACAGTGCCCATATGGAGTCATCATGCTGTGTTCATGCAGAGTGTGTAACTGTCCTTTAAGTCTTTTAAGTCTATCTTTTATGTTTTCAAAATGCTGAAGTTCTTAAACTCTGGCATGAGTAATGGCTGTAGAAATGTGCTTTTAATATGTATTACCACTCACAAATGAGAGGAGAACTTTTTTGAGTTTTTCTGCGTACGAAGAGCTGATATTATGTGGGACACCTTTTGCAGGCTTACCAATCCATCCATGGTTCCCATAAATTTCACATGTAGTTGTTAAAAATTACTAATAATCTGCGTAACTGGCTAAATAATGAAAAAACACATTTTATAATAAGGAAATGTTTTATAAAGATATGGTTTTGAGATTACTTTATCTTTCAGCTCAACTTTAAACTCTGGATATACAGTAGTTTTCTGTAATGTATTATGCTTGGCATTGTGTGAATTTAATTTGAATTTGTGTGTTTAGCGCTAATTTGCGAATTTTAGCACGCTAACATGCTTAAACTAAATGAAAACATACCTGCCTGTTAGCATTATCATTTTCAGCATGTTAGCATGCTGGCATTAGTACATTGTGCAACTACCTTGCAGTTCACTGTTTAGCAGATTTGTATTTGCATTGTATAAAATCAGAAACCTAGAGCTACAGTATACTCATCTGATTTAGCCTATTTCTGGGCTGATAGGTTTCATAATTGCATACTGTGCTTGAGTTGTCAGCTAAATGATTGAGGCTGTGCAAAAATATCAATTCATGTGGTAAAAAGGTTAATGCTCCTGATTTGGACTACGCTGATAATAGTGCTTTTATAATAACAGTGTTTTTCTGATGGAGCACTATCTGTTTAGGATAACCTCTAACATGCATTAATGCATAGCCATTTTCTTTGTTGATCTATTTGCAAAATGAATTCCCTCTGGGCAATTAAAGATGAATTTAGCTAGTATATGGCAATGTTTTTGTGTGTGTGTGTGTGCATGCACATTACATGCCTAGGCTCATAGTAACTGGACCTCCGGAGAGTGTCTTCCTTTAAGTGTTGATATGCAGTCAACTAAACAAATAAAACCATCTGCCTGGAACAGAATGCGTTTCAAATATAGTTTCACTGAAGGACAGAACTGAGCTCTTGCCCCCGTCTAACAGCAGATCTTTCTATTAGAATATTTCTAGTAGATTAAGCTATACACGTGCCAAAGCTTTGGTCCACGCAATTATATGTAAGGCCCATCCATCAGAATATTTTTGACTACACTAGAGATATAGTGCTGGTTGTAAGGCATTGTTAAAACTCTCCAGAGAAGGCAGTGATAGCCGTCTAAAGCATCTGACCTTGAAGTGGTTATCTCATCCCCAGTAGGAGGGAAGTCTGGCTTCTTTAGTAATATCAAAGGAGCGCTCCAAATCCTCCTTGTCTCAGATGCAAAGTCCCTCATTAGGTGCCATGCCGCCCTTTGGGCCGTTTTTTTGTGACGAATCTTTCTTCCTTTTATCAGTCATGAAAAAACCATTCAGATGGAACAAACTTGCTTTGCATGAAGCTCAGCTCTTTCCCAAAGCCTGTGAAATTACCGTGACTCTGTGTTACTCAGCCTGAACCACAAACTCTTCATTTGACCATCTATAGTAGATTGGGGGCTTATCTACAACTCATTATTCAGACTGGATGCACAATATTTACACGTACCATAAGGGATTAAATTCACACAAAAGGGTGAAAAAGTGTACATTAATTTAGTTTTAATACCTCCCATACACAATAACACCAGCACGTCCTCTTAAGTTTGATAGTCCTCGCTTAAGAGGAAGTGGAAAAGCAGAGGTTAAGAAAGAGATGTGCAGTGAGCACCGCTCCTCCTCAGGGAATGATTGTGTGTGTTTACATGTATGTATGTGTGTTTCCCTCCTCCAGCTTCATTCGCTGCAGAGCCAGCTAGAGTTCCAAGAACAGTCCATGGTGGAAAAGTCACTCGTGTGCCGTCAGGAGGCCAAGATCCGTGAGCTAGAGACCAAACTGGAGTATGAGAGGACACAGATCAAACGCTTGGAGGTGAAGTCTGTGTGTCTCGTAAATGTAACAGACATGCTTTTGAACCTATAACTGCAAATTTGACATTGTCACTTTCTATTTATCAAACTGAAGAGATGTTATAAAGTGAGGGGATGGAGTCCCTTGCATAGTTAAACCTTCACTTGACCTGATCTGAACAAATTTAGAGTTTCAATTAGGAATTATGACACTAAAATTAACTAAAATAAAATATAGAACTAGGACAATCTTAGTGCAAAATTATTATTCTGTTCACCATATCGTCATGGCTGCCAATTGACTGAGTTGTATCTTATTTTAGGATTTTTATTGACATTTTTTTGGCACAGCAGCTTCTACAGTTCAGTAGATTCACTCTGACAGCTTCCTCAGGGTCTTTATGCAGGTACCTGTCCAGCATCTTCCTCTGGTGCACTGACAGTGTAACATCACCTACTGTAGTCTATAATAACATTCCGACTAATGTCTATGTGACTGACATATCCCCTTGACTGCCTCTCATATAAGTCATGGACTCCTTTGGTTTTGAAAGATGTTTTTTTAGCATCTATCTTTATGTAGCCTAAACCATTCCCTCTTTACAGTACAGCGCTGCTCTGATGACACGTTGACAGCAAACTGTCAGCTACTTTCTAACTGTTTTGGGTCCTCTAATACCTTACTCACCCACACATAGAGGGGAACAGGAAGCCTTATATGGCAATTTTGAGGGCGTCAATTATGCTAATGATAAAATCTGATGAAGTTGCACCTTCTGGTGAAGTTTTTCCAGTTAAGAGTTTAGTGAATCTGACCTGTAATACTGGTATGAGCAAGCCTCACGGAAAAAGTAAGACAGGTTTAGGATAACAATAGGAAAATGCACGAGGGCTATCGATGGTTCACATTTTTACTTGCAGCTTGAATGCTATGATATCAGGCAACGGTTACATCTCTAATATTTTCATATGTTACAGTATATCTGCAGAATATCCTTGTTAGATACTCAGCTACCTTGCACATAATTGACTTAAACACAAAGAAATGGACCACTTACTGTTCAAATTTTAATGCCATTGTCATCAATGTTAAAAGAAAACAGAGCTCAACTATCTTGGGCTAGGGACAAACATTTAAAGGCAAATACAAAACAGTTCATTTTATTTTAAGATTTGTTCACTTGTCCACATGTGGCCTTCCTAAGTTCACTCAGTTGACCTCGAATCCTCCCCAGAGCCTGGTGGGTCGCCTGAAGGAGAACCTCGAAAAGATGACAGAGGAGAGAAACCAACGCGTTGCTGCAGAAAACAGGGAGAAGGACCAGAATAAGCGAATGCAGAGGCAGATCAGGGACATGAAAGAAGAAACGGCAGAGTTGTCCAAGAAGGAGGCTGAGGCGAGCCGGAAGAAGCATGAACTGGTGAGGCTTCGGGTTCTCAGAGACTTGATACTATTCCCTGGAGTTCACTTTAGAGATGCTAAATGTGCTTCTCCTGTGCTGTGTTCCAATCGCCAGGAAATGGACATCGAGAGCTTAGAGGCGGCAAATCAGAGCCTACAAGTGGACCTTAAGCTGGCCTTCAAGAGGATAGGTGACCTGCAGGCTGCCATAGAGGATGAGATGGAGAGTGACGACAACGATGACTTAATCAATAGGTACAGTACAGGGTTAATCTTCTACAAAGGAATTTCCTTTGGCTTTAATTTAATGTGTTCTTGGTGCATCAGGGGATATTGTACTGTAGGTGGAGGCCTGACTACAAGTAATTTTTGCAAACTGCAAGAAATTTACCAAATTAGAACTGCTAGTTTTAGTTTAGTAGCCTGTCAGTCACAACTTGTATCTTTTAATTCTCTATGTTCCATATAATCCTACATCAATTTCTCAACATCTGTTGTGCTGTGTGAGTCATACTACACTTTCTCCAAATACTTCTCACATGGTTTAATTCAGCTCACTGCTTCTGATCTTTCGTCTCGGTGCTGGTTTTCCCTGTTTGGTTACTCCTTCCCTCTTTGCAGTGGGGTTGAGGGTTATGCTAGCTCTGAGCCCACTGAGGTAAACACCGACTGCAATAATACAGACCTCTAAAAAGGAAGACATTACACACACTTCTCTGTTTGAGAAGGAGGCTAGCTACAGCATGAGTTAATTTACCGAGTCACTGCTTTACAATAGATAGTTATTTTATGTCCGCGTGTAAGTGTAAAACAGTTTTTTGCTGTTATTTAGTTTTCTCCTCTTTTCGCACTGTTTGTGTGTCTCACCTTGTTCTGTTTCTCTTTTTTCCTTGTTCCACATTTGGTGTGTTCCACACTTCTGGCAGTTTGCAAGACATGGTGACAAAATATCAGAAAAGAAAGAACAAAACGTGAGAATGGAAAATGCATCCTTTGTTTCTGTCATCATGGTTGTTTTCGAGTTTTTTTTTCCTTCTCACCCATTTCAACCACAAGAGAGAATAATGCAGTATTCCTTATCCTTTCAGTTTGTGCTGTTTGCAATAACACTGCGAGGAGAAGTCATTTTAAATGGAATGGAAAGCTGTGTATGTGTTATACATCTCAGATAAAAGCTAAAGGACGGCCCCAGTTTCTCATTTTGTTTCATTTTATTTTGTGCCAAGTGTCTGGAGGTGTCTGTACACAGTCGGCCTCGGTGGAGATTTCAGGGCTTGTTTTTCTACCTTCAGAGCAACATGAAGGTATTTGAAAAATGTGATGGCACAAAGGATACTTTGCACAATGTTAGAGGAAATGTAAACTAGAATGGTAAATAGACTACAGCTCTAAATGACACCGGCATTCTCCTTTAAGCCAGTCTCACTGCCTTGGAGTATATGGACCTACGGTAATACTGCATCATTGTCTCTATGGATTTTTTGCTAACAGCTTCATCATGCATTTGCTTGGATCTAGCTTTAAAGCTGTTTTGCACTGAACTCGACTGATTTGTACTTGTCTTCTATTCTTCTGTTTCCAAAGTACATGCAACAAGTCCATACCTCACTGAGTTTGTAAGGGGAATAACCTACAGATTATTTTCATTTTATGATATGCCTATGTGAAATCAAAAATATTATATACAAGCACATTTCCATTATTAGTTGTTTGAAAGTTTGGAAGAACTCTCTTAAATAAGATGAATAAATTTACTGATTGTTTTGATCTTTTCATCTTAGTATTACCTCCCATATTATAGTCATTTATGGTTCTTCCTTTGGTAGAAGAATAGAGACTGAGATATATCTGTGACTTACTCCCAATGCTGAAATCATTATAGTACAGCCTGAAAACAAAATGGAATAAGTTTGGATTATATTCTTCAAAATTTGGATATGCTGTATGCTTTTTCAATAATAGAACTGAATAGAAAGAACTTAACAGTTAATATTAACAATTTATTTTCCAGTTTTTCTTAAAGAAACCTAAAGTCACAATGTTTTAACCCAAAGCTCAGCTGTTGATTTCCACGCATGCTCCACTAATACTGCACTAATCCAAACTCATTTCATTGTGTTGTGAAACATTTAACTTTTAATACAAATGTTAATCTTGTCTTGTTTTTAATTGTGTAGTCACTGATTGTGACTGAATCCCATTTTCTTTCAGTTGTTATACTCTGAAAGGAATTTTTGTGGCATGCTAAAAAATTTAAACCTTCATCAGAGCATATTAAGGAAATTTCATCTTCAGTTTGTGGAGGATATACCCGTCCATAATGTCCCGATTTCTGAGTGCTTCTTCAAAGAGACATGGCATCACGCTTTCTATTTCTTTTTGTTATCCATTTCTCATCAGACAACCCGTGTGTATCAGTGCTCTGCTTTTCTGTTTGTGCAACTCAAGGAAAAGAGCAATGATTTTTCCATGTTTATTTAATTGCATTTTTCCCTCCCCTTGACATCATTACATTAGCAGCATGGATGAACAATAATGGAGGTGGTGATTTTTCTTCTAATTATGAAGTGGATTTTCCAGATGATTTACATTACTATTCAACAGTTTTGGAGTCATTGCTTCAAAACAGAGGTTACAATAGCTTTATTAGTATTGTTGTAATAAGATAATAAGTAATAATAAGTTAAATTAGAGTTTTTCAAGTAGTTCCTTCCTTTACAGACTGCAGCAGGCTATATTAAAGTATGCGGGTTACATATAATGTCAGGCTGTGCAGTGCAAACTATGTAAATATTTAATTAGCTCATGTTGAACAGATACCATAAAAATATAGCGGTGGTACCACAAGTGCTAAACTGATTGAACCAAAGCCATACGAGATTTGATGCTGAGTGTAAGTATTTGTGACAAAGATTTACAACCAGTGCAGTCCAATTGTCAGAAGCTATTAATGTTCACTTTTAAATTCTTGGGGCTTGTTTGTATCTATGAGCCTCAGGACTGGTTAGCTAGTAGTGTGGGGCCAAGGACAAATCGTTTGTGACACCATTTGCACAGCACTCAATTGCAAGCCACCTTCTATTTTGTACGCGTTTGTGTGTGTGTGTGTGTTAGAGAGAGGGGGAAGAGGGAGATGATTTTGCTGTGGGCTGGTTTCAGTATTTTGTTGTGTAATATATCATGTTAAAGAGTCAAAGTATCACAGAGATGACAAATGGGCAGCATGTGTAATCAACTTTCTAGTATTAATGAAGCTATTATCTTTTTTTGGGTGGCATTTAGCATGCAGTAGAGAAGAGAGGGAGTGGAAAATAAAGGAATGGCATATAATAGTTGAACTTGGACTCACAATTTTCGCTTGCCGCCTCATGAAGCACCTCTCACACTCTGAAATGAACAGGTTTTCCTGTAGAAAAGTAGGATAATCAGGCCATTTAGTCTCTCTGGGATCATCATTACCTTCCCTCTAGAAAGCCTGGCTGTAAGGTTGATGATGAGAAAGTTAAATATGTTAATGCTCGTAGAAAGCTTGAAAGCCTGAATACCATTCAGTCCAAGAATATGAGGCTTCTTTCTCCTCACGCCCTCACAATAGTCACCCACCATCAGCACCAAAAAAAGGCTTTTTGGCAGACCACCAAAAAAAAAAGAAGGGAGGAAAGAGTACACTTTGTTCTCTGAAGAAACCGAATGTGAGATACAAAGCTCAATGACAAAGGAAATGGTCCACTGGTCACTGGGACACCTACATAGATGGATATGTGGTATGTAGACAAATGATAGTGCTCAGCAGTCTGGCTGTCATCTCACACCTCTTTGAATATTGTGTGTGTGCTCTTTAAATGCATTTTTGCAACATGTTCCAAGGCTCAGACAGATAAGCTTGTCCAAAAATTAAATCAGTGTTTCTAATATGTAATGGTAGTGAGCTGTCTTTTGGCATGGGATGAAATCTATCTACAACTCAGTGATAAACAAAGCACATATTTTAGATTGATGATGCATGGCCCATTGAAAGTTACTGTAGGTAAGGCTATAAATAAAAGGTAAGATGAAACGCAAAGCCTGCTATAAATCAAGAGGCACTGAAAATTGCAGTTCTTCTACAACAACCCTGTCGTCGTTGCCGATGCTTGCCCTGCTACAGTTTATTATACAGTATGTTGTCCTGTTCTGAAACCAAAAAACTATATATGGAA
>NC_060172.1:26463260-26522310 GCF_021292245.1 Micropterus dolomieu
AAAAAAAAAAGAAGGGAGGAAAGAGTACACTTTGTTCTCTGAAGAAACCGAATGTGAGATACAAAGCTCAATGACAAAGGAAATGGTCCACTGGTCACTGGGACACCTACATAGATGGATATGTGGTATGTAGACAAATGATAGTGCTCAGCAGTCTGGCTGTCATCTCACACCTCTTTGAATATTGTGTGTGTGCTCTTTAAATGCATTTTTGCAACATGTTCCAAGGCTCAGACAGATAAGCTTGTCCAAAAATTAAATCAGTGTTTCTAATATGTAATGGTAGTGAGCTGTCTTTTGGCATGGGATGAAATCTATCTACAACTCAGTGATAAACAAAGCACATATTTTAGATTGATGATGCATGGCCCATTGAAAGTTACTGTAGGTAAGGCTATAAATAAAAGGTAAGATGAAACGCAAAGCCTGCTATAAATCAAGAGGCACTGAAAATTGCAGTTCTTCTACAACAACCCTGTCGTCGTTGCCGATGCTTGCCCTGCTACAGTTTATTATACAGTATGTTGTCCTGTTCTGAAACCAAAAAACTATATATGGAAAATTAAATTTTCTCTGACACAGCTTACCACAGCAAACATGTCAAGTGTAGTTTAGGCTGTCAGAACATATGCATCTCTATGCAATTTTAAAGCTGCCTCCATGAAATGTAAAAATTTATTTTCACACATCATCTAGCCAAAGGAAGACAGTGTATCTAGCATTGATGCTGGAAGCAGCGTGTCATCAGACAAACAGATTCCTCTCGTAATGCATTCCCTAATCACATTTTGACCATGATAGCAGCATTAAGTTAGAGGTTATGCCACTCTGCTCTCCTCCTCCTCACCCTTTCCTGTCACATTAACCTTCTGGGATGGAATGGGATGCATCATTCAGAAAATTCACCATGGATTTGTAATGAATGAGGATTGACCGTATCCAGGTGGGATCTACCAAGCTTTTTCATAGGAATCCACAGGGCTCTGTATATTGATTGTTATGTCGAGCATAAGGCCACGGGGCTGTCTCATGGCTCCCCTCCAATAACAATCACCAGGAGCAGGAGACACGCCACACAGATGCTAGCATTTTAGAACCAGTCAAACAAGTTAATTATGCCTCCAACAGCTCCATCGACAGTATGTTCTGCTATGAGATGATGCAATTGCTTCTCTCTAATACATCTGCTCTATCACATAATCATACTTATTTGTTGCATGTGTGGATTGTCTTGCATCATACTGACCCCTATGATTATAAGAGAATTAATACAACTGGGGAAATTAAAAACAAAACTAGCCATTATTTTGCCTGTGTAATTCCTGTTATGTTACATTGCATGTAATATTCACACAACAAGTCATTTAGTCAAATTTCTTGTCTGAAAATCTGTCTAAATTGATTCTGAATTGTCACACAAGGCAGATTAAGGCAGTGTTTTGTTAAAGTATCAAGACCCTGAGTGAGGATTTAGGAAATTTTTTAAAAGAAGTTGATTTGTATTAAAACCAAGGGGAATTATCTCACTTGATTTAAATATTTTAAGTTAAATATGTAAAAAATGACTTGTTAAGAAGAATATTTTTGCTGTGCTGTGTTGGAGTCTCAGATGCCCCTCACAAACTTGATTTTGTTTATCCATAGTGGGGATGAGACAGAAACAGACTCAGAGGTGGAGGACCGTGTGGATGGAGTTAAGTCCTGGATCTCGAAGAACAAAGGCTCCACCAAGACTCTGTCAGATGAGGGAAGTCAGAAGAGCACCAGGTTAGTGCTCATATCCTTTTGCATCATGACAGATAACCATGTACATCCCTGTGGTAACGTAAAGTAATGATGAAACTACCCACATCCCCAGCCTTCAAAAGGCCCCGGATTACCTGGGGCAGTTTGTAACAGAAGGATGGGTATTTCATGTGATTAGGTGTCATCGCTCTCTCCTAGTAATCTGTCTAATGACAGCAGGCGTAATGGGGAAGCGGCTGCTGTCAAATTGTGGCCCATGGCCAGTTGGCACGCCTGCTAAATGACGCCTCTGCCACTGTTAAATAGATCGTCTCACTGGTTGATTGCCTCACTTTCTACAGTGTATTCTGTACATAACGGCAATAGTCAGAGGTATTATGTTCCCTGACTCTTGACTGGTCCCGAGGACAAAATGTAAAAATGTATTCTGGAACAGTCTGACATTGAAAATACAAAATCTAGTCTTAGTCTCAGTTACTACATATCAGGTTAGGTTTAATATTATGCATGTAGCATACAATTGAAGGTTAGAGATTGTACTTTAAATATGCAGAGTTTCAGATTTTTTCTTTTTGTGCTCTGTTGATTGTCTCTGGTCTCGGTTTTATTACATAACCCTTTAGATATTCAGCAAATGCAGATGCCAAAGAGCTGAAAGAAGGTAAGGAGAAGGTGAATGACGGAAGTAAAGACGGGAAAGAGGTAGAGCAGAACAGATCAGTGTCTGTCATGAGCTCCTTAAGCTACAGGAAGCGTTCCAACTTGAAAGACTCCATAGGAGGGACAGGCGATGAGAGCTCCCTGTTTAGCACTCTCAAAGAACAGCCTGACACACCAGACCATGCCTCCATTCGCAAAGCCAAGTCTAAGTCTGGAGACCTCCAGGAGGAATGGAAGAAGAGCCAGGCACAGGAAGACTTAGAGGACAAAGGCTCTGTTATCTCCCTGGCCTATTCTGAAGCCACCAGCAGAGCCAGGAAGGGCTTGGAGTCCCGCTGGACCTCCCACAGCAGCCCTGAATTCGATAAGGACTCCATGGTGTCCTCTGTGGCTCCCAGCAGAATGTCCACCAGGAGGGGCATTTTGGACATGGATGATGACAATAAGTCGACTATCAGCAGCGTGAGCCGCTCCAGCCCCCGATCACTACATCGCAGCACCTCTTGGAAAGACGACAGACGCAGTAGCTCACGGATGTCCCTTGCCCGCAGCTGTGGCCTGAGTGAATTCGGCCTGCATGTAGATGACGATGATGATGATGATGGCCAGAGTGTGGCTTTTAGTGAAGGAAGAACTTCATCTTACAGCCCCCGCTCCCACAGTCGCAGCTTTTCTACCCCGGCTCAACCACGCTCCTCAGACGGCAATCTGGCAGATACATCTGACATTAAGTCAGTCACCCACCGCAACTACTTGGACCCTGACTTGGAGGCTGCCATCAATGAGGTGTTGAGCTTCAAACCCATTAAATTCAAGCGCAGCAAACTTGACGAGTCTAGTGGTGAGGAAGAGGATGAGAAGAAGGGGCCAGGAAGTGAGGCCAGTAGGAAGAAGGGTCAGGACGACGGGCTTGGCTGCAGCACATCCAGCCTGCTTCGCTCTGCATCAGGCTCTGCTCTGGACTACGGCAATCGTCCATCCAGCACTCTGGGTACCAGCAGCTCCCGCAGTCATAAAGATAAAAAAAGTAAAGCCTCTCTGTCTGACGACTCCTCCTCAGATGGCCATCACAGCAGAAGGAGCTCAAGGAGGAAGAAGGGCAAGAAGTCTAAGAAGAGATCTAAGAAGAAGCAAAGTGAGTCAGAGGATTCCTCTTCCTCCTCAAAGTCGTCTGAGTCGTCTTCCTCCGACTCAACCATCTCCTACCGCAGCTCCAGCAGTGTTAAAAGGGGCCCAAAACAACCGTCTGATCATGATGAGAAGGAGCCTGAAGGTCATGGGCCATCTGGCAAGAAGGAAACCAAGAAGAAGCAGAAGAAGATGGATAACTTGGTGATGAAGTACCTCTACAGGCCTGACAGTGACTGATACCAACGTTGGAAGGTGAAGCTTGGTGTGATAATAACCCTGGAGTCTGGCATAACTGAAACTGATTTGAGAACTTTCACTTAATGTACTAACGTAGTGTGCTGTGTGTGCATGTTTTGCATTAATTCTGAATCTGAGCATAAACCTCGTGATACAATAATGCTGGCTTGTATTGTTCTAGATCTGCCCTCAAAAGTCATGTTGGCCAGTGAAGGCCACCGTTTCTCTTTGCTCCTGCCAGCATTACTGCATGTAACTATTCTTCTAGGTTGCATTACTGAAACATTCCAGTCACTTCAGTTTTGTTTCTAAATGCCATTATAAACAGCCACAGATAAGTTTTATTGAGAGGTATACGGTAATCCAACATTGCAATTCATTGAAGGTTACTTTTCTTTATTTCTATTTATGTATTTGTCCCACTCCCAACCATCAGAAGCAGCGCACTGAAATACAAGTCATCAGACATACCAGTGCTGTAAAGCAGTGTTACTTTCCTAATTCTATTTTGCAAAGATGGATTGCATCTCTGCAAATGTGAGCATTTTACCCTAATGTTGTATATGCTGTTATGAGGACATAGTGTTGAGAGAGCGGTGCTGGCAATGAGGCAAAACTAAATTACTCCGTTTTTTGCTTGAACATGTTAGCTGAGAAGAGTTTAAAGAGGTGTGACATGACTGTTGATATTGCTTGATGTGAATACTTTGTATCATAATTAAATGCTAAGATTGGCTCTAAACTTCAAAAGCCTATCTATTTGAAGAGTAATTTTACTGACAATTTGAGCATCTCTGCCTCTTGTGTGATTTTAAAAAAAAATGAAAGACTGCGTGCTTGAAAATTTTATTATTTAAATTTTTTGTTCAGTTGTCCTTGAACATGCCTCTCTAGTTGATAACTGGCTCTTATTTTCTTTCAATTGTCCTTGAACATGTTAGCCTCTCTGGTTGAAAACTGGCTCTTATTTTTTGTTCAGTTGTCCTTGAACATTTTAGCCTCTCTATTTGAAAACTGGCTCTTGGGTTATTCACTGTTGGGTGAATTAAGCCAGGTTGAGTGGACTGAAGATGACACTGACACATAGCTGTTTTCATAATAGTACTCAATTACACTGTTGTAGTTTGGAGTCACTGTTTCTCTTGAATGTATCCAGAATTTCATCGGTAACACCACTGTAGAGCTTCCACGCTAACAGTTTGCCAAGAGTGCTGCTCTCTAGTACACAGTTAAAGGCAACAGCTAAACCCCAAAATTGATTACAACACTTCCTTTTAACAAAGATTCACTTTCACCATAGATAATCAAGCCTGTTATTAAATATTAGGACATTTTCTCGTTCATAGCTCATCTTGATGTCTCACTATGGGATACGTCATGCTATTCAGTGACCTGAAATTAGTGAAGTACATGTTTTTTTGTATGTGTTGCTCACATGCCATCTTGATTTTTTTAGCTGGTTACTGGTTTTCTGCAACATTTACATCACTTTGTTGGAACACCCAGAATCCAAGTAATTTAAACTTAAAGTAAAACTTAACTTTTAACTTTTAACTTACTTAACTGCAGCACCTATTTCTCACTTTTTTACAGTTGCAGGGGATTGTACATTTTGATGTCAACATTAGTAGGTCCCCTGTAATGTTTAGCGCGTGTCATGACTAACTTACACATTTTGCAACACCAAATGGGAGCTATCATAGTCTTCCAAATGGATGAAATGTTGCAGTGTATATGAAAAGGCCGGAAGCCTTTATCAAATCTCTAACACTTTATAAAACATAGTGTGTGCATAGAGTCATTGAGCTAAAACGATATTTTTCACTTGCTATTTAATTCTAGTCCTTGGTGTGTATTAAAGAGCAGTGCTTATAGTGAGCTGGATGCATGAAATCTCTACAGTGAATTAAGTTGCCATTCAAGTAATGCTTTGACTGATTTGTGTTGTCATGGTAACATTATCTAAGGATGTAAAGCCCGAGTTTCAAATGACCCCTGACATTTACCTTACTAACTGCACGTACAATTTACTAATATGTGAACAGTGTGCCACTGTCACAATGCTCATGCATGTAATGTGTAAATATTTGTCCGGATATTTGAGGCTTTAACTTCACTGTAGGGTGTTTAAAAGACAAAAGTTTCTGGTAATGATTTTTGTTTCAACACTGTTTCATCTAGGGCCATGGACCAAGAATATTTCTAATGCATTTTTCCTATAGCCTAATTAAAAATGAAAATTAGTAAGCCATCATAACTATGTGCACATATGCTATGCACACCTCAGGGGATGTGTTGTTTACTGCCTGGGGAAGAGTGTAATGTTGCAGCCTAAATTGCTCGTGGTTTTCCGTTTCATATTTTTACAGCAACCTTTTTTCTTCTCTACTACTTTCAGTTTTGGTTCAAACTGTAAGTAGTAGTAGAAATCTGTAAGTAATGATATAATGGTGTGTCTGTATGTGTGTTGACCCCTGTAGCCCTCCTGTGTACCGTAGACACCTGGGTCTTGGCAGATCTGATGAAGAGGATGAGGTGGACAGAGACTCCAGCAGGCAGCCAATGAGGCAGGACGACAGCGAAGGCACATTGGCGGAGTGCTCATCGTAACCCAAAATCAGGTCACCTCATGCTTTCAGTGACACCAATCAAACAGGAGGGACAATATTCTTTCCCCACATCTTTACCACCACTTCTCAGTCAGCAAGAGAGGCCAGCTGCTTCCAGAGGCAAGAACAGAGAAGGGGCACACAAAGAACACTGTTTTAAGATAGTTTAGGTTTGGTATATGGTGCACTCATTCACATCATGAAATTGTGTTGCTTTTATGGTTAATACATGCTTCTTCTTTCATATTTAACACAACATATTGCGTAAGTTAGTCAAAACAGAACAGTGAAGTTGAGCGCTATCAGAAGAACTTTCTGCTGCTACTTTATTTATAAGAACTGTCTTTCAGGCAAATTTAAGCACTCCTCTGCACTCTCCTCTGACTATTCAGATAGCTCTGCCAAGAGGATTTAGATAAACCCTCTGGCTGCACTTCTTCAAGAAGGTCTGACCAACTATTAAGACTGTTCTTATCTCCTCCCCATTAATATGGACTAGCGCAGTGGGGGGAATTAACCCATTTTCAATTAATTATCTTGCTGTAAGTTTACATGTGGCTCTTGTTCCGAGTTGTGATATCCATCATTTGGACAAAGTGATAATATGTCACAATAGCTGACATCAAAGTAAAATCATTGAGGAAAATACATTTCTATTTAAACTAAGCTGTTAGATGTGGTAGGTATGTATGAAATGCTGAGAAATGGATTTAAAGCAAAGTCTGATTTAAAAGTGTATATATAGTATACTTATATGATGTTATATGTGGAATCAAAGCCTTTACATGAGCATGGTATTCAGATGAATTAAGATTTTTTAAAGCTAGTGAGAGAAGTATTTTATTAAGATATGGTTTATGTCATATTCCTGATTTATTCTTATCTTTTAGTGGAGTGCATGCCAGAATGCTTTTGGTTAGGCTCTTGTGAGGCTCAGTGAAGCTTTTGTCCACTAGTGTCATATTTCTTGGAATTCAAAGGGAATGTATTTGTTTGCTATTATAAAAGAGCTTTCCGTAGAGCCTTTGAGACCTTGCAGATGCACAAATACTGGGTTTCTACTGTATATAATACATTAAAGCTCCTTTTAATGTTGAATCCTGCAGAACAATATTTCAGTACAATGAAGTCCATTTCGATGTTCCAGCTGCACATTTTGTTACTTGTGGCAGGTGTAAAGTGCAGATTGTCTTGAACTGAAGGACTTTTTGGCCATGTTTAAGCAGTAAAATGATCACACCCTTTTCAGTAAAACATGGCCCTCCCATTTTAAGGTGCCAAAGACTATGTTCATTCAACTGTTGTTTTTTGCACTTGAGAAAATGTGGGATTGAGAATTTTGAAGGTTGTTTGTCCATGATCACCAATGTGCAGCACTGAAACTCATATTGTGATGATGAGTGACTCCGAGGCTGCGTGCATTTTAAGATGTAAAAGGATTCTGATGCTGACTGTGAAGTTCTGGGGGGAGGGTCCCATGTCAGACTTGTTTATTTGTACTCCATTAGTCACCTATCTGCTCTGTATTACCACATAGAATACTGCCAAATATACACTTAAATTAAAGCCGTTCTGCTCTTATAATTCGTCCGCTTCATGAGATTTATTGCTGTCCAGACACACATGAAACTTGCTGGTTATTTCTATATTTGGCCCTACAGAATTATTATATCATCCTTACATGATTGTGACCTTATTAATTTTAAACTCTATTTAAATGATGTATAGGTAGAGGTTAATAAAGAAGCATATACAGTATATGTGCATGTGGACTGTTTGCTCATGTACAAAGAAAAGTGTCTGGCTTACTATTTGCATATCTTCTCAGAAGAGGCTAATCTGCATTTCATGTCTTATTTTCTCAGTTTCTTTGCTTTGCACATGAATATTAATGTGGAACACAGGAAACTTTGATGTCAGTGATTCAGAATAGACGTGTTAAATGAAAAAGTTCCATTGCCTCTAAATTGGAGTTGCTGGCATTACACATAATGTTTCAAAAGTTTGTACATCATATCTTTTGAAAAGGCTTGTCTATTTTTCTTATTGAAGAGATCACCACTTGTAATATGATTTTGTAGGGGGTTTTTTAGTAAATAAATTCAGCTGTTTATTTACAGAATCAATGTTGGCTTGCTGTAATTGCACAGAGGGATAATTTGGGTGCAATTTTGTTTCAAATTCACTGCCGTCAGTAAACAGTTGGAGAAAAGGAGGTAAGAAAGTAGGCAGGACAGTTTTAGAAAAACAAGTCATGGACGTGTTTGATTAATTTTAGCTCATCTACCCCAGAGTGCCTTCTCATCAAACCCATAGAGTTTTCTCAGGAGACTACAGAGGAAACAAACAATTCATTGAAATGATTAATTCTGAGCCGTTGGAAGACTGAGCATTGCTTGCAGTACCTGGTTGTTAATATGACTGTTGCACAGCTACATGGTTCAAAACCAAGCTTGGGGCAAATTCAGGATGATCAAAAACCGAGATCAAATGCTTTCTTCGTCGCCATATCAATCTCTATTCTACATAGGTGAAGCTTACCTAGATTCAAAGGGATTGATGGTTTCAGATTTCCACATTGGTTGACATTCACACTCAGAGTGTTTTGCTTTAAAGGATCCCTTATTTATCCAACCAATCTGTAATCATCATTCCTGTACACAACCTGTTCTGGTGCTTCACTCTGTGCCAGGGAGCTTTTGCTGTAATTTCACTTCCCTTGGTTGGCTGGTGCCTCTGGGTGGCCGCATGTTTCTGCTTAAAGGCTTTCCATTGAGTGACAGATTAAATTCTGCTCCCGATTTTACTTATTTTGGCTCCAACACTGTTTCACAAGCCACTGGAGCAGGAAGTCATTAGCTCGACAAAGCCAAGCAAGTCTGTGTTTACGGTGCCACCCTCCCTGTTATTTAGACAGAATGGTTTGGCCACAGATATTTACTGCACTGGAAGTCTAATGCTGCTCCATGGACAGGGCTGCTCTAGACTTAACATTACTTTACATACAGTTAATTTGCTTATTGAGCAGAACATTTGAGTATGCTGTTTCCTCATATCCTTTACATTTCATCTGGAATTTGTATGGAATTGGGTACTTTTCTTGATATATTCATGCAAAACACTCGCCAGTGTGGACAAAGATGTGCCTTTTAAAATTACAAAGCAGACGGAGAGCAGCCAAACTGAGTCAGAACTGACTCTTAAATAAAACCGTGTGCCAGTTTTTTGCATAAGCAGCTCTGTTCGCCAAGCTTCTCCACATTTTGACCTTGATTGAAGGCCATGCTGCCATGCAGCAAAATATGTGGGGGAGCAGTTAGAGGGGAGAATGTGTTTATCAGGCATCATCCTGAACTATTAGTGCTCCCAGTTACCTGCTGGATGCCTACTGTCAATAAAGCACTGATTGGAGGCAGTGGGACACTGCCTACAGGGACCAGGTGAGGAGGATGCATTCATTTGCAATTCTGAGATGAAAAGACGCAGCAGAGTGTGCTGCTTGGGCGCCTCTCTTTGTTTGCACATATCATTTCCACTCTAATGAACACTGCACAGTAGTTGGCCTTTGTAACAAGGCTCAAAGGTAGGCTCAAACATTGTTTACATTTTGCATAGGTCTTTGCAGGGCCTGGGGAATAATAAAAGCATTTTCTCTTCCTGTACCATAAAAGTGAATCAGTTTTAGCACCAACAGCAATCTGAAATCTTTGATTTATTTTTCTTTTATGCCACACTCCTCATACCTAAGCAGAGTGTAAACCTTGAAAACAAATTGCTGAAAATCCTTGGAGTAGAAAAAGGAAATGTTGTAGTGTCTATCACCAATTTCAGTGTTGGATTTGTCTCTATCTCCACTCCACAGTATGCAGGTGTCCACAGCCTCCTGCTGTGCTCAGAGCTGTTCAGTGCTTAGTGTCCCTGCCAAAGGAGAGTTGCTGCCCTTGTTGTTGCTGTGTGTGTGTGTGTGTGTGTGTGTGTGTGTGTGTGTGGGCGTGGGGGAAATGAAGACTTAGACATAGCAGTCCACTACATCTGAGGGATTTGAAGCGGGCACAAATGGTCCTTCCTCCTAACCTCTCTCAGTGGGAAGGTGTGGGAAAGATCACTTACCTGTTTCACAAACACCTGCAGCACTTGCGTTCGCACTGTGATGTGATTTCATTTCTGTTGCTTTCACCTTCCATTGCTAATATGTTTTTAGCTCTGCAAACTCAGAAACCTGTTTAGATGTAGACAAGAGCTCCAGGAAAATCCTGGAGGCCTAAGTGTCAAGACTGTACCATAGAACCACAATGTCCTTTTGTCCTTCTTTGCATGTCATTTCCCTCACTCTGTCCTGGCAGTCTCTAATGTACACTATCCAGTAAAGGTGAATTGGTAAAATATTAATTATTTCAAAAACATTCAAACACGACATGCTTTGATCTCAGCACTATACGTATAAAATATATACAGTACAGTATATATGTATATAGTATATATATTAATCGCTAATTTAATGAGGTCGGGTCTAGTGGTGACAAAAACCTTAATTCCCTATATTCAGAAGAGACCTAGTGCTGTGTGCTGTGTATAAAAAGACATTTTTCACTGCACAAAATAGGCAAAAAATACAATGTATGTGCATATGGTTGCTTTACCGTGTGCTTAGTTGCATGGCTTTTAACCAAATCTGATTACTCTCAGATTTGGAACGACACCTACCCACCTGTTAGAATTTCATAATCCTCTTATTGTTTGGCCTTCCATTGTTTTCACCTGCCGAGTGATGGAGAACAGCGCTAGGAGGGAGAGAGAATATGTATATATTTCTGTCGCATAACCTAAAAAGTTGTATTTTCAAGCCAAAATTGCCCAATGACAAACCCGTTTTTTTGCAACAGTATTTTGCATCTCTTTAATCTTTTTTCTGATTAGCTCATCTCTATTGTTAGTAGCCAAACAGATGGGAGGCTACACATGGGTGGGGGTGGTGACAGAGGCTTGTGTAGGATGCTACTGCTGTAGTTGCACCTCCCTCTTGCGCTGATCAATGGAGTGATAGATTAAGAAATAGCCCTTTAACAGAAATGGTAGTAAAATACATGTAGTTATAGCTACCCTTGCTGTGACTACATGTGCTGTATATCTGTGTATCTTAAAGGGAGGAGAGTAAGTATTATGCTAATAACCAAATTCCTGTTGGCGGCAGATTTTTTTATATTGACTGAGGTGCTGAGGAGATTATTGTACTGTTCTCCATTTTCTCTGCAGCTCCATCCATGTATTAAGGTCTATTTGTAATGATCCTTGAATCAACGAGATCCTGCTTCCAACCAGGAGGCCATCTTGCTTCCTGGGGGCTGCTGCCAAGCTGCCCAGTTCCACTTCATGGTCACTCTCATTCTGCCCAGGAGTTTGTCCCTGTCCCAAAGATACCTCAAGAGGCTGTTACCAATGATTTTAGACATTCTCTTGGCAATCTCCCTCACTGAGGTTTATTATTCTTGATGAAACTTTCCTTGAAATTTGAAACTAATCCTTAAGAATGCTGAAGCCTTTAATCACAAAGGAAGCCAATTTTGAAAGTTTGAAAATAAGTGTGAAAACATACAGCATGGTGACTTTACCAGACACTTAATAAATTCTTCAGCTCTGTCAGTGCACGAGTCATTGCGCTGAGAGATAAAATGTTCTCGACTTGGTGCCAGCACTTGACAGCTTGGTGGTCTTTGCCACCAAACTCACAAGCTATAAACTGATGGATAGCGGAAATGAACTATGCATCTAATTGCAGAATTTACAAGCATAACACACTGAGCAGATGGAAGTCATTGGTGTGTTTGGAGTCACTTTATTCAAACCCCGGGATATTGCACTGCATCAATGTCCAGAGGAACATATTCCTCTCCAAAGAGGGATTTATTTAACTAATACAAAAGCCTAGTGGCCATTTGGCTCTGGACTGGTATTGTGTCATTGAGTCTTGGCATGTGCAGAGTGAAAACAGCTCTGCTGGAATCTATACCAGATCCGGATGGCTGTCACAGACCATATGCATACCACTGTTGTCAGGAGGTAGAGACTTAACACGGTGCAGTAGACTTCTGCATAATTGAATTTCAGCATAAAAAAAACAACCTTTGGTAGTTGAAATGTTTCATTTTGAGGTATCCTCAAATGTGTGCACAGCAAAATTAACAAATATCTTTCTATCCAGTGAACAGTGAATTCACCAGATCATCAAATGCTTATATCTGCTTATATCAATAAAATGATGCCATTCTAATAAATATTCAGAGAAATGAAATGAAAGACAAATAAATAAAGTGTGAAAGAGACAAAAACTAAAACAATTTCTTGATCAGCCCATAACTTTATTGTGAGTTTGTTTTAAAATAAATCCTCTATATATCAGGATATTTGGTATTTGTAATGACGTGTTTTAAAGGTTCAACATTTCATTTCTGGAGTGATTGGAAGAAAGACATATTCACTCACATCTGATCCCTAAATCTAAGACATCATTTCTTTTCCATTTCAACTTAACCCAACTGAAATTGGGAAAAGCAATTTGAGGCCACAGCCAATTGGAAGACCTTAAACTGTTATTCAAGGAGAACCAATCAACATCCAGCAGTGAGGAATTGAATGGAGATAATCAGCCACTGAATAGAAAGTTGAAAATGCATAAAGTGGAAAAGCAGTGCCTCAAACATATCCAGAGATTGACAGTCGGACACTGAGTGAGTCAGACAGGATACTAATGTCTGTCCTGTCATTCGGTCCTCCCTTTTAGCAGGCTCCATCTCACTGCCCATATGGGACTGAGTCTGAGTGACAAGCCACTGACATTTACAATCTCTCAGCCTCAAAGTGTGGGCAAACATGGCTGTATCAAAATGCAGTGGATGGTGTGAGTCATCATTAGTGAATTTTATATATTATGGACATACATCATAACTGTACTGCTTTTCATTATTTTCTGTTGATAGTGTGACTATTTGGCCTGTTGTCCCATCAGCTTTAAATATTTGATTGATTTAATTGTCATCACAGAATACTGTTTTGGTCTGATAAAGATTAAATAAAATAAATAAAGAGCTGAATATTTCTCTGTGACTGGATTTAAGTCTAATCTATATAATGTTCTTATGGTGGAAATATGAAATCCATGTCACCACTAAAGTCATAGTTATTGTTAGGATATATGCCACAAAAATATTGCACAGAAATGTATTGAGATACCCGATGACAGGCAGACATAATCTGCTTAAACTTGAAGCTTTAGTCAGTAACTACGTTTGATGTGCGGCACTACCTGCAGTCAGAAGGGCTTCTCTGACAAAACACCTACCTGATCACAACGTCTAGCAATGTTGCTAGGAGACTTTATGTCCAGGCAAATGGTAGACTAATAGCCACTGAATTATTCAGTCTCAGTACTAGAGGTGATGCTGTTAAGAAAGGTTATATCAGCATGGAAGGCCTTTTTTCTTCCACAGACCTTTACAAGAGTAGAAATGGACTACAATGCTGGACGTTCAGGTGGATCCATTAATGTATAATATTTCCTCACCTTCATCCTTTGCAGTGTTCATTGAAGGGCATGTAGTCACAAGTGCTTCTGTTTTCTCTGCTCTCTTCTTTTCCAGACTGCTGTTCATGCTATGTACTGTATGTGCGTGGAACCTCGCCACGCCAGAGGCACAAATTAATCTACACAGCTTGTCGACCTGCAACAGACCTCATACGGTACAAGGGCACATGCATTTATTTCACTTCTTCCTTCGGGGCCAACTATAGAGACATATAATTTAGAGCTGTCGTCTCTTGCTATCTGCTGTTTTTCTGGCTAAAACAATTCAGCATTTCAATGAGAGGTAAGCTTTCACCATTTATGCCTCACCAGGATGAAAAGGCTGGTTTCCCAAAGACACTGAGAAATATGACTGTAAATCTCCAGCATTAGATTAGAATAATTTGCAAACCTCCTATTGATGTTTGTGGCAGGTTAGTTCTAAGGTTGTGCTGTGTTGTGCTACATATATATAAAGTAGCACAACACAGCACTACCTTAGAACTAACCGTTGTACGGTATTGGTTGTGAGGCAGCACTAGCTGTTTCTAGAACTTGGAACTAAAAGGAAGCTGCTTGTAATATTTTTCAGGAAAATAACAGATGGCAGACTTCTTGAAAAACACAGCTTAAGGGCTTCTTTGAAGTTCAGTTCTCATTACAGTATGTTCAGGCAGATGCCGTATGTACAGACAAATAAGTTGTAATGATGATAGTACAGTGCATTTGTAGGATATATCGCAGTCCAACATCATTATGACAGGCTATTACTACAGCTAAATCAATTCATTATCCCTCTATACTTTCCTTTTATCCTGCTACAATAATGTCATCATATCAGTGACCAACATGCAAATCATGTATCCACAACTCAAAAGCAACAGCACTATTTATTTATTTTAAAATTGTTAGACACATCTCACAAAAACAGATAAACATCACGTCATTAAACCCAATTTAAAAATAGAACTTAGAACTTAGTAGTCCAGTCCAACTTAGTAGTCCTTTAGTCCAGACACATCAGGGGCCATCACTCAGCACAGGGATGTTTTCCAATAATAAGTAAGATTTTTTAAAGAGTAAAAATAGCAATGCCGGCAAACTTTTAAAACAGACTGAGTTCTGTGCTTGTTGCTACTTTGTAGCCAATATTAGATCTGGTGGCAAAAATATTTTGCCTCTGGTTCATTTGAATTGCATGCAGAATTTATTCAGGGCATATTTTCTGTTCAGTTTTATCCCGCCACGGTGCTGAGTAAACTGAATATCACTTTGTGTTTTGAGGTGTTCAAAATGGCTTCTTACAGTAGGCTGCAACATTGAGACATTGACAGAATTACGCTAATCAAATGACATCATCGGTGAGACAGTTGGCAGGATTTTGTGTATCATCCATTGGTTTTTGCAAGAAATCTTCACCCTGGTTTTACAACACAACACAGAGAAATGGCTGCTGTTAAGCCAACACAAACATAAAGCATTCAGAGTCCCTGGCTTTAACAAAATCCTACTTTGTGGCAGAAAAAGAAATAGTAGCACTGACAACATGATTACCACAAAATAGAAGCTAGCAATAAGTACTAAATTATCATTAGAAATGAAACAATGACTTGCTGATGTTTAAAATACACTTGCACCTTCAATGTTGGCATGTAGGAGAATGTCTTCTGGCTTTTAGCATTATGCTTTTTGGAAACCTCAGAAATCCCCTTTAACTCATGAATTCATTTCCATTCATCCAAAAATACTCAAGTTATTGTAGAACTAGACTATACTTCTGTAACCACAGCCAGATTCTTCCTGATTGCACCATAAAAAGACAATTTGCTCTGCTGGGCTCAGCCTGCATATAGCACTAGTGGATTGTTGCTGCAGACACTATTCAGACATGGTTTTCTCTCAACCAAATATACCAATATCTTGCCATCCGACAGAAAAAAATAAATATTTTTTTATGTGTAAGTGTATTTTAATGAAAAAGTTACACTGCAAACATTTTACAGTTATAACATCTCTGCCTGGTCATGCCCCTAGAATAAAAAGATAAGCAAAAGGGAACCAAAATCATCTCCGTTAATTGTGTGTGATGACATACCTTCTGGCTCTTCTGATCAGCATGTGAAAGGTATACAGTGTATTTGTAGGAGGCTCTGTCACCAGAATGTCCCTCAAGGGCCAGTGGCTGCAGCAAATCTCCAAGCGGCTGCCTCAAATCGAGTGGCCTGGGTGACGGATGGCCTCTGGCATGATATATGGCTGCTGCTTTCTTCCCACAGGCCTGCATTGGTTGTGTTTTGTTAAGTGACCTCTGCTTCCTGTGCATCCCGTCGTGTTTCCTGAGCCCCCAATCTGCTCTCTGGGTGTAAATATGATCCATGGTACTACATGGCCGATGCTGAGTGATGGGCCTCATTGTCCGTGGGACGGAAATCTGATTCTCCTAGGTTTGTTCCAGCTGCCTTTGCACACTACTCAGTAGAGCTGGATTTTACTGTCTTCACATTTGTTCCTTGAATGATGCAGGTTTCAGTGTGAGGTAGTGCATTATTACTGTCATGCAGGGCTCAGTGGTTTGCAGAATTCATACACTCAAGAAGTAAATAGAAGAGTTAGTATAATCATGTAAAGGGCAACTGAATTTTAATCACTGGCATATGTCTCATAATGCCCTTTTGATATTTTTGACAAGATAGCATTTAACTATCTTTGACACTATGAATTCAAATATTTAAGTTTTTATTTAATATCTGACATCATATGTTTTTTCTACTTAAGGAATAATAAGAATGTCCAGGTCTGTTAGAAAACAAATCTTTAAACTGTGAGACATTTGCCTTTATAGTCCACCTAGAATCTTTATAAAGCATGAGCTGCTACTGTGTCTAAACCTTTAATCAGCCTGTGCAATACTGGTGTCATATCTGTAATTTCTGTGTGCCATCAAGTAATTTTATGAGTCTCACTTTTGCTGCCATGCACAAATACAGTGCACACCACACCACTAAATAATGGGTCACTGAACTTTCATAACAGAGAGAACTGCCGGGCGCTGACACAATACATTTTCCCCCACTATAGCTACTCTGGTAAATACACACACTGAGAAATTAGATTTGGCAGGTCATTCAACTCTCCCCCTGGGGAGCTGCAACTTTGCAACTGCAATGTATTTATTTATTTATTTTTAGCTCAAAATGAAACGTTCACCTCAAATGCTCCAAGTGTTTCTCAGATTTGACCATTTCCTTTAACCTCTTCAAATCTTTCAAGGCAATGAAAGGAACTGAAAAAATGCAAAAAAATTATATATATTTAGAAAAAGTTTTGCCCTCTAATTAAAAAGCATGTAAGGGTAGCATTACAATTTCATCCTTGACTTGTGACCGTTTTGAAACCCTACCCTTTAACTGCAAGTAAACAGACAGGATGAATTGGCTTGCCAAATGCACACATTTATTGAAGGATTAAATATTTTGAATCACGGTGATCAGCTTTATCTGATTTTTATCACATCACCCTGGCTGAGCAATGAAAAAAGAAAAAAAACTGTAAATTACAAAGGTTGGTGTTAAAGCTAAAAGTTTGCTTCTCTCATTTAACGATGGAGGAGCTGCTGCTTCTTTTGCTCCACAGCTCAAGTATTAACCTCATCTCTAACTTTGCCCAGAGCTGGTGGCACTGCTGGAGGATAAAGTCCTGCTCACAGCTCTTCCAGATTATTCATGTATGTCCACTGCAGCTCCCTTGGCAACAGTGAAGAGAAAGACCCAGTCATTGAACACATGCTGCTCTTAATGCTGAGGTGGTGCTCTCTGAACAACATGCGCAATGAGAGACATCATTCAATTTCAAAATGTACAGATGTAGCTGTTAACAATGCCATTTATCATTAATCAACACTGATTAATTAATACCACTGCTGTGAGCCATAGACGAATGTTGTCAGGACAAACATTAGCTGTTTCCAAAATTCTACCTCCATGGTTTGTTTATCCTGTGTAGCACTAGGCATCAACTCAGCGCACATGAAGCAGCAACTGGATTGTCTGCCTAATTAAATGAGCTGTTTTAATTTTTTGTATATATTAGATACAATTTCTAGACAATCTATCTATTAGTTGACAGATTAAATTCCTCTGTTATTAAGCTAATATATTTTTATGTTAACATAAACTGCATGTAAGGCTTGACATTATTGTTTCCTGTTTGAAACGTAGGGCAACTAAAACCTAATAAAATTAAAAAAATATATATTAAAATACACCTGGATATACACATTGATATCAATGTCAATGTTTGTCATGATTAATTATGTTATAATATGATTTTCTTTCCATCCGCTGATTTGTTTAAAGGGACAGTCCACCAATTTTACACATGAAAGGCATCTTATGTGTCATTAGGAGCACTACTCATCCTGAAAAAAGAGTTGTAAGTGTAATGTCTTCTGGAGCTCTACAGGGAGCTTTCCAAAGTATTTAAAATTGATGATGTAATCTGATGCTTTATTTTCGACCATTCCATTTTTAGCCATGCTAGCGGCCTGGCTCTAGGGGCCACCGGATCGTTCTGCCCCTTTGGTTAAGACTGAAACATGTCATTAACTGCTTGATGGACAGAGATGAAATTTTGCACACACATTCATGGTCCCCTGAGGACTGTTGGGATCTGGTAGGGGCAGGTTTGGTGATGCCAGCTGTTATCATGACACAATACACAACGTCCACAAGCAGCGACTTATGGATTTATTTTACTCTGGCACAGACCAATGAACCGCTATCATTCTAAGCACAAAGCATACATCAATCAGCAAGCATATGTAAACGTGTAGATGTGTGTATGTATGTGTGGGTGTGCGTGTGTTATGACTTGTCAATCACTGATTCAAAATGCCAGGTATGCCAGCAAAGCTTAAGAAAGGGGACCAAGACCCAAAATGGCGGGGACCCTCTTCCTGCTCTCACCAAAACAGTGAACCGTTGTGTTTTTGGACTTCAGTCTTGATACAGTATTGACCTCACCCACAGTGTCATGAGTCAAACAAATAAAGGTCCAGCGGTGTGGCACTAACACAAAATGAAATGTGCCAAGCATGGAAGCACACACCAATAAGCAGGCCAGTGCGTTTCAAATATCACCACAAAATGATTCTTCAGGTTACAATAACAAAATTAATAAACCTAGTCTCCGCCGGACACATACAAAAGCCTCTTACTGGAACCCTTTCATGATAGCGATTTGATGCGTCAGTCCGTATTAGTAATACCGCAGAGTTTCTCGGCTCGGATCCTGACAAGGGCCGGCGTACCGTACTGGCGACAGGGACACAGCACAGCTGATTCTTTGGGCGGCAGTATTAGGAAACAGAGTCTTAACTTAAATTGATTGAGAATTTGGGGCTTCAGCAGTAATCCTCTTGACACAGTTATGTTGTGAATAACGGTTTCCTTCGGGATCGAAAAATGTGTTTTGGAACACAAAAATAAAATATAGAAACAATAGTTGTTGCCAACCTCCAGACATGATAGCCTTAATTTTGACCAAACCTAACCAATGTATTGGGGAGTCATCCCCCACAGACTCTCACTCACTGTTTGTGTCAAAACAGAGACTGTATTTTTTTTTTATTCTAGAGAATGTGTGGAAAATGAAAGTTCATTTAAAGCAAGAGCGTAGGTTTTCCTTTAGCAATAGGTAGATGAATAGAGTCACTTAATTAGGCGGGGGGTTTGGGGGTCTTTCCCCAGCAAATATTTTGCATCAAACACTTAATTTCCTGCATTCTGGGGAAATTTTCTGCACCAATTCTTGCCTTTTCTGCATCAATTTATGGTGGAAATGTTTTTATCTAGGCTATGTCAACGGAAACAAAACTCGGGCAGCAAATGACAATTAAAAATATAGAATATACCAGAATATAATTCAGTAGGTTTATGGCTTTCAAGCATTCTGTATTTCTTTTCCTTTCATGATTTTGTCTTCCCTCCTCTTTGTGTCTTTGTTTGGAAGTTCCTCTTTAAATGTGGCGCCTTTTCACCTCAAGGATAAATTAATTAATTTTAATTCAGATAGAAACTCCTGGATTGAATGTTCAAAACTTTTTGCATCTATCCCACATCTCCAGAAAGCTTTCTATGAGAATAAGGTCATCATTTAATACCCATGTTTCAAAATCTCACCGCCCTATAATCTACTGTTCATTACTTGCTCTGCTGATATGATAGAATCCCAGACAGACACAGAAGCCCTCTTTAAAGATGACACCTGTGAAAACACTTTACCACATATCCACACACGTTAACTTCAGCAGCTATGTGCAGCCCATATTCCCAACAGAGCAAGGCTGTGCATCAGATTATACATTTTTATATTGCAAAACCACATGTTACCCGATCACAAACTGTCTGCCACTCACTGAGCGGGAGCGGGTTCACTTGATTCTTGTCACAGCGTCCGCCGTGTCACATCAGCTGGGTGGATTTTAAGCACGCTATCACCCTATAAGTTATAAGCAACATTAGTTTTTCCAGTGCGTGCGAAAATTGATGTATGGCGTGAGAGCGTGTGAAAAGTGGCAACTGCGTGAGTCTCACGCACAATGCGCGAGATTTGGCAGCTCTGGTTATATGTGGAGGCCCTTTGTGATTGCTTCTGACCTGCCTGCAGGCCTCTCTGTTTGTTTTCATGATGTGAGGTTCCAACAGGATGAATCCTGCTGACTTTGGTGACCTTTCCTCTAGTGCCACCAGCAGGTTGACCTTTTGGTCTTGTATTGAAATATCTCAGCAAACATTGTATGGATTGCCATGTCAATTTAGTACTTACATTCATGGTGCTTTGAGGATGGTCCCCTGACTTTTCCTTTAGCGCTGCAGGTTGACATTTGTGGTTTTAACTGAAATCATAACTACTGGATGGATTGCCATGCAACTTGGTCAGGATTATTTGTAATCATTTTGATCCCTTCAGTTTTCATCTAGGGCCATCCTCAGGTCAAAATGTCTTAAATACTTAGGTTTATGACCAAATACCTGCAAAACCAATGAATTTCCCATCATCCTAAACTGTACATCAACTTTAGTGTTAATTAGCAAATGTTAGCAAGCTAACAGACTAAATTATAAAATAAAATGTTAACATTTATCTCAAAGCACTGCTGTGCCTTAGTACAGTCTCACTAACAAGCTGTAGACTCTTACTCTTGGTAATCTGTCTCTTGTGAGTTCTCTCAACTTTAAAGAAATACAATTCTAAATTGCTGGAGTACCTCTTTACTTCATTGCTTACCTTAAATATACATTTTTCATGTTGATGTGGATCATTTGTATATGAGTGGTGGCAGTATTTGCAATTACTGTCCACCAGCAGTAAAACCAAATGTTGTTTTTTTTCTCTTTCAGTTCACATAACATTCAGCTGTGATCACTGTCTGCCTCCATTCCCTCTCAGTGTCTAAAGGTCTCCATTTATACAGACAAACCTGACAGCCTCTTGCTTATTTTCTGTGCAATAGGAAAATGTTGATGTAAAACATGATAGATGGCATTTAGATAATTTAGTTTTAACTCTGCCAAGTGAAATCCTCAGTATAAGTTCAGTATGCACATGAGATAAGTTGAGGAAAAGAGGTTGAGAATGGATGGAGGTTTTGAGCCTTCTTCCAAGCTCTTCTCCTAATCTCCAACTCAGTGCTCCTGTTAGATGCCCTTGTTGAATAAAATCCAGTGCAGGTATGTTGTTTTCTGAATATACACTTGCTGGGGCCATTTCTTGCCTATTGGATGCCTCAAATGATCATATGTTGACCAAACTTCAAATAAAGGCATCATCTAGATCAAACTAAACATGCTATTTTTGCAAATCAAACTTTAATTTGATGATATATTTCAATTTTACTGGCATAAGTAGGGTGTTTGCTTTGTCATTGGAGAAAAGGGTATGAATATTTTCACACACACCCACGAGTTACACACATATACCTGCCCACACACAAAGCTAGTGTGATTTGTGTATAAAGTGGAAGGCATCCTGCTGCTCCTCTAAAATTACATTCTGGCAGGTGTAAAAATTTGCTCTGCAAGAACACTCCACACAGGTTGATTGTACACCTGCTTGGCTATTTTACAGGTACTATTCATGCTAGCAAAGACGGGGGCTTCCTCCGAGGATCTCTCCCCTGTCTCAAACCAGAGAGTTCTGTGCCTGCCAGCATGATTCAAAAGCGAACTGAATCAGCCAAAAGAATTGTATTTCTACCAGACAGGTGAGCTTCATTAACTTTTTCCAGTTCTGTTGCACTGGCAGGATTCTCACTTAATCATTTTGCTCTCCTTGAAACAGTGAATAATTAAATTGGCTGGGTAAAATATTGAGTGTGGACTTTCTAGAGACATATAAATATTTCTGTAACATCTATGAGAACACAAATAGCTGCTGCAGCAATATCAGCTTGAATTTATCTACTGATTTATCATCTCACTAGTATCAATTCATGTGCTTGTGTGACAGAGCTGACCACAGAAATGTATTACATGCTAAAAGGAGCATTTTCCCAGAAGTTTTAGACAAAAGGTTTCAGGTGCCATCCAACAGCATTTAATCCCAATTGCATCAGCTCCAATGGTAGATGACATTTATCCAAATTAGGCAGCAAAGCATGATTAGGTTTAAGTGCAATGAGTTTTCATGTATTATAAAAAGTATGTATGTATTTATGTATATGTTTGATTGTATATAATACATACAAATAAAGCAAAAGTCCCATTACATTTACATTAAATGGCCTCTTGCATTAATTCTTGTCTTTGTTCATCACATTAAATTGCCCTTTACCTCACGGTACCCAATTTGCTGCACACACTAAGCCACAAGGCTAACTTATCATTTTGTCATTTTAACAAAGTATAAAGATGCCAGGAAGCCACAATACCAGCAAAATGACACAGGGGCCTGTAAAAATGTACAAATCATTGGCGAAAATCCTTCATCCTTCAGAACATTATAGAAGAGGTCTAGGTAAAAATATTGTTTTACTATTTATACACACAACTTTAGAAGAAATGTGTCTGAAATCAAACCATAATGCATTCTATTTACATATTAAGTTTTTTTTAATCTAACCTTGTTTTTGTGCCTTTCTCTTTGAAAGTCTATGTATGCCATTCTAAATCACTGAAAATATTAATAATTCAAAGTTTTCAATTTTTTTTTCAAAAATGTTATGCTCTGCAGACATAAAATAGATACAATGTGAAAGTCCTACATCAGCACTTTCAAGTGATTTTCTCAGCTTGTCTCTGCATAATAAATAAAGTTATGCTACTACAAACATTCTTTTTTTCACCAATAAATAGATGAACACCAGAGGGTTTTAAGTACAAATCCAAAAGTGATTACAAATAAATAAATAAATATACAAATAAATTGATATGTGACTAATTTCAAATACAGATGCAAATTCAGTGCAAGAATGTAATACGTCTGCCAAATGACATGCTTTTGTGATCAAATGTGAGGCTGCAGGACCACCAGTCCCGCACATGTGAAAGTCACACAGCTTATTTTTGGACATGTTCTTACGGCGTTATCTGCTGAATATTAATGGTGCTCTCTAGGTTGCACACAGGTTAATACGCGTCCTTTCTGATGAATAACTAAGGGGTCATGTATAATGCATAAGACTGGCTGTTGCTGTTGTCTCAGGTGTCCATGTTGGATGTTTGAAGTCACCATCAGGAGGAATTCTTTCTGAATATTTAATATACTGTAATGTTCAAGTGACAGTGGTTATTACATGTATTCACTGTAATTCTATAGCATTTTAATATTTTTTTATTTTATGTTATTGTGTATAGCCGTTGCTGTCATTCCTGTAAGCTCCATCCATGTATAGTAAACAGTATTTATGCTGCAGATGTGAATTTGATGTGAAGCCTAATGATATCCCCACTATTCTGGACATATTTAAAGTTCATATCTCAACTGCTTTTAGGGTACTCTAAACCATCACATGCCTCCCCATCATAGTGCTCTAGGCCAGTCTCATCTCCAGACGCTGTTTTGTAAAAGAGAGGGTGGCTCGAGAGGCAGCTGCTGGTGAAATAATGCAGGGAATATATGAGAATGGCCAGAGGCTCTGGATTGTTAGCTGGCTGAGTGAAGCTGCTTTGCTGTACTAGTTTGCAGATCCCTGGGCAGCCAGTCCATGTAAACAGAATATTTATTTAATCGTCTTCTTGGCATGTGGGACTGTTCCAACTCAAGTAAAATGTATTCGCAGTGCTAGGCTTCCGATGTGTGTAAACCTTTCCCTGCTTATTGATTGGTACATTGATTTAAGGGAGCATGTCAGTGGAGGATGCCTTTGTTAGTTTGTTGATGAAAACATTTTGCTATTCAGCTATTCAACATGAATGAACAATTTGTTTTGTGTTCTTTCTGAATGCTGGAAAAAATTGCATTGTTTGAGTGTGTGTGTTTGCGCTCAGTCCTATCTTGTGATGGCACATGTCTTGCCCCCATGTTGTGAGTGCTCCCACTGAGCTGTAATAACACACCTCACTGCTGTCTGAAATATTCATAGCCAGGTAAGCCCATCACTCTGAGTCAGTCACATGGATTCCTTATTATCACCCCCTCTGCTCTAGCCCCCAGGTCACTTTATTCCACCTGCCATTTGCTGCATCACACTCACCTCTCAGCTTCTGGCTGCACCTTACACACCCACCCAGTGTTGAGGCTTGAGCTTGAAATACCACTGTCCCACTCTTTATTTGCTTTTTTTCTATTGGTTTTCAGACAGGGATTGAAGGCTTCTTCGGGATTTGGAATACATGTTTTTATTTCAGTATTTCATTTATTATCAGAGTTTTGACCTTAAGTGGAAACCTGTGAGAATCTCAATGCATTTAAAGCGCCTTTTATTGCTGCACACACTGAGTTTCTCATAAATCCTTAAAATTGTGGTTTTTTGGATCCCCATTAGCTTCCACAAAGTGGTTGCTAGTCTCTTTGGGTTCCGTACGAAACAACAACATTAACAATAAAAAAGACAATAATTTAATAATACAAGAAAATACAATATAAATAATGGGTCAAACAATGAAACAAGTAGCAGTGACCAATGCTCATGAAGTCAACCCCCATTTTTGATACTATTTGAGTCAGCATTTATTGTGCAATAGCCATCAATGTAGATACATTCTGTAAATACCTTTACTAGTATTTTTTCTGGTAACAGATAACAGTTTCTCTGCTGTCATGTATATTTCTGACTAAGTAGCTACTCAATGAGTATTTGGAGTATTAAACTGCAATTGCTGTCATGCGTGAAAAATGATGAATGGGATCAGGCTGGTCTATGTGTTTACTGAATATACAGTATATGTTGCTTATTCCCTTTTTATGTTGCGCCCGGCTGTCTGCCACTTACAAAAAAAAAAGAAATCATGATAGCTAAAGTAATATATAGTAGTAATATAGTAAATGTATGAATGTGTATGTGTAAGTGTGTACATTGTGTGTGAATTAAATCTTCTTTATTCAAAGGTTGCTACATTGCTACGTTTTTGTGATTTGTCTTTGAGGGTGATGGCGGAATAGATACAGTGTTGCACAAACAGAGCAGAGCAGAAGGTTCATCAGTAATAGCTGACATCCCACTATTCCAGTTAGCGTAACCCATGCTGCACCTATAGAGTTGCGATACATTAATACTGTTTGATTGAATACTCTAAGATGGCACAAACAATGGCTTCCATTAAGAAATCTATTTAATTTTTCAGCTGCAAGCCCACTCACAGAAAGTTATTCTTCCTCAAACCCACTATAAGGTTATATTTAAATAATACTTTATCCCCACTCTCTCTGAAGAGACATTCAACAATAACGATCATCATTTGATCAGACAGCATTGGAATTGGATTTTAGAAGGGGGTCATCCATTGATCTCAGTGTTGGTGGTTTGGTCCGTGGCTCCTCCTGTCCTTGTATCCCCAAATAGCTCCTGATGTCTCTCAAATATGGCCTCGATTAACTAATGTAAGATAAATATTAGAAACAATGGAAAGCAAGGGAGAACATTTGAGAACTAACAATCATGGCCTTCTTTTTGTTTTTGACTTATTTGAAAAGCAGGTAAAGGCAAATATTGATTAATTGTTTATGAACACATCTTGCCAAAGTCCAGTAAGGTCAGGGCTACATAATCTCCAACCCCTCAAGCAGAAGTGAGACCAGGCAAGAGCAGAGCAGTTGCTCGTAAGCAGCTTTTCCTGTCCAAACACCACTGATCATCGCACCACAGCTAAAGCCATTCAGCGAGGGTCAAAGTCAACCTGCACTAGGTCATGGCCTCTGCTAGGCACAACTCAGAATAGAATAGCAGCTGTTTTTTCTTTGACAGTGTTTTTGTTAAAGGTTATTTTTCAAGACAAGATTTACTGAGCCCTGCTGTTATTTTTTTTAACAACATCAAGATTCACACACAAACACACCTGGGAGCTTCTGAAGTTGTTTGCTCAAGGGCACATAGATATTGGCTACTGAGGGAGAAGTGTGGGTTCAGACCTAGACCAATGTGCCTCCGATGAGTATTGCACAGGGCTGTTATCATGCAGACAATAATCACTTACAAGTGATCTGTGTAATGTCATATATCCAGCAATGCGACACAGACCTCTGAGGAAATCAACAAGGCAGAACTAAAAATAAATCAATCACTAGAAATGTCATGCCTCCAAGTCACAATGCCAGGCTCATGTACTGTATTTTGTCATTGAGGTTATTGTTAATATTGTTTATGCAGCCAGTGGTTTATGCAAGATGAAAGCAGACACTGAAAAGCAAAAACAAAATAAGCGTATGAAAACAAATCAAATAAAATGAGATATTTTCATCTTGTATGGTGCATATGCAATCTAATCTCCTGTGTTGACATGTGACACTCATTTTAGATGTTTTATGTTAATTGCATTCCAGACAATAGGGTCACTTAAACTGTGACAGAAGAAGAAGAGACTTACCCGTTAGAGAGAACTCTTTGTCTCAATATTTCATCAGCCAAAACATTGTTGTGTTTCTTTTCTTTTGGCCTCGGTTTCTTAAATCTGGTCGCAGCAATTAGAAGAAAGGCTTTCTTTAATGATGTTTACTCAGTTGTGTTGTGAATCTTACCGTCATGTCCCTGTCATGAGTACAGTACAAGGAAGGAGCTCAATAGGGTTATGAAAGCCAACTGAGCAGTGCTTTTAATAAAAAGAGGAGAAAAAAGAAGACACAAATACACATTAAACAGGTCCAGATCATGCTCCTCTTGACTGTTACATAGAAAGTAAAACAAAGGGGGCATTAAGAAACCAAGTCCTCACACAGTGAAGGGACACAGTGAATGAAACAACAAAAACAAATAAATGCAGCTGGCAACACCACCATACAGAATGAGATATATCTGCTGAGATGTGACTTATAAGTGGACTTATAAGAGCGTTCAGACTGTAGTAGAAGTTTACAGTATGCAGTAATAAAATAGAAAATATTTATATACTGAAAATATATAACAAACAACACCACAATGGTCACCAACCCTGAGATATTTCTGTTGAGTTCTCAAGAGTTTTTGCAGTATTTGATACAGCAGACAGTTCACATGCAGCAGGACTGACAAAGGTGAGAGTTAAGCATCTACAGAGAGATATGATCAGGAATACAGAAACAACCTTTTAAGAAAAAGCTATGACAAAGCAGGACTGACAGATCTGTGTGTATAAAGGAGGTGCAGTGGAAGTGGTGGAGTGGATGTGGCAAACATGAACACATAAAATACTGAAAGCTCATGTTTGTGGACTGTAGAAGATAAATTCGTAGTGGTGAAGGTTTCTGGTTATGTTATAAAATTTATGTTATAAAATTTGGCTTTAACAGGGCATTCAATTTTTATAAAATTCAAAGTGACCAGAGAGCTCTGGTGTCCTTTTATGTAAGTCACGTGTTCATAGAAACATAACAACACTACAGAAAGACGAGAGCAATTCGATGCAAGTGTGAAATTATCACACAAAAGACTACAGTGGACAATCTCCACAGTTCAAGATTATCTGAACAGTCCTTTGGTGAAGTGTCATCAAGACCAAAAGGCATCCAAAGTGTAAGTGCAAATCAACCTAACAAATGGTTCCTCTGTTTTAAAATCTATGGTCATGCTTTAAAAAAAGAAAATGCAAATAATGTATCAAATAATGTTTCTACAGCCGTCACCTGTACAGGAGCGTCTTTTTAAATGGTCTGTTAACCTGGCAACTCCATGAGAAGATTAAAAAATGTACAGAATGACCATCCATGCTCTTTGACATTTGGTATTTCAGGAACACTTCAAAGAGGTCCTCTATTACCTCTGTGTAGCCATCATCACACCCTTCAGCAGTGTGCACAAGTGTGCTTCTACAACAAGACATGTGGAAGACTGAGCAATCTCAGAACTCGTAATATTTCAAGCAATTGCCTTTCACAGCACTTACTCTAGAAAGCTATTATTATGGCATTTCAGAATGGTTCTTCAGAGCAACATGTCTGCTTTTATTACCAAACTTTCACTAATTTCACTTAATATTCATTTGAAAGTGTAAACATTGCTCCGTCTATGTTTATAGTACAAGAGATGGGATTTTCTGCACTTACCACCACACATCATATAAACAAAATGTCCTGCTGAATCTTAAATTGTATTTCATTATATGATTTTCACCCTAAAACTAAATGTAGATTGTAGTAGCAAAGGTACAGTCATATAATATGTAAAAAGTAATGATGTCGATAAAGGCCCAAGATGCAACCAATGTCAATGTACTGTACAACAATGTTGATAAGATGGATAGCTTATATACAGCTAGATTTTCTTTGCATATCAACATTGGTTGAGTCAAACAGTGTCTGTCACTTATGTGGGATGTGTGTGTTTGTGTGTCTCTTTGTGTGTGAGAGAGAGAGAGAATGCAAGAGAGAGAAAGGCAGAGCAAGGAGCACATTTTAGCTGCATGGAACAAAAGAAATCAAACTCTGGCAATAAAGTGTTCTGCTGTTTTGAGCCTTTTCATTAAAAATGACTCTTCCTGAACAATGCTCTTTTTAATTCTAATTGAACATGTGTTTTAATATAAAAATAACGATCAAATGAAATTTAATGGTGACTAGAAAAGGCTAGCAAGAAAGCAATTGTCAAATTTGCCCACTGCCTCGCCATTAGAGCAATCACTAATACCTTTTGAAGAGAACAACATAACTTCCGCGTCATCTCAGTTATCAGTTAGCGTCTGGGAGCTCGACACTGATTGGAAGCCCTGCTCACTCAAGGCAGACAGCAACCTTTATGGCTGAGAGTGGAAAACAGCCATTGAATTGAGGAAAGTGAGGTGAATGGCGGGCAAAGATGAAAGCTGAAGCTGAAGTGGCATGACTTTTCTGTGCATTTCTGTGACTCAGGGCCTGCATGGTTAACAGGATGTTGCTGAACCCATACACACAGTGCAATGGACATCTGTGTGCTGTGAGCAGTTTTTGTGTGGAGGGAAAGTGTGTATGCACGCGTAGGCGGGGGCAGATCTGTTTGTTTTGTGCAGTCACCCGCCTTCATCTACACTTAACTTCTCATTAGGGGCTCGTGTGACATAAGGCAACAACCTGTGACCAACTAGGCATGGTATATGGCCAAATGAGAGCGGGAGGGGGAGAGCGCGGGGATGGAGGAGGAGCTGTTTGTGTGACTTGTTGTCACTTGTCAGGTACCACGGCCGCTAGCCTTGAGATACTTGGCTGTTGTCTGAAAGTGCTTTATCATCTTGATAAATGCAGCCTTGGAGCGGTGCACTATCAGCATGCTCAGGGGCATGAGACACACTCTGACTAATGAAAATAGAAGGTCAAGGAGAGGGAGGGGTTCACAGCGAGCTGGAGAGAAGAAATGGTGAACAGAGATGTGGATGCAAAAGTATGGGACAACATGTCAAACACTCCATGAAAGGTTTGTCTGTAAGAGAAAATGGTAATGTTCTGTGTGTTCTTGTGTGTGCAGTGTTTTTTCGGCCTTTGTGTGTGTGTGTGTGTTGCTGTGTTAATGAATGGTTTAATGTAGTATACAAACCCTTCTAGCACTCTGTGGGCAGAAAACTCCATCCTGACATATGCCTCTGCAAAGGCACACGGAATACTGATATCAGGGCAAAATAGAGTTTCTCACTGCAGCAGTAATTTCTTGCTTCACCCTTTCAAAACAGTAATTGCACTATATCTGTGCCACTATGGTACTAATTACATTTGACAAGAGGGGTTACATTAATTTTCTTGTACCTGTATTACTGACACATTCCTTCTATCTTGAATGTTATTACAGCAGGTGTTGAGAATTTCTAGCGCTAGTGTTAATTTTGGAGCCATCAAAGTGACAGCCCTGAGCTTGGGAATCCTTTCGGGCTCATTACCATAGTCTGCTGAATCTATTGGCAGGGTCCCGCTTGAACGGGCAGACGTTGCTTCAGCCTAGCCGTCAGATAGAAGCAATGATCAGGGGGTTAACAGATGCTGCTCAGTCTTTGGGGTCACATCCACTCTATTCCCACTGTTGGGACTCTAGGCTGAGCAGAGTGAGCACAATAACTATCCACAATGCTCACACACAGTTTGCTGTGGAAACAAGAAAATGGGCAGCTAAGAGGAATGTTTCCTCCTACAGACTGTCTCCCAACGCTCTTGTACTCAACAGTTACAAATCCGTGAAGCAGTTTGTGAAATTCATAATTTGAGGTCAAAGGTCAGGAGGAGCTTGTAAACCCACCCCCTTTTTTTCCCTGCAGAAAATGAATGTGTACAGAAAGCTTTGAAAAACTGTCTACTGCGCAGTTGACTTGCTCAGAGGGAGCTATTTTCCAATACATGGTAATGAGGAATTTGCAATTAGCTGGGCCTTACCAGGAGGAAGTGCACAACAACAGGGGGAAGGGAGGAGAAGAAGGGAGACACAATGCTGCAAATTACACAGAACTATATATGCTATACATGCATGGGCAAGTAAAGAAGAAACTTGATGTTTATTGGGAAATTGGTTCGTGCTGTAGCAAAGACCAGACAATAGAGAGGATAAGACTATAACAAAAACAACAAATTAAAGATGACACACAAATACAATTCTCGGCTGTAACATCATAGAGTCAACAGTGTTGCAGCTTCACCAACAGGGATGACAATATATGGGTGTATGTAACACATATAAAGCATAATAGTGTGTATCAGTTATGGCAATGCCATAACCTCATCACACAAATAAGTTGAAATCATTGATTTGGTCAATTATTTAAAAAATATTTTAATCTTGAAATGTCAGGTCCATGAGGAGGCATCAAAAGAAAGGCTTGTATTATCCTGCCTCTCCTCATCAGGGATATGGATTACACAGACTCTCAGCCTGTTCTGTCTGTTAACACATTCTGAGGTAGAGTTTTAAAGATTGTGGTAAAAGAGCTGGTCATTAAAATCAAATCAATTGTATTTGCAGATAACACTTAAGTCGTGTCAACAACTACATCCATCAAATGACTAAAACAGCAAATGACTACAATATAGACAGGATATGCATATTTGTTGGGAATTGCACATAACAATAAGTGAAAAACATAAAGAAACAGAAGGGAGATTTTCAGCACCCTCTTATCTATTCCATGGTAAATACAATCTCAGATATTTCCCAGCATTTTTCTGTGAAATCAAGCCTTGTGCTTATGGTTAAATAAAAACACACCAGCCAAGTGACGACACTGACATGAACCTCAAAACATTTGCTAATGCATGTAAATAATATCAACATTAAAAGAAAAAATCCAATATCAGCATATGTGAAAATATATGAAAACAATCATTTTAATATTGTGAAATGTCTGTTATCTGTTTCTTTAAATAGTGTTCTGGAGTAGAAAATGGCTTTCGAAAATCCAAAACACATGTACCCGCCATAAATCAATACACCTGACAATCTTGCACAGACAAAATGCACAATAACACCAGATGTTCTGTTCTCTGTGATCAGACTTCTTTGAATGTTTACTACAGTTAACTAATTAAGACTGTTTGTGGCACTTCAGGAGTAATTATACATATGTTTTTAAGACTCCCAAAAAACCATGTCTGTTTTCATATTGTTGAGTTGCATTAGATAAGGAAATCATTTGTTGCTAACTGTACTATCTGTACTGATTAAGGGATATTTCTTGTCTTCTACTGCAACTCTGATATTAATGCTTAGTTTCAAACCCTGTCCCTCCAATCTAACAGCTGAAGTCTAAGTGGCATATACTGTAGCCTAATGCATGGCAAAAGCAGTAAATAACAGTGAACAGTGAATAGATTTTGGTTTAGTGCTCCAATTGCGATTGCTGAGTGAAAGAGGCCACGGTTCTGCACTATGAATGTAATGCACGATGATTAGCCCTGAATGCATGTCCTGTGACTGTGATATTGCTGCTGTCCGTGACTGTAATATGAGCTGTAATTTGTAGGTTGTAATGTGACGTGGGTAGAGACTCATTGATAGCATTTGGCACACAGCCTTGCTTGGATGAAGCACTTAGCAAAGCCAGTCAATCTAAATATCACAGACAGTGCTGTGAGTCAGTTGGAGTGTGTTTGCTAGCTGAACATGCTGTGTAAAAAATCTGCCTATTCTTAGCTAGCTAATGAACAGTCATCATAAGATGTTTTTTACATAATCCTGTCATCTAAGATTACCTTAATGCATGTAAAGGCTTGCTGCTGATGTGTGCCTCATTACCTTGGTACATTGGTCATTTCATTTCAAGCGTCTGATTTTCATTAACTGCTCTGCCCCCCTACCCATTAGCAGAATGAAAGCTCGGCTACAACCATCTGGCTGCCAACTAGACCTGAGGGCTGCTTTATGGCTCCACCGAGCTTCACTAAAGGGAAAGTTGCACTATTAGAGCCGTTTCTGAGTAAGGCCAGAGGGAGTACAGGAGTGATGCAAGGAGTGTCCCATGCTTGGGGATGTAGTGGGAAGGGGGGGGGCAGAGAGATAAATTTAGAAGAAAAACAGAGACTTTGGTGCAGTGACAGAGGGGACGGTAGGGAGGCAAAGTGAGACAAAGTCAAATAAAACCTGACAGAAAAGTCAACATAAAATAGGAGACAGAGGGAATGAAGGGGAGTTCAAAATCAGCTGGTCTATTGACAATGACACATATGACATTTTTGAAACAAGATTTCAGTTATTCCAAGGCAGTTGAGTCTTAAGGGCTAGAGGTGTGATAGGAAAGTGGGAGATTCATCCAAGAACTGATGATAACACATCACACTTATGGTGGGATGCTGCACATTTGGAACTCAGAGAACAGGTGTACATTTTACAGCGCCACTGTACACCTTTTATTTTTAGGACGAGTGGTCTCGTTTCGAAATAGCACCTGCTTACTCATACTATTTAAAGTCTTCAGTAAAGTCTGACTCTGATTCTCTTGCCTTTATTCCCCACTCCCACCTCCCATCTCTATTCACGCCTTTTAATTGCTTTTATTTTGACGCTGTTTTGCTCTGTTTCTGTAACCGACTGCACATCAACACGCTGTATCTTCTTCTATTAAGGTGACAGAGTGCAAAACAACAGCACAGAAAACCATCCTGAAAAGTAGTATATTTTGTTGCTTATTTCTTCCTGTAGACTGTGAACTATTACTGAATTGTACCCATTATTGTTCATGCATCACTTCCGTAGACCTTGCTGACTGGATGAACAGAATGTGAGCAATTATTTTACTGGCTATATTAATTCCTGGCCTCGTTTGATATAACAAGCTAATATGACCTAGATAACTCAAAGGGACGTAGTGATAAGCATAGTAGATACTATCTGCTCACACTTTTTGATGATTTGGGTGTCATAAGGGGAATGAATATTCCAATAAGCATACCTAACTACTTATTTCTGAAATTTCACATTGTCAGATTAATACTAATATACTACTACTACTACTAATAATAATAATAAACTTTATTTATAGAGCACTTATCAAAACAAAATACAAAGTGCTTCACATAGAGAATATGAAATAAAATACTGTGATGAATAATAGACTAATTATGTGAGAACAGTTTGTAGCAGTTACTTTTCTGACTAAGAGACTCCATGGTGGCTTACATTAATCTGATTAACTGCTGCTACAATGATGTCATATGTTATTGCTCTTTATTGAATACAGAGGTCAACCCTGCCACACAATATGAGCCCATTGAGCTTGTAGGAGTTTGGTGTCTTGATCGTGCGTCAGGTCATTAACTTTCTGCCTACACAGCAGACTAAATCCAGGATTTGGTCATTATTCGTCACATCTTTGTCACGGTTTTGGCCCTCGCTGCTACACTGAGCAAATCTCGCGTTTACTAATTATGGGATGCCGGCAGTAACCAATTTAGGAACCACACTTCATTCATTTTAGTAGAGCTCTCCTGAAAGCACTGTGCAGACATACATCACTGGTGAGCAGATGCAGCCCTGAGACACAGACCACTGAGTGATTATTTCCATCACCTGAGGAACATCTCTCCTCAGGGCTCATCATGCACAGCAGGGTCCAAGCTTTGTTGGGAATGGGACTAAACAAATCCACTCAGCTGCAACCCTGACTCATGTGGGCTAAAATCTAGTCATAATAGTGTATGCTAAATTTAGGATCAGAAATGAAAAGCAATGCAACATAATGGTGGTATGGACAATGGCATACAAATATATATATATATATTTTTCTGTTAGATAACAGACTCACTTTTAATTTCCACATGGAACACCTGACTGGCAATTTTGAATTTCTGGACAAAAACAGTGTTTTGCTTTTGCTTGCCGGAAGATTATTGTTCAGTCTGTGATGTTGTATGCATGCCTCTCCCTCCACCTTAAAGTGTGTCTCACAGTCCCCTGTCCTTTATCACAAATGATAAAATACCGTACTCATTGTGGGAAGTGAAAAGGTGGGCTGGTCGTCTTGGCAGAGGGGAGTTCCACTATACAGAATTATTTATAAAATATGCCATTATCTCTGCTATGTATTTCTGATCTAAATACATCTATAATAATGTTAGGTCCAGAATATTTTAACTTCATCTATGCCTCATGTTCAAACTGAACTTGGAAACAAAACTGCTTGGAAATACTACGCTCCTCACAGATAGAGTAAAGAGTTTTTAAATTAAAATCTATAATTTCTTTTGATGACAGAGATTGTTGGTGCTTATCATAAGTGATCCAGAACAGCACTGACTGATATACCTAAAACGTGACACCTTTTTGGTTAATTTAATACTGATCATGTTGATAAAAATAGTTGATAAATGCTTAATAAGAAAACACACACACACACACACACACACACGGCTAAAAATAACTCAAAGATTATATATGAAATTGAAAGAAAATGCAGAGGGTACAGCCTTTGAACTCCCCCAACTACTGTAACTTCGAGGAGGTTGTTCCATCAGCTGACGCTAGGAGCTGTCCGTGGTGCTGATGCCTCGGCTGCCTTTTCTCTCCATGTGCCGACTGCTCACACAGCCAGGGATCCGCTTAGCGAGCGTCCAAATTAAAAAGGGACCTCCGTATCTCATTTGATAATCCTCGACTGTCTTCACTCTGCGAATTATACAGGAAGTGCAGCAGCAAGCAGCACGGCTCAGTTTGCGATTTGCAGCCGTTAAAATTATCGCTTGTGCGCGTTTTTTTTAAGCCTTGGAAGTATTCTTTTTCAACACAAGGACGTGTTCTGTAGCTACGCGAAGAGCGACCTCGACTTTAGTAGACATGTGTATGAGACAAGGCTGTCAATTCAAGACCCTCCTCGCGGTTTTGTTTCTTGCTGCTGCCGTAGGCAAAATACATGGACAAGGTAAGAACTTGGGTCTTGCACGTACTTTGTGGGGATTGTTCCGTGTACTTCCTTGTGTAAAACTATAAGAAGCGAAGGTATAGAGCTGAGGGCTCGGCAATGACACCAGGTCCACCACTGTCAGATCTACAAGTGTGTATGTGGAGGTGTGAGAACAGTGGCATACTCACAGAATTATTTTTTTGTTTTGTTTTGATATTAGGTTTACAACTTAAAATCTTCACAGTCAAGCTAAAGAAACATCAGTATTGCTATTTTAAAAGTTACAGACTACTAAAATACTCCGATTATTTATCTGCACACATCCCACACTCCTAGCCTAGCTATTATACAGACTTGAATACTAAATAAGAAGCAAGCAGCAAATAAATGACAATCAGTTTCAGTGTGGCTCCATCCTGCACACAGAGTTTAGCTAACTAGAAGTTATAGATCCTCACATTTTGCCACTGGGTAAATGTATTTAACAGGCTGTTACATAAGGGTTTACTGTCACAACTTACAGAACCTCTTTAGGTTGCTCTGGCTTCAGTACACACACACACACACACACACACACACACACACACACACACACACACACACTTTTGGCCACATATATAGCATTAAAACAACCCATGTGGAAAATGACACTTCATAAGACATTCACAAACTAAATACTATTCTGAACCACATTCAACTTAATGTGATTAGGATTTATTTGTTAAAACCTGGAGTAAACAATCAGGAAGTGCCTGGTCCTCATCTGGGCACTGAGGTCTGTGTGACAGACGGTGCTCGGTAATAAGACTCTAATCCTCAGGAATTGCTGAAGATTATTGACCAAGCTGTTTGACACAGCTGAGTGCCCGTGGAAGGATTCATGCACAGTGGCCTTGTCCTAATTATTTCTCTATTGTGCGTGTGCCCTCTCTTTATCTTTATAAATATGCTTGCGGTTGGTCTACCTGTGTTTCAACTTGTCTGCACAGTTTTTCTAAAACCCCCCATTTTTGTGGTGATCAATATTTCCTTTTTATCAAGCAGTTGGACATAGTTTTGAGCCACCTCCAAGGTAGTGCATGCAGATACAGTTTGACTGGTAAATAAGGCGAACAAAATATCATGCAATCTGTACCCTCTGTAAAGTCTCAGCAAAGGAATCATTAATTAATATTTACAATATGTACTTATTTATCTGAACAGCATTGCATATATAGGAACATTTTAAAAATAAATTTTACAATTTTTCTATGACAGAGAACACACATCATGAGCATTACATAATATCAATACTTTATCATTAGGTTGAAAAAATGACAGTAAACTGAATGCTTTTTTACATTCTCTTTTTATGAAACCTTTTATGAAAGCTGTCTGATTCACGTTGAAAATGAACATATTTATGAGGGACAAGTTTATTACTAAACAATACACTAATTGCGAAAATGAATTCACATTGCTTGGGCTGTTTCAGTCATTACATATCAGGCCATCCAAACCCGAGGTGCAATCCTGGACCAGTGCCTGAAACAATATTGTACACTATAAACAAAACATCTGCTGAATGAATTACTAGTAGAGGAAAGGTGCTGCATCTCTTCAATACAGTTTCAGAACCTTACATAAGCAAAGGGCAAATCAACTTTTTTGTGAAATAGCCTAACACCATCAGAAAACATTTTATATTGTTAAAATGTGTAATTAACTTGTTTGAGTAAACACACACACTCAGCAGTGGAACACTGTATAGTGCTTTAGTAGTAGATGTATGAATTTTTGAGTGTTTCAATTGCACATATCCCAAGAACACACCTGCACTGTTCGCTCAGTGCTCAACACTCTAGGGGGAGGAAAAATGCACAGTTCACTATTTTTAGAGCAAAATAAAATTTAACAGCTTCCATTAGTGAATTCTCTGCTTTTGCTTAGCCAGCAAATGTTCACGTCTTAGTACATTCTCCAAGGTGGACCATTTCAATTTTTAATCCTCATGGTTGTGATGTTTTTCTATTGTCAGAAGTTTTGGATGCATAGACATGCACAGGATAGAGTGAGGTCTTAATCTCTCATTTGTGGCACAGCCTGTTGTTGTGAACTTGCTTCAGTCTGTTACATAGCAGGGAACACAAACACCATCTATTTCACTGCCATGAGCACAGGAACAGAGACATTTCACAACACTTTGGAACGCTGTGCCATTATTTTTCCATCTGCCTTGTGCACATACACGATATTGTGTAAAGAAAATGTCATTATCAGAAATAAATGTAATGCTTAATAATTGCTGTTAGGGTCACTTGTCATGCAAATTGGACAGTAGGCATGTCCATAATTGTAACAAATAATAGTTGCTTTGCAAATTAATTGGTCTAGCCTTTGATCCTTTTAACTTTTTTCACATAAATGAGAAGAGGTTGTTTGTAGTGAGAGAGAGAAGGAGAGAGAGAGAGAGAGAGAGGAAAGCCCCTGTTTGATGGAGGATCATTAATATTCTGAATCAGAACCTCTCACTTCTTTATGTACACCTTTAACTGCAAAAACATCAAGAAAAATAAAATGGACAGGCCCTAAATCTGTCCCATGCTTTTCATGAGGCACTTTCATCTAGTTTGTCCTCCAGCCTTTACTTTTGGGTTTTGTGGAAATGGCAGATTGACTCAGTAGTTCTGTGTGGAGTTTGCGTGATTTTTCTTACATTTACATTTCTGTTTTGGTTTTCATTGACATCCCAAAAACATACAAGTTAAGTGGTTTGTGATTCGTAGATATGTATGTCTGTGTGTTAGCCTCATATTAAAACTAATTAATATTAGCTAAAGATTAACAATAATGGTAAAATAAAAACAGAGCTTACTAGCTAATTAAAATGAAATCATGGGAATTTTTGTGTGAATGAGAGAGGTATGTGTTGTGTGATAACTGGAGCTGCCCATCCTCTGCAACCAGCAACAGTGTTTTTAAGGATGTGATTACCAAACTGCAACAAGTCATACGCTACAGGCCTTTAATTATCTCTATGCAAACCCAGAGGGACACTGTGACAGAGCTTGTTATGAACATTAACTTGGATAGACAACCTGAAGGGAACAGCTTGAACTTGTCTTATAAGGTATCAGTCAAATTTACACTAGCATTTTAACTGCCATTACTTTTAGAGCACTGGGTCAAGTCAGACTCAATATCAGAAATGTTAAAGGAACACACACTGTGCACATCTAATATGTCTTCCCGGTTCCTACAAGAAATTCCGGTGTAAAAGCATCCCTAACCCCTGAAGTGTAATCAATCTGCATTTACTGATATACTCACAATGATTTTACACTTGTTCCCAATTCGTTCTTCACAAAGCAGTTCAATAGTTGCATTTTGTAAAAGTATTCAAATTAGTGCGTTTAATAAAATCCTGACAGATATTTCATAGCTAATCATGCGTCCATTCAGTGCAGAGACTTTTTGTTTGGTGCGGCACTTGAAGATTTACACAATTTAATGACATAGCTGAGCCTATTCTCTTTATGCTTACACATTATCTCTGCCTGTTAACAATGATCTGTTGCAATCTGGGAGTTGGGGAAAGGGATGTTTTATTCATCCTAAAGCTCATTAAATAAGTTATGATCTTCTGGGTGACACATCTCTCCTTGACATGCCAATATTGATTTCAGGAATGTGTACTGTGGATTCTTCAAATCTTTGTTGTTTAAGACCATAAGATTATTTGTCATATCTCATACTGGATAAAACATCAGCCGATTGACAATCTGGCTATATCTATTATTTATTATTTATTATTGCGACATATTGCAATTTAGAATGTATAAAACAACATTTTAGCACACAGATACCAACATTTATCTCACCCTGTTTAAGTCCATGAAACTAAAATGTAATCAAGTACGTGACCCTGTGACCCTGCACAGGACCTATCATGCTGTATTGGTCTTGATTTGAGGTTATTATTGGAAGAGGTGCCTATTGAAACTGCATCATTGACAGTGACTGAGATACTTGACTCATAGAGAGGGTGAACATTTCCGTTGGCCCGCTTTTGTATTGACACCTGTTACCACAGTGGAATAAAATTAATTTCATGTTTCAAAGAGGCATTTTATGTGTAACTCAAGAGTAAATCTCCCAGTTTGCCTCACTAACATTACAAGTTACAGCACTAGAGCTAGAATAAAATTGCATATTTAGGATAGATTGTTGCTTTGAGTGGTGCACTGGAAAAATCTGAACATCCTATAATTCCAGGGGAGGTAACAGAAATCATTCAACACCTGTTTGTTGGATTGCCAGTGATTAACTTCATCAAGGGCTATTCAGCATCTGTGTGCTGTCATAATTAGTTTAACTTTCCCAAGGCCTGTCAATGGTAAATGAGAGTCATTATGCCAGAATGCCCCTCTTCAAGGCTTGGCGCCTGGCTGCCTCAGCCCCTCTCTGTGCCTGTCTCGGTCTCTTTCACTGCCTCCTAGGTGGAGCTCACAGCTTGGCTGAATGCGACTCATTTTCAACTCTTCATGTGCAAATGCCTCTCTCACTCTGTGAGAATGTTCTGTGCATCCTAATTTGAGTCATTGCCTCATATATTTTCTTCCTCAGAAGTGTGGATCCTTATTTGTCAAAAGAAAAGATTATTTTTGCAAGGATCTTTAGGGATTTCAACATTGTTTTGCTTGGAATGGTTCTCCAACAGATTTTGGTTTTACCCAATACCTAAAATAAAGCCATGTGTTTTCATTAAATTAGGATGTACTGCAGCTAAATCAGCAGTTCATGTTTAAATTCAAATGTGGAGAACATAAAGTTACTTGACAAATGGTTTAATTGTTTTCCCCATATTGTTACTGTATGGTCAAAATGCAGCATCAGCTTTAATATGAGAGCAATCAGCCATGTTGTATGAATAGTGAAACATTTTGAGTTTCAGTATCTTAGGGCAGACTCTGAGATGTGGTTGGCCTTAATTTGCCCCAGAGTAATTGAATATGTTGTGTCCTTGTTTTGGGTAAACCAAGTAAATAACTAAACTTATTCTGTTCTCATGTATAAAGAAAAGATAAATTAGCCTTTTTCTTTTTTCCTAACAAAATGCCCTCTTAGCATACTGCATATTTCTGCATGCTATCACTAATTTGTACATACATTATATTTTTTTAAACCTTTGAATAAAATAACATTAACACCAACAACATACTCACCATCAACAAATGTACCCTGCAGGCAATTACAGCATTGCTACAGTGCTATGGTGTTCTGCTTTTAGTAACCATAGCACTATAGCAGTGCTCATATTAAATATAGTAAAGTGCTACTGTTTAATTCCCATTTACACACAGACACACAGAGAGAATACAGCAACAATATTTAATAATTATTTGTTTTTTGTTGCACGTTAATGTTAATATTATCCCAGGTAAATTTCAGTCTAGACTTTTTATTTTTATTTATTTAAATTTTAGTTAACTTGAGATTTTTGATATATTGAATGTATGTAAAGATGGACAACATGACAGTTTGACACTTTAGAAAGGAAACTCATCAACGCCTATTTCTTAATTTTTTCTATATAACCACGCTGATTGTAAAAAGCAATACATTTTGCTTATTTTATGCTATTAAACTGACAAAGACCTCAGAATGTGCATTTACCACCAGTCAAATTAGAGGGGCTGCTTTCACCCAAAAAGGGACAGGGGCATTACACAGGGGTAAAATACCTGGATTTGTTGCTCTCATCTATTGACCAATCACGCTGGAGCTGACTTTGGGTGCAGGCAGGTGAACAGCGCATGTAGGCTTATGTTGAAATGCAAAAAAAATAACTAAATAATGAAATGCAATCCCTGAACCCATCGGCCGTCATGTGCTCAAAGAATCTAAACTTGTTCATCTGATGCCCCAAAGAAACAATTAACTTAACTTCAGGTGTCAGAATTTACCCTGAAAACACCTGAATGAAATGGCAGTCCCATGATTCAGGAGTAAAGAGCACCATTTGACAATAGACATGTCCTATTGGCTTGAGGTTTTGAGTGGCATGTTAGCTCTGAGTATTTACCTGACCAACGGAAAGCTGACACAGGAGCAACATGCTAGCTAATCAGCTTGTATTGTATTCAGCAAAGCTTTGGAGCCATCATTTACAAATTTTCACATCGACTTAGTATAAGTTGATTAGTAAATAAAATATTTTAGTTTGTGCCCTTTATCCACTTTGCATAAATGTTAGTGGAACTAAGTGATGCGGCATTGTTTCTAGGGGGATTGTTGATGTTGAGATACAGTGTTGATGCCACAAATTCCCACTGGGGCAAGTCTTTCTAAATTGTTCTGACATGTTAATGTACTATTAAAAAATTAATCTTGGGTAGGTTTAGCTTCAGGTCGAATTAGCTTGAATTCCAGTGTGAGTAGACGTTGTTACTGGATGATCTTGAATAAGAAATAAAGACATTACAATAGGCTATTACAATATACCATCATATGCTTACTGGTTAGCTTAGCATCTAGTCTATCTGTATGGTGTTTGACACATGCGTGTGAATATTAACGTAAATGAGCTCTGAATATGATGATTAAAAATATTTTTCTGGCTTATTATTAAGGAAGTAATTGTGAATTCCGTGCCAAGCATTTAGTAGCCATGTGTTAGTTTTGTATAACGATGCTTTACTTTACTTTGGGGGGCACAGAAAAAGGTTAGTACATAGTACAGTAAAGCATTTTAAAAATCTAACAACGGAGAGAGAGAAAATTGGCCTTTTCCCTGATAGCATTCCTGTTTGTGTAATCTGTTTGACAGTTTGGATAGGCCTGAAATGGGTTATTGCGTTTGGATAATTATGTGAAAGGTTTCTCGAATAGCCTGTGTTTTGTCTCAACGTAATAATCTCTTCAGAGATTTACAGGTCTACAATGAAATTGTCAACATGTATCCTCAGCAAAGGAGAAACATTTCCTCTGGATCGGAAGCAGGCACCCGGAGCTGCTCCACTTATGAAATCTCCCTCTCAAAGCGGGGGACTGGGGCATGACTTCCAGCTGGGAGGGCAATGGACTGTGCCTGAAACTGTGCCTGGCAATAATAGGGGGTGGGGGGGGGGTACACATTTAATTTATTCCAAGTGAAAAGTACCCCTCTAGCAAAACCCCAAATGAAGCGATGTCTACCACTTTGTCAAGGCAGTACATTGCTGGCTTACTTCTGCCTGCTTTGCCGTTGGTTTTATTGATCCTACTAGTCGTCCACTGAAAAAAAGAGTTGGCTTGGTTAGCCTCCCCCAGGCCAAGCCTCCTTTCCGCACCTTTCATGCTCTGCCTGGCCATGTACACACCTCCTTAATCAGGACTGGCGTGTTTTGCGGCTGAAGTGGGGATGGCTCTCTGAAACGATTAGGCTTGGGGACAGCTCCAGCTCTCTTCCCCTCTTCTCCACGCCACATTCCATCTCGAAAGCATTTCATCTGTGGTAGTGGAAAGGCTTATGTAGGGTCGGAGAGTGTTGTGTGAAAAGCAGCAGGTAATAGGCTGTGTAATGTGTTTGGGGGAGTAGTTTTAGTATTCACAGTTAGTGCTGACCTCTGGCAGGCTGAGCCACCCCCACAGTAATTTCCTCTGAAAAGATGTAATTGAATTCATCAGGATGAGTAAACATATTATAAGTAGCAGAGAAAGATAACAATGTTGTGGATAGATCAAGGAAGGGGATAGTAGCTCCATGAGTAATTGAAAATAGTCAAAGACAAACACAAGCAAAGAAAGTGTGCAGGACATTGAGGAAAGTCATTGCATTTAGTAGTAGCTGCAGCTTGTCTGGTTTTCACTCACTGCACTGTGCTGTCACATCAGTCTTGATTGCATTTCCAGATGTATGATTCAATGACAAGCTGATCACACGATCACCAAAAACATTGAATCCTTGCAGTGAAAATAACATCCCACTGAACTAAATTTGAATCACAATCAAGTATCACAGGCATACATCCATTTCCAAGCATTTGGTACATCTGACGTCTTCACTCCAGACAATACACACACAGCTGCTATGTGCCCGTGAGCCTCGTTCTCTGTAGTAAGATGTATCAAAGTGTTGTCCCAGAGGACCTTGTGTATAATTTAGAGGTTCTAACATCGACCGCCATCTTCAAAATATCGAACATTGACAGTCTAAGCAACGGGCGGGTGGTCTGGCAATTGTCTGTCAGTTACAAGCCTTGGCTTCTCTCCTGGTGATGGAGAGCCAGCTCGTTGTGGCCATTCTCATCTGTCAAAGTAGTGAGCAGCTTTTAAAAAGAATACTCGCCCTTAAGAATGGATTACTTAGGAGGGAACAGCTGGAGCTCCGTTAGACTGTGCACGTCATTGATTGCTGGACTATAGCTTTTAGTGGTAAAAGCTAGTCTGAGCATTTCTGACATTTCTTTAAGGTCGTGTGTGAAATAGATGGTGACATGTTGTTTAGTAGCTTCCTGCTGATGGAAGAAAAAATTTGAATGCAAAAACAATACCTCTGACAGGGGCATAATGTCTGTTGTTCCTTCTGTTTTTATATTCCAGCTTCTAAAACAAAGAGATATAGCTCAGCAACTGTGAAATTAGCTGTGAAAATAGCTCAACTGCCTTGAAATTTGGTACAGATAATTTATGGTCCCCAGAGGATGCGACCTGCTGACTGTTCTGATCCCCTGAATTTTTGAAATTGTTTTTTTTTTTAAGGGAAATGTCTTAGGAACTATTGGATGGATCGCCATTAAACCACCATCACTGTTACCATTTTCTCCAGTACTACTGGTTTATTAGCCAAAACCTGCAAAATTGATATCTGCCTCAGCTATACTTTGTGTTTAAACTAATGTTTAATGTGTTAGTATGCTAACATGCCAGACGACGATTGTGAACATGGTAAACATTATACCTGCTAAACATAAACATAATAGCATTGTCATTGTGAACTAATTAGTTAATTACCATTCTTATAGCATTTATATTACGGGAATTTCACTTTATTGAAAACATCTGGCAGACATTAAGATACAAATCTCCCCTCTTTAACTGTTTATGTTTGTGGTCATTTTGGTTTAAAAGCAAGGCTAATATCATTGCTTGAAAAGATAAACACAGTCCGCAGTGTGTATTTACAGGTGTATGTGTGTGTACATATATAAGTCGCACCTCCCGGTTGCCTTCTGGTTGTTCCTGGCTGATTTGCTGAAGGCCTACACATTCATAGAGCATAATCTAATATATGTTAAATGATCTAAATATATTATTACTCAAGCATTATACTTCACTGAAATCTCTCATCAGTCCTTCAGCAAACGATTACTGCGGCTCATTTTTAAACCCCGTTCTCTCTTCATGTAACTGATGAAAAAGTTGTCTCACTTCCTCTGAGTCAAAAACATATAGACTAAAAGAAAATCCTTTTTGGACTTTGCATTTAAACCAGAAATCGGTTCTTAAACTTCAATCTGCAGTTTGGGGGAGGAGCTTATATTCAGTCCATGAAGGCCGGCTGTGTTTGCTTTAAAGGATTAAATCTGAATTACGAAGGCAAACAGAGAAAAGAAATCCTGACGGAAGGGGCTGATCCTTGCCAAACACTGTACAAGGCCTTTTACACAGTATGTTCACGGTAAATTGAAGTATTTAGGAAGAGAATGGGTGGGAATAGACCTAATGATTTATATTATCCCTATTCTGCCACTGTGACATGTTAAGTTTGTTTTAGCCATGTAAACATCATCAATGCCATAACAAGGTTATTGCGTGGTTTGACATTTTGAGAAATACGTATATTCACTTTCTTGCTAAGAATTAGAGGAGAAGTTAGACACCAAGCAGAAATGTAATGTAGTGTTACGTCCTGTTTATGCTAAACTAAGCGAACCTCCACTGACTCTCACATCATATTTAGCATACAGACATAAGAGTGGGATAGATATTTTCATCTGTCAGCTAGAAAGAAAATAAGTGTATTTTCCAACTATTTACTTAAAGCCAAGCCTTGTAACGGTTTGCCTTGTGGAGACCAGCTTTTTGCTGCACAATAGGAGAGTCCCCATAATGTGAGTGCGTGAAGTTATTTTGCCCCAGTGACATGATGAATACAAGTACAAAGAAAGAGACAGAAGCAGAGAAAGAAGATGGAGGAGAGGGAATAGGCGCAGACGTAACCATGACATCGGTTTAACCTCTGGTGGAAATATCTGCTAGCTGAACCTTAACCATCAATTTTTCCCTTTGCTGCTAATAAATTTAAACACGCATCAACAAACCTAATGGTGATATTTGTGTCAAATGTAATGGATAATCGCTAATCACATCACTATTTCATATGAGTGAGGTAAAATGATGATACTTATTGCTTTATCTGAAACCATCTTTAATCATGTAACCTAATTAGGTAATTATTCATTTAATTTCAAGACAACAATAAACTGATCTAACTTTGGTTTCTCTTGAGAAACCCAACACTGTCATTTTTGGGTCAATCTTGGATCAGTCTCTTCACTGCAGTAAGGCAAGCATGATGAGCTGTAAAAGGCAAATTCTTTAGCAAGAGCATATATTTCAGTCCATCCCAGCATACGGAGTCTAGGGCAGAATCTACAAAGAAAAACAAACCCAGATCCTACTAGCTGTGAGGCAGTAATGCTAACCATTATATATAGATAGAATATCGACATTTGCACGTTTTCCTTGCCCTGATAAACTAAATGTCTGCCCTTAATAGTGTGTATATTGTATTCATTATTGTTTTTAAGAGGCAGTCTGAATACAACCAAAGGAAACACACTCCAATTTATCCTTTCCAACAGATGAGCTCTAAGCTGGCCTCCTGTATTGTTGTTGTTTTTTTTTTTCATTATCAACATGAGTACCATCATAAACACATCTCTGGTTTCTTTTAGCGGAGCCTGTTCTGCAGGAACAAAAAACCAGATGTTTATCAGCAAGCAGCCTTGGGAGAAGGAGAGAAAATATTCTGTGAAAGATCATCTGGGGGCATTTCGTTCATGCTGGTACCAACTACTCTCGCTTCTTGAGTTTTGACCATTTCTATTGCTTTGTTGTGCATGCAATGTTCTGCTACATCCTGTTTTGTTTTTCATCAGGACAAAATAACTAAAAGTGAATTTGCAATGCGACGCGAGAGGACAGCTGTTGATATAATGAGTGGGTTTAGACTGCAGTATGCAGTGTCTGTCTCTTATTATCTCTGCACACGGGGTGACACTTTTTTTTGGCCATCGATTGTTTTCAAAACCGTGTTTCTGATTTTTCCCACGTACACGTGCATAGTATAGCATAAAAGTTGTTGATTTCACATTGGGAGAAGTAGAACATTTTCAATGAGATCACAACTGTGAGGGTATATCCTGTGTCTTCACGTCAAGAATTGCCCCTCAGCTCGACTAAGGTAGCAGGTTATAAACAATTTGACAAGGAGGGTGCAAAAGTGAGAGTAGAATTATAGAGACGGGGAGAGAAATGAAAGCAAAGTAGAGTGGAATCTTTTCCCCTTCTATTTATATTAGGGAAAAAATTAGATACACCATTTGGTCGATGCTTTTAACCAGAGTGCCAAACAAAACCGTGAGCGCACATGGGATCCAACAGGGCTCAAAACAGAAAATGTTAATATTGATCAGTTTTTTCATTCAGAGCTTCTTAAATGATCCTGCCCAGACAAGTGTCATGTGATTTCATGCCTAGGCGTACCAAATCGCTAAATAGCCGCTCAATAACAGTGACCGTTCCTCTTTGAAGGTGACATGTTTGACAGGAACATACAATAAGTTCAGCTAAACACAAAATAGTTCCATCTGGCGAGTAAACAAATCTAGACAAGGTTTTAGTAAAGCTGGGAAAAATCTCATCACAAAAGTGTACCACTTGGTTCCAGTGCAATTACCTTCTGTAAATGAAGCTCTGTCCTGTGAGTCGCTCACCCTCTGTGCAGGCGGTTTGCACATACACTGTGTCAACAAAGCAGCACCGGCCTGTGTTTGGAAGGTGTGAGGCTGTTTACCTTTGTTGCTGTGTGGATTGATGAGGTGGCTGAGGCAGCGGCATGATGTGAATAGCTGGAGTATTACTGTGGAAAGAGGTGTTTCCCCTCGGAGGCGGCTAACTGAGTTTGACAAAGCTGTTTCTGCTGAGAGGCTGTAGGGATGCTCCCTGGCCCCGCTCCAGAAGCCCTGGCTCTGCGTTGAGGTAGTGATAAAAGGTAATGCAGAGACAGGAGGGAAGCAGAAGCTCCCAGTAACATTGTTTAAGTAGTGTAAGTCAGCCTATAGTGTGTTTAATGTTTTAGTAGCATGGAGAGAATACAAACACTATACATGGCATGACTTCCAAGGAGCTAAATCAGATGTATAAGGTCCATTTATGATGTGATATTTTCTATATCTATCATATTGTCTCAGACAGAATGATAGTTTTAGACAAGATATTGAGGGATTTAATACCAAAATACTACACAAACATGAGGGAAAAAACTGTAAAAAATAGTCTGATAATGATGATCATCCACAATTTAACCTACATATGAGCCAAGACAATACAACACTTCAATTAAAAACTGAAGAAGATTGCTTTATTCCTCACAGTTGACCCTGTTTTTACTCAGGCATGTTGATTCTTTTGGCTGCAATAGATTCTATTCGAATCTGTCTCTCTCTTGTTAGATTGTTGATCAATTCTGCTTTTGTTGTTTTGGGATTGCCTATTTAGATGGCACATAGACATCCTTACAGCTTTTGTAGGAGACAAACAGCTATGTGATTTTTACACAGCTCCAACTGCCAAGGAAATTGGATTAAACGTCTGCTGTGATTTTGGAGTCATTTTATTCTGCTGCCCTTCCTTTTATTGTCTCTCTGTGCACCCTCTGTCTCAGTATCCCTTGCCATTTGTGAGGGTGCTCTGTGATCCACCCCCCTCCATTTTTTAACCTCTTAAACTCTGAAAAAGTTAACTATGGACTCTGCTAAACTGTAAATGGAAGTAGAGATAAGAAAAAGGTTTCAAGCCAACAGGATTTATCACCCTATAATCCAATGGGATTTGCAAGCTCACATTTAATTTCACAGCACAAGGCAAAAGGGCACAAGATCAAACCAATTCTAAAGGTTTGCAAAATGTGTTTTCCACTCATTTGTCTTTACATTCCACCGCCTGCAAAAAAGGGTGAATCTTCAGGGACTAGATGGTCACAGTTTCAGAAACAATTTGTCGCTAGAAGAAAAACTCTGCAACTAGCAAAATGCAATATACTGTATAATCCATTGTCTGAAAAATAAACATTATTATATTAAATTACTGTTGCATATTTATTTTTTAAATGTTATCAACAAAGTTAAGTTCTTTAATGACCTTATCATAAGCCACAGATTTATTTTGATTATTTTCATTGGCTTTAACCCAGAGTAATAAGCACCTTCAGATATGATCAGACTACTTTTGTATTTTGTTAAATTTTATTCAAACATAACTTAACATATCAAATTGAATGATTGTTCATTATTAACACTAGAACCGCCAGGGTTCGTTGTATACCTTTAACCGCCATAGCGGGTAAAATTTACCTTCTATAAAAATGCAGTGATTTTGTGATTATTTCTGCTACATGTTGCTCCAACACACTTTGGGAAACATTTAGCACACTGGCTGTACATTTCCTATAAACACCATCCCCATATTTCAGGCATTTACAGAAAGTTTATTCTATTCTATTCATTGTCTTCACTGTGAAGGGCACATTCACTCGCGGCGGCTCTTTTGATGTCATCCACTCGCCGCAGTTATAGATGTTATAGCCTAGTTATATTCTAAACACAGCTTGAATTTAAATGCAGCATACAATTTGCTAAAAAGACTGACTGTTGTAGTGTTTTATAGGCGGTAATAATAATAGTCTCATAATGTCGGCTAGTTCTTACTGTTCTGCTTGTTTGTTAGGACTCCATCGGGCATCCAGAGAGTAACACATAGCTACGAAAGTTTAAAAGTCCAAATAAAAGTAGGCTATTTATTTGAAAGAAATGATTATTATCAATTCTAAAATTCATAGTAGATTTTTACCCAGCAGAAAAATGTATAATGATCACTTTTACTAAAAAATACATAGCACTGGAAAAGTTATAGCCGCTCAAAAAGCACAGAAGGGAGCCGCACGCTCTCTTGAAGGGACCGCAGAACACACCTCTATCGCAGGGAAAAACTAGGCTACTGCCGCATTAGTTTTGATGATCATGTAGCCTACACAAAACCTATGAGCAGCGGCTTTTATGCATGTTTACTTCATTCAATTGGATTGCTGTCAGATAATGACCCGTCAGATGCAGAATCAACTCAGGACACATCGCTCAGCCCCCACCGTCAGACTCTCCTTCACTCACTGTGCTGAGCAAGTGTAATGCCTGTAGTGGGAAAGGCGTTGCTGATAGCAACATAAAATGTTTATCTAAACGCGCGACATGAACAGTGCTAAAATGACTGAATGCATTCTGTATAGGGGTAAATTTTACCCGCTGGCGCTTATTGGTATAAATGCCCATTTTTTAAATCTGGCTTTATCTTGACATTTTTTAACAATAGGGGGTGCTACATAACGCACTTTTAGGAAAAGTCAGAGACTGGGGGGCTTGAATATTATATTGAAACAAAGATAAATACAATCAAAAACCAGCCGCAGGTAAATTTGACCCGTTGGCGATTCTAGTGTTAAAAAGAGTATTACTTCCTTAACTGACTGGTCAGAGGAATCTTGTTATTAAGTTGATGTTTGGCATTTTTGTCCTCATAGTCACTGATTTAATAACAAAATCCAGGGAGAGACTCTTTGCCTGTCCAATGTACAATAACATACAAAGAAAAAACTGCTTTCTCTATTCGCTCTATTTTTTTTTTTTGGCGGGAAGGGGGGGGCTTCAGAATATGATTGACATTTTCAGCTGTTATCTCTTCAAAAAATAAAACAAATACATACCTGTAACTGCATAGAGCCACACGGTGAAACATCTCAGAATGCTCTATAGCTTTTTTTGTTTTCTCAGTGTACTGACTGCAGCTACCAAAACTTTAGACTCTGTAAATCTATATTCTCAAGGAAACAAAACCCCCCTTTTGGACACTTGATTAGAAATGACATTTTTCCTTATTTCCTCCAAAACAGTCCCTATCACCTTGGTTACTGCTTGATTTAGAGCCTTTAAAATTGACAGATGAGGCACAGAGGTGTCATATTCACCCTTTTCATTGACTTGTGAATAGATTCTCAGAATAGAAGTGTTTTAATAGATCTTCAGGGGGAAAAAAAAGTCTTGTTGTTTCCATGGTAATATGAGTAAGGATTGTTCCCTTGGAGAGAGAAATAACACGGAGAAACTTCACTTCAAATAAGGTGAATACCGACAATGGCAAAAACTGGCTGGGAAGTCTCAGTCCTTCAATTTAGACTGCTCATCATAAGGCTAAATAACAGAGTGGAATAATAATAATAATAATAATAATAATAATAATAATAATAATCCTCCACGAAAAACAAAGAAAAGGGTCAATGCACGAACACACACACTCTTAACAGACAGCTCTGTCATTACGCAAATGGATCTGGAAAGACACTTCAGTATGTTTGCTCTTTGTCTCGGGCCGTCTGAGGATTTGGTGAGCTTGAAGACAAACCGCCCCTTGATCTGAAAGCTCAGAATCACGGAGAACATAGATCAAAGCCTGTGCCTTCTCTCCGAGATGCTTCCGTTAGAGTCGGGAACATTGAGCAAAGGAAGGGAAGATAAAGGAGGAGAAGAGAGGGCAAAGTTTGTGCGTGTGTGCCTGTGTACTCAGTCTGTGTAATTAGGGTTGTTTTCCGGTAAATGTGTAGGCTGGGAGATGGATTGGCTAAGAAGAGCCGCAGAGGAAAATCCTTCTGTCTGGGTCTCACATCCCACTTTGTCACACATGCATCTTGGGCCCATCAGATACCGTGAGACAAAGTAGGGCCTGCAAAATGATGCAAGGGATCAAAAGGATTATCAAAAGTAAGCGGAGTTTGCAGATTTGTTTGTCAACCATGTTATCGAGGAAATTAAAATTGCACACACTGACACTAAATTACAGTTTAAGAGCTTTAAATTTAAATGTACTTCTAGCTGTATCAGCTGAACCAATAAAAATGTTGCAGTGCATTTTTTCATGAGGCCTCAACTTTTTAGCGCTGTAAAAAAAAAAAAAAAAACGTTTGGCACAGATTGAGATTACATTCAATAAAGCAGTCAGACCCTTGCAGGTTCTTGGCTGTGTTCTGTGTTCAGTTAATGATTAAGCAGAAAGCTGTCCTTCTGGCCTTTATTTGAAACACTTCCTGTGAGAGAAGCTTCTTAAATTAATTATGTTTGCCTAATGAATAATTAAGCCAGGGGAAAGATAATTTGGTATTACGCAGTGAGCCAGACCATTGTGCATGTAGAGGAACCGGTGCTCTGTGTGCCTGGCTGATTTCACATTGGGAGTGTGAAATGAGAATTAGCAAACAATTTGCCTCCTGTTCCATCCTTCTCCATGACTAAAACATCACTGCTGATTATGTCTTGACAAGTGTCAATGCTGCACGCACGCTTGTTAACTGTATCAGAGACAGGTTGTGTATGAGGTGCAATTGTTGTGGTTCTGAATTGTGGAGTGTTGATTAGCAGTTTGAATGAAAGCAGATACGTGCTATTGTGTAAGGTTGTCACAGAAGAGAAGAAGTTGAAGTGCAGTCTTAACGGCAGGAGACATAAACGGGCGTTAATAGCTTAATTTTCCGGTGATATGAGACACAGAGGATCAAGCCATAAGAGAATGCATTTAATTATCATTTAAGTCATGCTAGTTCTTACAGAGAAATAATACATGGGAGCCACAGGTGCAGGGTTTTGAAAGAAATCACGCAATCCTAACAATAAGGTTTGAAAAGCAGTTGTCTCTTAAGACGTGGGTGTTGTTACATGTTATCATCATCACATTTATATATGTAAATATGTTTATTAGAGAAAATTACATTCACAACCAATAATAGGCACTCTCTCTGTCGCTCCTTGGCAAAATGTAACCCGAATTGAAAAGGTTATCAATCCATTTTATTGATTTCTAAGTTAATTTTTCAAGCTTTTGTGCCAAATCAAACACAAAACAGGTATTTCTTCGTCAGGGTTATTATTTTTATTTTTAATATTTATTCTCACTAAGATACACACCTAGCTTAGATGCATTTTACAGACAAACAACACTGACAGTTTCAATTTTGCTGCCCCGGTGATTTAAAGGATCTACAGGTCACAGACAGAGTAAGAAAGACAGACAGAAAGGCACACACACCCTTTCTATCTCCTTGTCTCTTCCTCTCCCCCACTTTGCCCCTCCCTGGTTATAAAGACTTGCCAAGAAATCATTGGCTCAACAGAGAAAGGGCAAATCCTCTTCAGCCAATTTAAATTCTCCTGAGCACATGGTGTCGACTATTCCAAACTAATTAATAGACATGTCATGAATAAAAACACTTTGATTATGAAAAGAGGTTGCCCTATGCCTCCTTTTAGGCTTGTCATTAGTATGAGGACACATGTGGTGAATAGCTGGAGTGTTGGTACCAGCAGCCTGAGACAGCCGCAGATGCCCTCTCTTGATTACATTTTTCGTTCCATGTTTTATTCAGGGCTGACTGCATGGACCCAATGCCACAGTCTGTGATTAGCTATACCTGTACCAACAGGAGAGCTAGGGCCAGCAGGAGCAGGAGGGCAAGGCCTATTCAAATAGCAGGACACAAAGACATGTGACCCTGAAGCCCATATTCACACAAGTGCACTCCATCACCCATAACCCTGCTGCCCTCTCTGTCAGAGTGACATACAGCGCAGATCGTCCTGTTCTATAGCACCACTAGCAGCCTGCACTTGCTCACTTTTATTTATGTTGCTGACATACACTGTGCGGATGTGGCAGCGCATTCAGTAGGACTCCTAAGGTTGGACTTGGTACATCAGTTATTCTTAGGAAGCTGAAGACGTACTTAGTCTTTCAGGAGTTTTGATTTCGGTTATATTAATTGTACCCACACTAACTACTTGTTCTTCCTTTGCAGTTGCAATAACTTGACTTGATGCATCAAAAAATGCTTTCAAAAGTATGTAAGAAATTCTTACATAGCACAGCACATACATATATAGTGTGTGTGCTTATATATGCTTATACATACATATTTTTAATGGTTTATTAATGACATAAACAGTAATAGACCAGCAAGTTATAATCATTTAAAAATGCATTTAATAAAATTTAAGCCACTAATTGTAAATTAGTTCAATCAAATTAATTCATCAATTATTAACAAATGCATGAATAATTTGTTAATAGTTTCTTCTTAAAACTGATATAACCATCATGATATAAGTGTTGCATTTTTATGTCCAATATTATTTATATTATTCATTAACAGTACTGTACTCATGACACAGCAGTCAAGAATGAATTACATGCATGTTGGAGCTGTTAGTGTTACACTTGACTGCTTTATTGATTGTGTAGCACTAGTGCAACACGGTCAGTTATAGATGGTTCTGTGGTGCTTTACAGTGCACTGAGGTTCTGGCTGTCAACATGTGGTCCTCAGCTCAGCTGACTTGTCCCAAAGGGGAGCCGGACCCCCCACAGGAGCCATCTGTATCCCCGACAAGGCTATCCATCATCCTCGCTACAGCGCTCAATTTAGGGTTCTTCTGCAGACAGCTTCAGGCAGCAGTAAGAAGCTTTACATGTACGTGTCGGTAATGAGAGCCCTTGAAACCTGCCTAGTGGCTCTCAAAGCCAGCCTCAAGGGCTGAAGGGAATCACACAGTCAATCCCTGAAGCTGATCTCATGCCCATCCTCGGGGATGTTCCAAATGTGGGTTTCTTCTCTGTCTCATTGTGGAGACCGAGAAACTAAATTAAGCGATGGAAAAGTGATTAGTTTGTTCAGTTACATACAGCTGAGGCTTCAAGGTCAGTGATTCTCAAACAGGGAGCACCAAAGGGTCCTCTGAAGGGTTCAATGGAAGAGAGAGAGCAACAGCTTTTCTTTGCCTAATGAGTGATATGTAAATCTATATCCCTGTGATCACCCAGATGAAGGTTAGTTTTAAAGTAACAAACAGTTTAATTTTTAACTAACAGTTTGCAAATAACCCATAATTATAATTTTTTATTTAGTTAGTTGATGTTTGGTAATGAAGGGCCTACTTTTCATCATCTGAGCTACAACAGACACGAGTGGTGGATGGGCTGATAACCTGCTGTGTGGCATTGCAGCACAGTGTTGTTAATAACACTAAGGCACACGTGTATACAGGTGTGTAAAAAGTTACATCTTGTGGCATTATAAAGTAATGTTATACAATTCTGAAACACTTTTTTTTGCTTAAGCTGACCAAAACTTAACAAAAGCTGAGAGTAGCAATCTAACGTTAACTGTGAGGGCTGCCACTCGTTAAATGGTTAGGAGGAACATTTCATAAATGGGTAGATGATTTAGCTTAGAATTCTAATACGAACACCAAAAATTAACAGGAACTCTTAAAAATTGTAGTAATTTATGCTACACTTTCTGTCTTGACCTCAAATTACTGAGTAGGCACCAATCATAGGCAACGTTTTTAAGATGTCATCACACAGACTTCCCACAAAGTATTTTAAACTACAAAATACAGAACACTGAATTATTTTGCTACAAAATATGAAGCTATTTTTATTAACCCTGTATAAACTATAGATACTGCACATCCCTGACTGTATGTATGTTTTACCATGTGGTCTTCAGTGCAACAAATGGAACAGCAATACTGGTGTAAACATCTATTAGTGCTCATGAGTATATTGATCACAGTGTAATTCTGCTCAGTGCACCCCAGCATCATATTAATGGAACTAATGGCTGATGTTATTGTTGTGGGTTTCACAGGAAGTTTACATTTTATTTCACCACATATGCTGACTTATAGCTCACGTTCATTTACATCCTTGAGGCAATAGTTGTGGGGAAAGGAGGATTGTATTCAATTGCGTTCACTCATGCTTGAGGGCTCGCCTGCTGCAACCACCACAGGAAAGTGCTTCTAATTAATTTCCTTAGCCCAGACTTTCCAGGCAACCTCCAGTCACAATCCTGCTTCTTTATCCTTAGGCTACCACTGCTCCATTGCTAGTAAACAAATAAATTTACGTCGAACAACCAACCCTGCCTTTGATGCAGTGCACAAACAAAAAACCTTTGGCGGAGCCTTGGAGAACTCTGTGCCATGGTTGAGGGTTGCTTTTACAGTCCCAGTTGTATTTGATAAAGCCCTGAGAATGTGTTTATTCTAATAGCTGTCTGGGCCACCGCAGCCCTATTTACTAGTGGAAGTCTGTATCAGACACAATCTCGCATTGCCTGGATTCAACGGATGTCAGTGATGCATTCATCTGTCCAGCAGGTTGAGTAAGTAGAATCCATTTTGTGTCAGTTAATTCAATCAGCCTCAGCTGACTGCTGCATGCTGACGGTGCTTGCCCAGGCCACGGGGGCTTTGGAGAGAAAAGATAGAAGAAGGATGCTCTTGGCAGGAGGGTGAAATGCCATAGCCCACTGCCCTGGCCAGATGAGGCTGTGTTACACACCAACTTGGCGGCTCAAGACACGATGGTTGCAGCTTATCATGTGTAAGCTTGGGGAAGGAGTCCAGTGGGCATTCCCACATTTTTTTTGTTGTTGTATTGAGTCCACATCTCTACATTACAAATCTCATTCTTCATGCTGGTGTGCTGAGCTCTCACGCAGTTTCTCAATAATCGCATAGGCTGGTTGGCGACACATCTAAATCCCTGTCCTACAGGTTCCAAATTCCACATGAGACTTGTTGTGATGTTTTCTGAACCACATACAAAATGTGTAAGCAGCGAACAACCTCAAGAGTACTGTATGCTGAAGGCATAGCCAGACAGGCATAACACCTAATCGTTTTTCTATGCCCTGAGATCAGTCTGTCCATGTTACACATAACTGCAACCACAGATGAGTTTCAACCAAGGAAACTTACAGTGTAAGATATAAGAATGGGGGAATCGAGTCATGCCTGGTACATTGAAAAAAATCTTAAAGCTTGTCGGTGATTAGCATCAGCTTTATAACTTTGTGATTGTAGGGTACTGTGAACATAAACATCTTGTGCTAGCAGTCCCTGCAAAAACTTTATTATACTTGTATCACTTCTGGTGATGAATTGGAGCGGATATCTGGACTTGATTCCATATTAAGTCACTACAACTGCTGTGAACCAAGCAGTGTATCAGTGCGCTTTTCATACTTTTAAGTAAAGCACTTAATTTTGAGAAAGCCACATAAACAGATCCGCAAATCAGTTCAGGGAACAACCTGGTGTGACTCATGATAGAAATTAAATGCATTTTAGAGAAAATAACTCAGCTTTGCATGTGCAAAAACATTTCTTTATCTGTATTACTGGAAAGTTTTCTGCAGATACCACAGTGGTAGATACAGTAGGATGGTTAACTGTGGAGTGCTCTGAAACCAGTTCTATTGGATTTCTATCACTGCGTTTAGTTCACAGGATTTGTGAGCTGATGTTTTGTTTCTATTTTTAGGCAGACAAGCCTCCAGTGGGGCCCTTGCTTTTATTTTGATCACACACGAATACATTCTGATTTTTCCAGTAATGATCTCCATCCTCACCATTTACAAGATTGGCAGCAAAACTCCCTGTAGACAAACCACTAGTTGTGATGTTGGAAATGAAAGGAAACATCTACATTGATATATGGAAAGCTTTATTTAAAGCATTAATCATACCTTGAGAGTTCTGCTTCAGCCCATCAGCTCTCCATTAAAGGATAGTACTGTGCTCAGCTGTATCAGCGTTACACCAACCCACGTAATTGCTCAACACAAAGTCACAATATCCTTTTGCTGCTCATAGGACCTTTTTCAATACTTAATGTCAATCCAAAGTCATCAGTGTCCTTCTTTTTGAAATAACTTACTTTTCTCAGACTGTTCTTTTTAATATCAGCCAGTAATTTCCTACATCAGCCGAATGAATGCATTCCAGAACAATAGAGTTCGCAATGAATTTATACAAGATGTTTGCTCTCACACTTAAACCTTGTGGGTGTATGTGTGTTTATTCAGCGTATGCCTTCCGCCGGGAATGTGTCTCTTGTTCATGGTGTGTGTGTGTGTGTGTGTGTGTGTGTGAGCACTTGAGCATGTGGCCAAAGGACTGTCACTAATAACAAAAATTACATTTCTGTAGATAAACATATGGAGATTGCAGGCTGTGAAATTAACTTCAGGCTGTGAAATTAAAGGCAATACCCACTGAGGTGATAGCTCCGGTTGTTCGGGGGTGGGGCATACTGCACTGTACGTGTGTATACTGCAATTCAATTAGTGGCGTTGATCATCTTCTTTAGCAAGTCTGATGTGGTGTGACTTTGCGATCCAGGCGGTGAGACACCGGCTCAATCTCAGAGAGATGTTTGATTTATTTGTTCATTAGGTTTTCTCTCTGCAGATTCAGACCTCTCATCAATCCCTGTTCACACTCACCAAGCACAATCAACTGACGTTCCATTTCATAGCCAAAGGGAAATAAGAGAAAAATTGCTATGCATCATAACCATTGATAAGGCCCTGCCAAAACTTTCAACTAACCCTTAGCATGGTAATCCCATCCAAAGTGGATTCTGATTGAATAGTTTGGCGTGTGTGAGGAAAGAGAGCAAGCTAGTGAAATGCCAAAAGGATTAAGTCGGAGCGGATATAGTGCTGCAGCAGTAGTGTGCTATCCTTGAGTTGCTGTTTCTCAATAATAGAAATGTCAGGAAGGGGAAAGGGGAAGGGAAAAGGAGGAGTGAGGGGAATGTCCTAACTGCAAGTGTAGAATTCATCATTACCACTTCCCACACATTGCCCTTAAAATAGCATTAACCTTTGCTGCGGAGGAAAACCACACTTGTGATACTTAAGTTCCAGTGAAAGACCTCTATTCCATTTTGCTTAGAACAAAACTGCTTAATAATTAGAGTTCAGTGTAATAAAAAAAATTTTCGTCAAATTTTATCCAATTTTTTTATTAAGCCTTTACAACCACACACACACACACACACACACA
>NC_060172.1:26522410-26528832 GCF_021292245.1 Micropterus dolomieu
AAATCAGTTCAGGGAACAACCTGGTGTGACTCATGATAGAAATTAAATGCATTTTAGAGAAAATAACTCAGCTTTGCATGTGCAAAAACATTTCTTTATCTGTATTACTGGAAAGTTTTCTGCAGATACCACAGTGGTAGATACAGTAGGATGGTTAACTGTGGAGTGCTCTGAAACCAGTTCTATTGGATTTCTATCACTGCGTTTAGTTCACAGGATTTGTGAGCTGATGTTTTGTTTCTATTTTTAGGCAGACAAGCCTCCAGTGGGGCCCTTGCTTTTATTTTGATCACACACGAATACATTCTGATTTTTCCAGTAATGATCTCCATCCTCACCATTTACAAGATTGGCAGCAAAACTCCCTGTAGACAAACCACTAGTTGTGATGTTGGAAATGAAAGGAAACATCTACATTGATATATGGAAAGCTTTATTTAAAGCATTAATCATACCTTGAGAGTTCTGCTTCAGCCCATCAGCTCTCCATTAAAGGATAGTACTGTGCTCAGCTGTATCAGCGTTACACCAACCCACGTAATTGCTCAACACAAAGTCACAATATCCTTTTGCTGCTCATAGGACCTTTTTCAATACTTAATGTCAATCCAAAGTCATCAGTGTCCTTCTTTTTGAAATAACTTACTTTTCTCAGACTGTTCTTTTTAATATCAGCCAGTAATTTCCTACATCAGCCGAATGAATGCATTCCAGAACAATAGAGTTCGCAATGAATTTATACAAGATGTTTGCTCTCACACTTAAACCTTGTGGGTGTATGTGTGTTTATTCAGCGTATGCCTTCCGCCGGGAATGTGTCTCTTGTTCATGGTGTGTGTGTGTGTGTGTGTGTGTGTGTGAGCACTTGAGCATGTGGCCAAAGGACTGTCACTAATAACAAAAATTACATTTCTGTAGATAAACATATGGAGATTGCAGGCTGTGAAATTAACTTCAGGCTGTGAAATTAAAGGCAATACCCACTGAGGTGATAGCTCCGGTTGTTCGGGGGTGGGGCATACTGCACTGTACGTGTGTATACTGCAATTCAATTAGTGGCGTTGATCATCTTCTTTAGCAAGTCTGATGTGGTGTGACTTTGCGATCCAGGCGGTGAGACACCGGCTCAATCTCAGAGAGATGTTTGATTTATTTGTTCATTAGGTTTTCTCTCTGCAGATTCAGACCTCTCATCAATCCCTGTTCACACTCACCAAGCACAATCAACTGACGTTCCATTTCATAGCCAAAGGGAAATAAGAGAAAAATTGCTATGCATCATAACCATTGATAAGGCCCTGCCAAAACTTTCAACTAACCCTTAGCATGGTAATCCCATCCAAAGTGGATTCTGATTGAATAGTTTGGCGTGTGTGAGGAAAGAGAGCAAGCTAGTGAAATGCCAAAAGGATTAAGTCGGAGCGGATATAGTGCTGCAGCAGTAGTGTGCTATCCTTGAGTTGCTGTTTCTCAATAATAGAAATGTCAGGAAGGGGAAAGGGGAAGGGAAAAGGAGGAGTGAGGGGAATGTCCTAACTGCAAGTGTAGAATTCATCATTACCACTTCCCACACATTGCCCTTAAAATAGCATTAACCTTTGCTGCGGAGGAAAACCACACTTGTGATACTTAAGTTCCAGTGAAAGACCTCTATTCCATTTTGCTTAGAACAAAACTGCTTAATAATTAGAGTTCAGTGTAATAAAAAAAATTTTCGTCAAATTTTATCCAATTTTTTTATTAAGCCTTTACAACCACACACACACACACACACACACACACAAACGCACACATGCACAAACAAACTCTTCAAAATGTAATAATCCATAACAGTCTGTTAATAAGCAATTCAGTTTAGTGAAACAAACATTAAAACAACCTTGCCTTGAGGAGGAAGTGTTATTCATATCCATTTTCATGCTTTATTTTATAATGTTTTATCTCTCACTGAGCAATCACTTTGTCAGCATCAGTAATGCCTATAAATCCTACTGTGGAGGAGATTAGTCTGCGAGAAGTGCTGCTGCCTGCAGTAATTAAAATTCTGCTGGATGGCCAGGGTTTCTCCTGCCATCTTCTCCTACAAACATCGCTGGCTGCCTGTCTTACTAGCTCATGGTTCCTTTGTCCCTCTCAATAGTTTTATTGAATTACAATGTATTTCAGGCCTGATAACAGTACTTCGCACATAAGTGGACGATAAGCAGGAAGATCAAAGGGCCTTTTTGAGAAAATAAAACTACAGATTGCCACTGACGGTATGGCTTTGAATATTTCTTTACAGATCATGGTTACGCTGGTGTACGGTATTATCTGAAAAGAAATCCCAGTTTTCCATTGTTTTCAAAATAGTGGCAGAGAATGACTGATGTCTGAAAAAGGTTGTGTAAGATATATTCTCAACATGACAGCTCAAACACAGAAAGTCCACTGAATCACACTGATTTATTGAAGGTTTATAAGTTAGGAATGTTGCGAGTGAAAAAAACAAAACACACGTGGGTTAATCTGTGTATTTAATCAATCATTTCTTAATCCAATCCAAATTTGTTGAAAATTGTTCTCTTTCGATTGAGTCAGGCGGTCTTCTGCTGATGCTGTCTGGAGCTGATCCTACAAACTACGCCTGTCTGGCTGTCTTGCTCAATAAACATGTATTTTATGACACTACAGCTCATAGCTTGACAATTGCACTCAATCACAAATGGAATAAAATACCATTGTGCATCTCTTTGCAGCATCAGCAGTATGCAAAGTCATTGCAAATTCTGTTGCCAATGTCTGACAAACAGCTTAATAATTCACTTTCACAATTTTCCTAAACCAAATTTGTGACTCCTTCCATTTGGACTTCACTGCACTGGAATAACAGAGACACGTGCATGATTTATGGATGGTCTTCATCAATCTATCATCTTTATATTCTCAGGGAAAAGGGTGTCTTCATCTGATAAAGACACTTAACCAGATGTTTAACACTCATACTGGACATAATAGATAGAACTGTAGAAAGACCTTGACTTTTATTGCCAACATAATTTCTTTTCTTATTCACACACATATTACCATACAACAAAAATGATATTCCTCTGCTGCATCTCAGTTTGCTAAATTAAATCCATTTGCTGCCTCTGGATGAGGAACATGAGCTCTCTGGACAGACATTCTTGTTTCACTCTCATTAGTTACACACCCATATCTAAAGTGAAAGTCTTTGTTATAGATGGGATCCCGATTGGTTCTCAGACAGTTGCTTCAGAATGACTACAGTCGAAAAAATACTGCAAAGCGATCAGTTTCTTATCTAAATCTGTCAGAAGGCAATGCTGCCAACTCAGTGAAGCTCAGCTGTCTGCACTTTGAAAGATCTTTGATGACAGTAATCTATCCTGTTTCACAAGCTGTGCAATGGACCGTATTTCAGATGGTATGAAATGGTGCCATCGTTCCTGTCTGTTTAATTATGTCTTTTTTGTTCTGTTTTTGCTACTTGTTGCCTCAAATGTCAGCTGTTTATCCGCTTTATCACCTTATTGAACTGCCCTTTGTTTCTGAGTTACACTGATGGTGCGATTGTTCAATGAATCTCTGTCTCATTTATAAGTTCACCACGGAGTTATGAGCAAAATTCTGGAGTTTTAATCAACAACTTTGTCCGCTCCGTCGGCACCCGATTTTGTTTATGGCTTCAGTGACCTTTTCTGGGCCATAAAACTCTGTCTGTGCCAATCTCTGTGACGTCGTAGGGTCATCGCTCCATCAGTTACCTCTTTGCTATAACAGCAACATGACCTAAACTCTCTGTCCTCAGCCATCAGACAGAGAGAGATAGATTGCTTTATCTGTAAATGTAGCTATTGCACTACACATGCTGACATAAAATCCCAGCTGATAAGAAGACCACTTTCCAGGCAATTTGGCAGGTCATGGCTGCCGCTGTATCCCACTCCGCAGCATGTAAAAGAGTAGAAATGAGGCTGCCTGGCTGCCCAGTTTAACAATAATATAGTATTTGGCAGTAAATGAACTGCTCTGAGCCCGGTGAACAACAATTTAATTTATTAAAAATCTTTTTATTTTATTACTGTAGTTAGAAATTTGAACAGTCGTTTGTGGTGCTTCTGCTCCCTGGATGAACCTTCTCACAGGTAGTTGAAAAGCACTCTGGTGCTGTGTGACATGTCCCTCATCCACTAAGCTTGATGGATATGGCATGGCATAGAGCATCGACTGAAGAATCTAGTGTAGTGGAGTGAGTGGCTAGTTGTCTGGCTTAGGAAAGTGCCACAGAAAATTGTCAAATTCAATGGCAGATGTTCCACAGGCAGGTTTAAGTAATCAACTGAATAAAAAACATTTCTTTCATTAGAGAAAATATCTCAGATGTATTGGTGTAGCATATATAAATCTGTATTGTATTCTTCCTGTTTGATTGACTGTTAATTAATAAATATGAACCTAGCAGACTTTAGGCTTAGTTAACCTTTTTTTTTTCTTTGAACACCTACAGACCTTTGCTTATTTATATTTAATTTAGATTCATCATCCCTCCAGTCAATGTGGCACATTTGCATGTTAATTTTTAATTTTCTTTTTCTTTTCTTTTTCCTTTTAAAAAACCCATCTACCTCAAATGATTGCCTTAGGGTGAGAGGAATGTGTGTATGTGTTTGTTTTGGATCTAGAATATTAAAATAAGGGTGACAAGGTCTGAGGCTCTCAGGCTCTCCTGTAAGTCAGCCTCAATCTTTGCTTTTGTTATATTTTTATTTTTTCCCAGGAGAAGTAATGAAACTATGTTAATAATAATGAAAGATGATTTGTTGCTATAAAAATGAACAACTCTTTCAGAGTCAATTAAGATCAGAATTAGCATAACCTCTCTGCGAACAGCTGTACATAGAGGTTGCTGTCCTTTTAACCTTGTGGTTGGCACCGCTCGCAGCACTGACACACTGATGTGTCGGACCGCTTGCTTATTCACCTCCCTTCGGGACACAGCAGACAGGTAACTGGAGCCTTGTGAAGGTGCTGGCAAACTGTGTATAGTGACGACAGCTGATGCTGTATCAAGCACTAAACTGACTCTTTCTTATTTAAGTATTTAAGTCACAGGCTGCTGGTGCCACTAAGACCTCAGGCCTTTTGAAGACTGGCTTTATACTTGACTTGTGAAAATAATATTAAACACTGAGCACTCAATTTTGCAATCACACAGAAATTAATTGAAAATTCACTTGAAATGTTTCCTCATCTCCAAAACAGTTGAGGCCATATAATAATTTAAATACAATTATATTTCCATTTTATTAATTCTTACCAAACATGGGACAAATATCAGGCAACCAAACAAGAATGTTTTTTTCACAGCAGGCTGAGCTAATTAAACGTTTAACAATGAGAAAATATGTATCACATAGTATCTGTTTCTAGTAATGCTGGCTAGAATGTTTTCCCTGTGCTGGTAGTTCTGCCAGGATTTAAGGGATTAGACCAGGGTTGTATTTTCCATGGTGCTACAGACCGCTTAACCTTGCACTACTGTGATGACCGTTTCCCACTCTAACCAGCAAATGTACACATTTACCAGATTTACTTTGGGACAGTAAGCGTTTACTGCTCCACTTCCTGGTAAATGTATGTACATACAGTACTAATAAATATCTACTGGGAAATACATATGAAAAATTAATTTTGTGATACAGTCCATGAATTTAACATTTATTATATTTCACAGAAATAAGACATGTTATAATTATTATTATTATATTGATAATTATACTATTATTTAACATATGATCAAGTTAAAAGCAGCATAAATAATTGTTCCACAGTAAATTTAAGTCTAATTGTCTCACACTCCAAATGGATGAAATGAACTACCGGCTGGTATCACTGTTAATTTAATGGTTTTGTTCGAAAATGTTATGTATCCATTCTGAAAAGTGCTGCCTCCATGGAATTCAAAAAGAAATTCAAAGACAGAAATTATTTGATCCTCAAGATAATAGCTCTTTCATAATACAGGCTCTTGAGATGACTCCTTACTTAATTAGTACCTCATGCACTAATGTGCTTCATGTCATGCCAGAGATCATTTCCTAACAGTAGGTGCTTTTCAGATTTACTTTTTATTTATAACCCTGGCATTTTGACATTAATAACATGTATTTTTGCCTACTGGGCTCTAGTGCACTGTGACTGTGGAACGCACAATTGAATTGCAGTGGCATCACTTCAAACCCACTTACAACTCAATTTAAAACCAAGGCAGTGGATTTAAGTCAGAATATCTGATTATACCAATATCCAACTTAATCTGTTTATGGATTAATAAAACATTTAAATCCAATATGATAAATCATGCATTTTCTTGCCCTTTTAAATCCTAAGGTCGGGGGGGGGGGGGGGGGGCTAAAATA